>NC_082712.1:101872641-102183069 GCF_030144855.1 Hypanus sabinus
CCCCTCCTCCCAGTTTCACCTATCACCTACCACCCTGTACGTCTTCCCCCCTCCCCCTCTCCCAGTTTCACCTATCACCTACCACCCTGTACGTCTTCCCCCTCCCCCTCTCCCAGTTTCACCTATCACCTACCACCCTGTACGTCTTTACCCTCCCCCTCTCCCAGTTTCACCTATCACCTACCACCCTGTACGTCTTCACCCCTCCCTCTCTCCCCGTTTCACCCATCACCTACCACCCTATACGTCTTCCCCCTCCCCTTCTCCCAGTTTCACCCATCACCTACCACCCTGTACGTCTTCACCCCTCCCCCTCTCCCAGTTTCACCCATCACCTACCACCCTGTACGTCTTCACCCCTCCCCCTCTCCCAGTTTCACCCATCACCTACCACCCTGTACGTCTTCCACCCTCCCCCTCTCCCAGTTTCACCTATCACCTACCACCCTGTACGTCTTCCACCCTCCCCCCTCCCAGTTTCACCTATCACCTACCACCCTGTACGTCTTCCACCCTCCCCCTCTCCCAGTTTCACCTATCACCTACCACCCTGTACGTCTTCCACCCTCCCCCCTCCCAGTTTCACACATCACCTACCACCCTGTACGTCTTCCCCCCTCCCCCCTCCCAGTTTCACCCATCACCTACCACCCTGTACGTCTTCCCCCCTCCCCCCTCCCAGTTTCACCCATCACCTACCACCCTGTATGTCTTCCACCCTCCCCCTCTCCCAATTTCACCCATCACCTACCACCCTGTACAGCTTCCCCCTCCCAGTTTCACCTATCACCTACCACCCTGTACGTCTTGCACCCCTCCCCCTCTCCCAGTTTCACCCATCACCTACCACCCTGTACAGCTTCCCCCTCCCAGTTTCACCTATCACCTACCACCCTGTACGTCTTGCACCCCTCCCCATCTCCCAGTTTCACCTATCACCTACCACCCTGTACGTCTTCACCCCTCCCCCCTCCCAGTTTCACCCATCACCTACCACCCTGTACGTCTTCCACCCTCCCCCCTCCCAGTTTCACCCATCACCTACCACCCTGTACGTCTTCCACCCTCCCCCCTCCCAGTTTCACCCATTACCTACCACCCTGTACGTCTTCCACCCTCCCCCTCTCCCAGTTTCACCCATCACCTACCACCCTGTACGTCTTCACCCCCTTCCCCTCTCCCAGTTTCACCCATCACCTACCACCCTGTACGTCTTCCACCCTCCCCCTCTCCCAGCTTCACCTATCACCTACCACCCTGTACGTCTTCACCCCTCCCCCTCTCCCAGTTTCACCTATCACCTACCACCCTGTACGTCTTCACCCCTCCCCCTCTCTGTTTCACCCATCACCTACCACCCTGTACATCTTCACCCCTCCCCCCTCTCCCAGTTTCACCGATTGCCTACCACCCTGTACGTCTTCCACCCTCCCCCTCTCCCAGTTTCACCTATCACCTACCACCCTGTACGTCTTCCCCCCTCCCCCCCTCCCAGTTTCACCTATCACCTACCACCCTGTACGTCTTCCACCCTCCCCTCTCCCAGTTTCACCTATCACCTACCACCCTGTACGTCTTCCACCCTCCCCCCTCCCAGTTTCACCTATCACCTACCACCCTGTACGTCTTCCACCCTCCCCCTCTCCCAGTTTCACCTATCACCTACCACCCTGTACGTCTTCCCCCCTGCCCCTCTCCCAGTTTCACCCATCCCCTACCACCCTGTACATCTTCCACCCTCCCCTTCTCCCACTTTCACCCATCACCTACCACCCTGTACGTCTTCACCCCTCCCCCTCTCCCAGTTTCACCCATCACCTACCACCCTGTACGTCTTCACCCCTCCCCCTCCCAGTTTCACCCATCACCTACCACCCTGTACGTCTTCACCCCTCCCCCCTCCCAGTTTCACCCATCACCTACCACCCTGTACGTCTTCACCCCTCCCCCTCTGCCAGTTTCACCTATCACCTACCACTCTGTACGTCTTCCACCCTCCCCCTCTCCCAGTTTCACCCATCACCTACCACCCTGTACGTCTTCCACTCTCCCCCTCTCCCAGTTTCACCCACCTACCACCCTGTACGTCTTTACCCCTCCCCCTCTCCCAGTTTCACCCACCTACCACCCTGTACGTCTTCCCCCCTGCCCCTCTCCCAGTTTCACCCATCCCCTACCACCCTGTACATCTTCCACCCTCCCCTTCTCCCACTTTCACCCATCACCTACCACCCTGTACGTCTTCACCCCTCCCCCTCTCCCAGTTTCACCCATCACCTACCACCCTGTACGTCTTCACCCCTCCCCCTCTCCCAGTTTCACCCACCTACCACCCTGTACGTCTTCCACCTTCCCCCTCTCCCAGTTTCACCTATCACCTACCACCCTGTACGTCTTCACCCCTCCCCCTCTCCCAGTTTCACCCATCACCTACCACCCTGTACGTCTTCCACCCTCCCCCTCCCAGTTTCAGCCATCACCTACCACCCTGTACGTCTTCACGCCTCCCCCTCTCCCAGCTTCACCTATCACCTACCACCCTGTACGTCTTCACCCCTCCCCCTCTCCCAGTTTCACCTATCACCTACCAACCTGTACGTCTTCACCCCTCCCCCTCTCTGTTTCACCCATCACCTACCACCCTGTACATCTTCACCCCTCCCCCCTCTCCCAGTTTCACCGATTGCCTACCACCCTGTACGTCTTCCACCCTCCCCCTCTCCCAGTTTCACCTATCACCTACCACCCTGTACGTCTTCCACCTCCCCCTCCCAGTTTCACCTATCACCTACCACCCTGTACGTCTTCACCCCTCCCCCTCTCCCAGTTTCACCCATCACCTACCACCCTGTACGTCTTCACCCCTCCCCCTCTCCCAGTTTCACCCATCACCTACCACCCTGTACGTCTTCACCCCTCCCCCTCTCCCAGTTTCACCCACCTACCACCCTGTACGTCTTCCACCTTCCCCCTCTCCCAGTTTCACCTATCACCTACCACCCTGTACGTCTTCACCCCTCCCCCTCTCCCAGTTTCACCCATCACCTACCACCCTGTACGTCTTCCACCCTCCCCCTCCCAGTTTCAGCCATCACCTACCACCCTGTACGTCTTCACGCCTCCCCCTCTCCCAGCTTCACCTATCACCTACCACCCTGTACGTCTTCACCCCTCCCCCTCTCCCAGTTTCACCTATCACCTACCACCCTGTACGTCTTCACCCCTCCCCCTCTCTGTTTCACCCATCACCTACCACCCTGTACATCTTCACCCCTCCCCCTCTCCCAGTTTCACCGATTGCCTACCACCCTGTACGTCTTCCACCCTCCCCCTCTCCCAGTTTCACCTATCACCTACCACCCTGTACGTCTTCCCCCCTCCCCCCCTCCCAGTTTCACCTATCACCTACCACCCTGTACGTCTTCCACCCTCCCCCTCTCCCAGTTTCACCTATCACCTACCACCCTGTACGTCTTCCACCCTCCCCCCTCCCAGTTTCACCTATCACCTACCACCCTGTACGTCTTCCACCCTCCCCCTCTCCCAGTTTCACCTATCACCTACCACCCTGTACGTCTTCCCCCCTGCCCCTCTCCCAGTTTCACCCATCCCCTACCACCCTGTACATCTTCCACCCTCCCCTTCTCCCACTTTCACCCATCACCTACCACCCTGTACGTCTTCACCCCTCCCCCTCTCCCAGTTTCACCCATCACCTACCACCCTGTACGTCTTCACCCCTCCCCCTCTCCCAGTTTCACCCACCTACCACCCTGTACGTCTTCCCCCCTCCCCCTCTCCCAGTTTCACCTATCACCTACCACCCTGTACGTCTTCCCCCTCCCCCTCTCCCAGTTTCACCTATCACCTACCACCCTGTACGTCTTTACCCTCCCCCTCTCCCAGTTTCACCTATCACCTACCACCCTGTACGTCTTCACCCCTCCCTCTCTCCCCGTTTCACCCATCACCTACCACCCTATACGTCTTCCCCCTCCCCTTCTCCCAGTTTCACCCATCACCTACCACCCTGTACGTCTTCACCCCTCCCCCTCTCCCAGTTTCACCCATCACCTACCACCCTGTACGTCTTCACCCCTCCCCCTCTCCCAGTTTCACCCATCACCTACCACCCTGTACGTCTTCCACCCTCCCCCTCTCCCAGTTTCACCTATCACCTACCACCCTGTACGTCTTCCACCCTCCCCCCTCCCAGTTTCACCTATCACCTACCACCCTGTACGTCTTCCACCCTCCCCCTCTCCCAGTTTCACCTATCACCTACCACCCTGTACGTCTTCCACCCTCCCCCTCCCAGTTTCACACATCACCTACCACCCTGTACGTCTTCCCCCCTCCCCCCTCCCAGTTTCACCCATCACCTACCACCCTGTACGTCTTCCCCCCTCCCCCCTCCCAGTTTCACCCATCACCTACCACCCTGTACGTCTTCCACCCTCCCCCTCTCCCAATTTCACCCATCACCTACCACCCTGTACAGCTTCCCCCTCCCAGTTTCACCTATCACCTACCACCCTGTACGTCTTGCACCCCTCCCCCTCTCCCAGTTTCACCCATCACCTACCACCCTGTACAGCTTCCCCCTCCCAGTTTCACCTATCACCTACCACCCTGTACGTCTTGCACCCCTCCCCATCTCCCAGTTTCACCTATCACCTACCACCCTGTACGTCTTCACCCCTCCCCCCTCCCAGTTTCACCCATCACCTACCACCCTGTACGTCTTCCACCCTCCCCCCTCCCAGTTTCACCCATCACCTACCACCCTGTACGTCTTCCACCCTCCCCCCTCCCAGTTTCACCCATTACCTACCACCCTGTACGTCTTCCACCCTCCCCCTCTCCCAGTTTCACCCATCACCTACCACCCTGTACGTCTTCACCCCCTTCCCCTCTCCCAGTTTCACCCATCACCTACCACCCTGTACGTCTTCCTCCCCCTCTCCCAGTTTCACCCATCACCTACCACCCTGTACGTCTTCACCCCTCCCCCTCCCAGTTTCACCCATCACCTACCACCCTGTACGTCTTCACCCCTCCCCCCTCCCAGTTTCACCCATCACCTACCACCCTGTACGTCTTCACCCCTCCCCCTCTGCCAGTTTCACCTATCACCTACCACTCTGTACGTCTTCCACCCTCCCCCTCTCCCAGTTTCACCCATCACCTACCACCCTGTACGTCTTCCACTCTCCCCCTCTCCCAGTTTCACCCACCTACCACCCTGTACGTCTTCACCCCTCCCCCTCTCCCAGTTTCACCCACCTACCACCCTGTACGTCTTCCCCCCTGCCCCTCTCCCAGTTTCACCCATCCCCTACCACCCTGTACATCTTCCACCCTCCCCTTCTCCCACTTTCACCCATCACCTACCACCCTGTACGTCTTCACCCCTCCCCCTCTCCCAGTTTCACCCATCACCTACCACCCTGTACGTCTTCACCCCTCCCCCTCTCCCAGTTTTACCCACCTACCACCCTGTACGTCTTCCACCTTCCCCCTCTCCCAGTTTCACCTATCACCTACCACCCTGTACGTCTTCACCCCTCCCCCTCTCCCAGTTTCACCCATCACCTACCACCCTGTACGTCTTCCACCCTCCCCCTCCCAGTTTCAGCCATCACCTACCACCCTGTACGTCTTCACGCCTCCCCCTCTCCCAGCTTCACCTATCACCTACCACCCTGTACGTCTTCACCCCTCCCCCTCTCCCAGTTTCACCTATCACCTACCACCCTGTACGTCTTCACCCCTCCCCCTCTCTGTTTCACCCATCACCTACCACCCTGTACATCTTCACCCCTCCCCCCTCTCCCAGTTTCACCGATTGCCTACCACCCTGTACGTCTTCCACCCTCCCCCTCTCCCAGTTTCACCTATCACCTACCACCCTGTACGTCTTCCACCTCCGCCCTCCCAGTTTCACCTATCACCTACCACCCTGTACGTCTTCACCCCTCCCCCTCTCCCAGTTTCACCCATCACCTACCACCCTGTACGTCTTCCCCCCTCCCCCCTCTCCCAGTTTCACCTATCACCTACCACCCTGTACGTCTTCCACCTCCCCCCTCCCAGTTTCACCTATCACCTACCACCCTGTACGTCTTCACCCCTCCCCCTCTCTGTTTCACCCATCACCTACCACCCTGTACGTCTTCACCCCTCCCCCTCTCTGTTTCACCCATCACCTACCACCCTGTACGTCTTCCACCTCCCCCTATCCCAGTTTCACCCATCACCTACCACCCTGTACGTCTTCACCCCTCCCCCCTCCCAGTTTCACCCATCACCTACCACCCTGTACGTCTTCACCCCTCCCCCTCTCCCAGTTTCACCTATCACCTACCACTCTGTACGTCTTCCACCCTCCCCCTCTCCCAGTTTCACCCATCACCTACCACCCTGTACGTCTTCCACTCTCCCCCTCTCCCAGTTTCACCCACCTACCACCCTGTACGTCTTCACCCCTCCCCCTCTCCCAGTTTCACCCACCTACCACCCTGTACGTCTTCCCCCCTGCCCCTCTCCCAGTTTCACCCATCCCCTACCACCCTGTACATCTTCCACCCTCCCCCTCTCCCACTTTCACCCATCACCTACCACCCTGTACGTCTTCACCCCTCCCCCTCTCCCAGTTTCACCCATCACCTACCACCCTGTACGTCTTCACCCCTCCCCCTCTCCCAGTTTCACCCACCTACCACCCTGTATGTCTTCCACCTTCCCCCTCTCCCAGTTTCACCTATCACCTACCACCCTGTACGTCTTCACCCCTCCCCCTCTCCCAGTTTCACCCATCACCTACCACCCTGTACGTCTTCCACCCTCCCCCTCCCAGTTTCACCCATCACCTACCACCCTGTACGTCTTCACCCCTCCCCCTCCCAGTTTCACCCATCACCTACCACCCTGTACGTCTTCACCCTCCCCCCTCCCAGTTTCACCCATCACCTACCACCCTGTACGTCTTCACCCCTCCTCCTCTCCCACTTTCACCCATCACCTACCACCCTGTACGTCTTCCACCCTCCCCCTCTCCCAGTTTCACCTATCACCTACCACCCTGTACGTCTTCACCCTTCCCCCCTCCCAGTTTCACCTATCACCTACCACCCTGTACGTCTTCACCCCTCCCCCTCTCCCAGTTTCACCCATCACCTACCACCCTGTACGTCTTCCACCCTCCCCCTCCCAGTTTCACCCATCACCTACCACCCTGTACGTCTTCCACCCTCCCCCTCTCTGTTTCACCTATCACCTACCACCCTGTACGTCTTCACCCCTCCCCCTCTCTGTTTCACCCATCACCTACCACCCTGTACGTCTTCCACCTCCCCCTCCCAGTTTCACCTATCACCTACCACCCTGTACGTCTTCCACCCTCCCCCTCTCCCAGTTTCACCTATCACCTACCACCCTGTACGTCTTCCACCCTCCCCCTCTCCCAGTTTCACCTATCACCTACCACCCTGTACGTCTTCCACCCTCCCCCCTCCCAGTTTCACCTATCACCTACCACCCTGTACGTCTTCCACCCTCCCCCTCTCCCAGTTTCACCTATCACCTACCACCCTGTACGTCTTCCCCCCTCCCCCCCTCCCAGTTTCACCTATCACCTACCACCCTGTACGTCTTCCACCCTCCCCCTCTCCCAGTTTCACCTATCACCTACCACCCTGTACGTCTTCCACCCTCCCCCCTCCCAGTTTCACCTATCACCTACCACCCTGTACGTCTTCCACCCTCCCCCTCTCCCAGTTTCACCTATCACCTACCACCCTGTACGTCTTCCACCCTCCCCCTCTCCCAGTTTCACCTATCACCTACCACCCTGTACGTCTTCACCCCTCCCCCTCTCCCAGTTTCACCCATCACCTACCACCCTGTACGTCCTCCACCCTCCCCCCTCCCAGTTTCACCCATCACCTACCACCCTGTACATCTTCACCCTCCCCCTCTCCCAGTTTCACCCATCACCTACCACCCTGTACGTCTTCCCCCCTCCCCCTCTCCCAGTTTCACCTATCACCTACCACCCTGTACGTCTTCCACCCTCCCCCCCACTCCTTACTCTGACTTCTCATCTTTATTTCCAATTCTCAGCCCGAAACATTGACTGTTTATTCATTTCCATAGATGCTGCTTGGCCTGCTGAGTTCCTCCAGGACTCTGTGTGTGTTGCTTTTCAGATTTTCTCTTGTTCGTCACCTGGACAGGTTCATTTCCTATCCATGGACCTGTCCAAATGTCTTTCAAGTTGTATTTGCATTCAGCTCTACCACTTTCTCTGACAGCTTGTTCCCTATACCCACCACGCACTGAGTGAAAAAGCACCCCCATTAAAACAGATTACATTAAATATTAGCTCTACTTGTCACATGTACATCGAAACATAAGTGAAATGCATCATTTGGTTCAAAAACCACACAGTTTGAGGATGTGCTGGGGGCAGGCTGCAAATGTCGTCCTGCGATTGGTACCAATATAGTCCATACTTTGGGGTTTGGGAGGCAACTGGAGCATGCAAAGGAAGCCCATGAAAGGAACGTAGAGACAACTGTGGGAAGTGAACACTGATCGGTAATCACTGGCACTGTAAAGTGACGTACTAATTATTTTGCTATTGTGACACTCTTGGATCCTTCCCCTCTGATCTTAAACCTATCGCCTCTAGCATTAGATTGCTCAGCTGGGAAGGCATTTTATCTGTGCACTTCATAATTTTATGTACCTCTATAAGGTCACCCAGCGGCCAATCTGACCTCTTCTCGTAACTCACGCCTTCCAAGCCTAACAGCATACATGTGAATCTTTACCACATTCTTTCCAACTTAATGATATCTTTCTTTAAGATGACTGGAACTTTCTTTGAGTGACTGGATCTGCACATAATACTCCAACTGTGCACTGTGGTCTCACCAACTCCTGTACTCAGTGCCTTAACCAATAATGACAAATCTGCAAACTCCTCCTTCACCACCCTGTCTAGCTGCATCTCCGCCTTCAGGGAACTACGTTAAATATTAAAGATTAGCTCTCTTTGTACATCAAAACATAAAGGGAAATGAGTCAAATAAAACGAGTGAGATTGTGCTGGGTATCCCACACGTCGCCATGTTTCTGGCATCAATGTAACGTGCCCACATTTTACAATAAACCAGTGCAATTTTGCAACCCGCACAGTCACAGAGAAATGGACAAACTCCTTACAGACAATGGTGGGATTTAACCCAACCTTAAAGTCGGTGCTGTAAAGCATTACACTGAAAGTATGTCTCTATTCCCTTAGGACTCTCTGTTGCTTAACACTTTCTGGGGCTGAATCACTTACCTGAAAAGTCGTGCCCTGGTCAAAGTTCAACACCTCCAAGACAAATTCCATCTGCCACTCTTTGGCCCAATTCATTAAAGATTCCATTGTAACCTTAGATAACCTTCTTCACTGCCCATTATAACCCCAGTTTTGGGTGTCTGCAAACTTATTAACCATGCTAACTGTATTTTCATCCAAATCAGCAATACAGATGAAAATCAATGGGAGACCCAGCACCGGTCCCTGTGGCACACCACTGGTCACTGGCCTTGAGTCTGAAGATCAACCCTCCACTATCAGCCTCTGCCTCTTTTCACCAATCAGCCAAATCACACCTGGATTCCATGTCCCAGGAGCTCAAGAACATAGGTGAGACATCTGTGTAAAAACGTGAGGTTAAAGGCAGGAGCTGACTAACTATTGACCTCTGGGCCAGAAGATGTATGCTCTCCCTGGAAACTTTCAATAGAGTTGTATCTGTCTTCCCAAGGTTCAATTCTCTCCATAGTGAGGCGGTCTCAAATGCAATAAGCTCTCCAGATCAGAAATAGTCTAGACCACACACTATCAGGGTTCAACCCCTAGGGGGACAAACTTTCTCAAATTTTGTCTTAAGAATGCTTGACTTCACGAGATTGAAAGCTCTTCCAACAAGATCCGTAATTCCTTGAAAGTGGCATCACAGATAGTTAGATTGTTTTTTTTGAGGAAATTACAAGCAAGGTAGACAAAGGAGATGCAGTAGATGTGATATACTTGGATTTTCAGAAGGCCTTTGACAAGGTGCTGCACATGAGGCTGCTTAGTAAGACAAGAGCCCATGGAATTACAAGGAAGTTACCAGCGTGGGTGGAGCATTGGCTGATCAACAGAAAACAGAGAGTGGGAATAAAAGGATCCTATTTTGGCTGGCTGCCAGTGGAGTTTCACAAGCGTCAGTGTTGGGACCGCTGCTTTTTAAAATGTATGCCAATGATTTTGTTTATGGGATTAATTCCCATGTATTTATGGGATAAATACATTAGGATGGGTAAGTCCCCAGGGCCTGATGGAATATTCCCCAGGCTGCACCACAAGATGAGGGAAGAGATTGCTGAGCCTCTGGCTAGGATCTTTATGTCTTGTTGTCCAAGGGAATGGTACTGGAGGATTGGAGGGAGGCGAATGTTGTCCCCTTGTTCAAAAAAGATAGTAGGGATAGTCCAGGTAATTATAGACCAGTGAGCCTTACGTCTGTGGTGGGAAAGCTGTTGGAAAAGATTCATAGGATCTATGGGCATTTAGAGAATCGTGGTCTGATCAGGGACTGTCAGCATGGCTTTGTGAAGGGCAGATCGTGTCTAACAAGCCTGTTAGAGTTCTTTGAGGAGGTGACCAGGCATATAGATGAGGGTAGTGCAGTGGATGTGATCTACATGGATTTTAGTAAGGCATGTGATAAGGTTCCACACGGTAGGCTTATTCAGAAAGTCAGAAGGCATGGGATCCAGGGAAGTTTGGCCTGGTGGATTCAGAATTGGCTTGCCTGCAGAAGGCAGAGGGTCGTGGTGGAGGGAGTACATTCAGATTGGAGGGTTGTGACTAGTGGTGTCCCACAAGGATTGGTTCTGGGACCCCTACTTTTCGTGATTTTTATTAACAACCTGGATGAGGGGGTAGAAGGGTGGGTTGGCAAGATTACAGATGACATAAAAGTTGGTGGTGTTGTGAATAGTGTAGGGGATTATCAAAGATTGCAGAGATAGGATGCAGGAGTGGGCTGAGAAGTGGCAGATGGAGTTCAACCTGGAGAAGTGTGAGGTGGTACACTTTGGAACGACAAACTCCAAGGCAGAGTACAAAGTAAATGGCAGGATACTTGGGAGTGTGGAGGAGCAGAGGGATCTGGGGGTACATGTCCACAGATCCCTGAAAGCTGCCTCACGGGTAGATAGGATAGTTAAGAAAGCTTATGGGGTGTTAGCTTTCATGTCGAGGGATAAAGTTTAAGAGTCGCGAGGTAATGATGCAGCTCTATAAAACTCTAGTTAGGCCACATTTGGAGTACTGTGTCCAGTTCTGGTCACCTCACTATAGGAAGGATGTGGAAGCATTGGAAAGGGTACAGAGGAGATTCACCAGGACGCTGCCTGGTTTTGAGAGTATGCATTATGATCAGAGATTAGGGCTTTACTCTCTGGAGAGGAGGAGGAGGATGAGAGAAGATGATAGAGGTGTACAAGATATTATGAGGAATAGACAGAGTGGACAGCCAGCGCCTCTTCCCCAGGGCACCACTGCTCAATACAAGAGGACATGGCTTTAAGGTAAGGGGAGGGAAGTTCAAGGGGGATATTAGAGGAAGGTTTTTCACTCAGAGGGTGGTTGGTGCATACAAGATAGGTGGAGGAGTGGATAGTGTTGAGGGAGCAGAGAGCCTGCAGAGAGACTTAGATAGTTTAGGGGAATGGGCAAAGAAGTGACAAATAAAATACAATGTGGGAAAGTGTATTGTCTTTGGTGGAAGAAATAAACAGGCCGACTATTATTCAGATGGGGAGAGAATTAAAAATACAGAGATGCAAAGTGAGTTGGGACTTGGAAGTCCTTATGCAGGATACCCTAAAGGTTAACTTCAAGGTTGAGTCAGTGGTGAAGGTATCTGCAATGTTGGCATTCGTTTCTAAAGGTAAAGAATATAAGAGCAGGGATGTGATGTTGAGGCTCTACAAGGTACTCCTGGGACCACTTGGAGTATTGTGTGCAGTTTTGGGCTCCTTATTTTAGAAAGGATATACGACATTGGAGAGGGTTCAGAAAAGATTCACAAGAATGATTCCAGGAATGAAAGAGTTATCGTATGAGGAACATCTGGCAGCTCCTGGGCTATATTCCCTGGAATTCGGGAGAATGAGGGGGGATCTCATAAAAACATTCCGAATATTTAAAGACCTGAACAGATTAGACATGGCAGAGTTATTTCCCATGGTAGGGGAGTTTAGGACAAGAGGGCACGACTTCAGGATTGAAGGACGTCCATCTAGAACAAAGATGCAGAGAAATTACTTTAGTCTGAGGGTAGTAAATCTGTGGAATTTGTTGCCATGAACAGCTGTGGAAGTCAAGTCATTGGGTGCATTTAAGGCAAAGATAGATAGGTTCTTGATTAGCCAGGGTATCAAAGGATATGGGAAGAAGGTAGGGGAGTGGGGATAACTGGAAGAATTGGATGATTGAATGGTGAGGCAGACTTGATGGGCCAAATGGCCTACTTCTGTTCCTATATCTTATGGTCTTATGATCAGAAAGAAAGCTTTTGGCCTTCATATAGCAAAGTATTGAGCACAGTATTTGGGTTGTTATGTTGAAGTTGTACAAGATGACATCAAACTTGGAGTATTATGTGCAATTCTGGTCACCTACTTACAGGAAATATATCAATAAGATTGAACGAGTGCAGGGATAATTTACAAGAATATTGCAGGAACTTGAGGACCTGGGTTATAGAGAAAGTTAAACAGGTCAAGTCTTTATTCCCTGGATCAAAGGAGAATGAGGGGAGATAATATGAGAGGTACAGATAAAGTAAATGCAAGCAGACTTTTCCTGCTGAGGTTGGGTGAGATTAGAATTAGAGGTCATAGGTTTAGGATGAAAGGTGAAAGATTTAAATGGAATCTTAAGGGGAACTTCTTCACTCAAAAGGATAGTGTGAATGTGGGATGAGATGCCAACAGAAATAGTAGCCGCCGGGCAACACACACAAAATGCAGAAGAACTCAGCAGGTCAGGCAGCATTTATAGACATGAAAAAACAGCTGGTTTTGGGTCAAGATCCTCCATCTCCCTTTGAATCTTCCAGCATCTGCAGATTTTCTCATGTTAGTGGTAGATGCGGGTCAATTTCAACATTTTAGAGAAGTTTGGATAAGTATATGGATGGGAGGGGTGTGGAGGACTGTGGTCCAGGTGCAGGTTGGTGGGACGAGGCAGAATCACAGTTCGGCACAGAGGGCCTGTTCCTTAGCAGTCATGCTCATACTGCGGGCTCCCTCAGATTTTCAATCAGATTTATTTTATCACATGCACATCAAAACATGGAGTGAAATGTGCTGTTGGCATTAACAACCAATACATCAGAAGATATGCTGGGGGAAGCCCACAAGCGTTACCACACATTTCAATGGCAAACACATTCTCTTTTATATGAGACAAGTTAGCCTCAGAAATGAAGAGAGCACCAAACTTAACCATCCATTCTTGGTAACAGGAACAAGCCAACAAGTGAGTGGCAGTTCATTCTGTATTGCTGTGTGAGAAGGTAAAATCAGTGGTCACGGATCCTGCTACAGAAAGGTGAACCCTACACAAAATGAGGTAACCTCCCTCAGCCAGAATGCCGACAGTGTATTTCTCGTGTGTGCTGCATTCCAGATTCTCTCATCTCCATAGACTGCACTCCCTAAATAGATTTGAGCAAACACATCATCACAGGAGGAGTGTTTGATGTCTAATTCTGCTCCTATATTCACAGATATGGCAGACATTGGACTATTTCCTGAGGTAACAATGTGTGGAGGAACTGCACCCTGGAAGACTCAAAGTCCACCTCTATTGATCAGCTCAGTGAGAAATGAACATCTGGACTGGGGCTAGGATGCAAGGGCTCTTGCAGGTTTTGGCTTTCATTACGGACAGTCTCACTAATGGATTCTCAGTTCTATCCCTAGATGGATCAACTTACAGATAATGAATTTCCTTCTCTAACATTTCACACACACACACACCCACCCTACCTAAAGTTAACCTAATTAGTTTGAGATACAGTTGTTGTAAGGTACAGAGAACTAATTGGCATTGCTGTTTCAGACAGTGAGGGAGAGAAGGCATACTCACAGCAAGCAGCCTTGTAGGAAATGCACAGGATTCCTCTGAATCACACACAACAGCTCACTCTATAGAGAAACTGATTAAATGTCTACGTGGCAACACTAGTATGTTGGTTAATGGAACATCATTACAGCAGCAGCAATCCTAGTTCAATTCCCACCACTGTCTGTAAGGAGTTTGTATGTTCTCCACATGGGTTTCCTCCATTGCTCCTGTTTCCTCCCACATTCCAAGGACAGATGGGTTAGTAGGTTAATTGGTCGCATCGGTGTAATTGGGCACCAAGGGATTGCTGGGCTGAAAGGGCCTGTTACCGTGCTCTCTCTCTAAATATTAATGAAAAATTAAGAACAAATAGTGCAGTACAGTGGGCTAACACTATCCACAGACTATAGGAGTCTCCAGAACTATCCTAAATCACAAATTATTGCAAACAAGTTACAGAATCTATTTACACACACTGTTAGAGTAAATTTTAACAGCCTAAACCAGCAGCTACAGACCAGAAAATCTGCAGATGCTGGAAACCCAGAGCAACACATACAAAATGCTGGAGGAAGACAAGTCAGGTAGCATCTATAGAGGCAAATAAATAGTCAATGTTTCAGGTTGAGATCACTACAACAGTCTGGAGTCTACTCAAACACTGCACTATAGTAAACTAGAGCAACACACACACACAAAATGCTGGAGAAACTCAGCAGTATCGATGGAGAGGAATAAACAGTGGAAGTTTCGGGCCAAAACCCTTCATCAGGACTAGAATCTATATAAAGTCCCCTATGTCAAAGAGTCTACAGAGTCTACTGAAACATAATACAGAGGTGAGAAACCACAGCAAACAGTTTACAGAATCTGCCTAAAAGTCTAAATAAATAAAAGGTGCTTATCCATTTTAAAAGGAAAAACAAAATATAAGTGTATTATTTGAATAGTGGTAGATTTTGAATTGTTGGATTGCCAGGGGACTTGGGTGACCTTGCATATTAAAGTAAATACACAGGCATAGAGAACAGTTTCAAAGACATGCTGTATGGAACATAGAGAAGTACAATATAGGAACAGGCCCTTTAGCCCACAACATCTGACCCAAGCATGATGCTAAATTAATCTAATCCTTTCTGCCTGCATCTGCTCCAAATCCCTCAATTCCTGTGTATTCAAAGCCTCTTTGAACACCCCTATTATATCTACTTCCAACACCACTGGCAGCTCCACCACATCTCCCGTAAACTTTGCCCTTAGTAGGCAGGTAAAAGAAATCATTGCAGACTCTACCCACCCAGAAAACTGCTGTTTCAAAAGCTCTCTTCTGGAAAGCACCATAAGGCTAGTAAAACAAGATCTTTATGCCATTTTAAAAGTTTCTTCTGCCCGAAAATTAATCTGATCAACAGCCCCCACCCTCTCTATTACCCCTGTCACTGTACTGTAAATACTTCAAAACTACTTTTTATAACACTGTAAATTATTGCTTGCAATTCCATATTTATGCACCTTTTATTGTATATCTGTACTTTAACTTTATTTTTGTTTAATTCTTTGTATTTGTTGAATGTTGTTGCACGTCACACCCTGACCTCCACACCACAGCAAATTCCTAATACATGAAAATGTAGATGGTAAATAAAGTTGAGGATTGATCCTCAAAGCAATGCCTCAGTATTTGACATTTCTACTCTTGGGGTAAAAAGATTGACTGTCTTCCAATCTGTGCCTCTCATCATTTTATAAGCATCCATCAAGACATGCTCTCTTCTTGCTGCTACCATCAGAAAGGTGGCACAGGAGCCTCAGGGCTCACACCACCAGGTCCAGGAACAGTTATTAATTAACCATATAACCATATAACAATCACAGCACGGAAACAGGCCATCTCGGCCCTCCTAGTCTGTGCCGAACTCTTAATCTCACCTAGTCCCACCTACCCGCACTCAGCCCATAACCCTCCACTCCTTTCCTGTCCATATACCTATCCAATTTTATCTTAAATGACACAACTGAACTGGCCTCTACAACTTCTACAGGAAGCTCAGTCCACACAGCTATCACTCTCTGAGTAAAGAAATACCCCCTCGTGTTTCCCTTAAACTTCTGCCCCCTAACTCTCAAATCATGTCCTCTCGTTTGAATCTCCCCTACTCTCAATGGAAACAGCCTATTCACGTCAACTCTATCTATCCCTCTCAAAATTTTAAATACCTCGATCAAATCCCCCCTCAACCTTCTACGCTCCAATGAATAGAGACCTAACTTGTTCAACCTTTCTCAAACATCAGACTGTTGAACCAAGGGGGATAACTTCACTCGCCCAATCACGTTCTCACAACCTATGTCCTCACTTTCCAGGACTCTTCATCTCATGTTCTCAATATTTATTGCTTATTTATTTTAGTATTACTATTTTTTTTGTATTTACACGGTTTGTTCTCTTCTGCATTCTGGTTGAAAGCCTGGAGTCTTTCATTGATTCTGTTACGGCTATTATCAGACTCAGAATCAGATTTAACATCACTGGTATAGGGTGTGAAATGTGTTAACTTTGCGGTAGCAGTACATTGCAATAGATGATAATATTTTTAAAAACTGAATTATAGTAAATATATATAGATATATATTAAATAATTAAATTAATTAAGTAGTGCAAAAACAATAATAAAAACATAGTGAGGTAGTGTTCATGGATTCAAAGTCCATTCAGAAATCAGATGGCAGAGGGGAAGAAGCTGTTCCTGAATTGCAGGGGTGTGTGCCTTCAGGCTCCTGTACCTCCTTCCCAATGATAAGAATGAGAAGAGGGCACATCCTGGGTGGTGGGGTCCTCAATGACCATCGCTGCCTTTTTGAGGCACCACTCTTTGAAGATTATTCCACAAGCCTATTGAGTATGCCCACATGAAAATTAATCTCAGGGCTGCACATGGTGGCATACATGGACTAGGGTAATACAATTTACTTTGAACTTTGAAAAAAAATCTCCCCTCAGCCTCTGACGCTGCAGAGAAAACAACCATAGGTTTTTTTTTGGAGCATTGTGAACTGTACAAGATGATGAGAGGCATAGATTGAGTGGCCAGCCAGAGACTTTTCCCCAGAGCAGAAAAGCAGAAATTACTAATACAAGGGAGCGTCATTTTAAGGAATCAGAGGAAACTATAAGGGGAATGTCAGAGGTAAGATTTTTTTTAAGAACACAGAGTGGTGGGTTCATGGAAAGTGCTGGCAGGGATGGCTGAGGAGGCAGATACATTAGGGACATTTAAGAACCTCTTAGATAGGCACATGGATGAAAGAAAAACGGAGGGCTATGTGGGAAGGGTTAGGTTGACCTTGGAGCAGGTTAAGGGATAGGTACAATATCGTCGGCCAAAGGACCTGTACTGTGCTGAACTGTACCAGAGGTAATGAGGCCAGGAACAAGTGTGTTGGTTTAAACAGCCAGTCCGTTTCCCAGTAGAAGTCAATCAGAAGCGCGTAGTTAATTCGTCCCTCCCCAATAATCCCCCTCGTGGCACCTACCTCTGTAAGTGACAGAAGTGCTACACCCGCCCATTCATCTCCTCCCTCACCTCTACTCAGGGCCCCAAACAGTCTTCCAGGTGAGGTAACACTTCAGCTGCAAACCTGTTGGGCTTATCTATTGGTCCAGTGCTCCCAATCTAGACTGGGGAACCACTTTGTCGAGTACCTCCGCTCTATCCACAAACCATTTTAATTCCTATCCCCATTCCCACATGTCAGTTCATGGCCTTGTCTTCTGCCATGATGAGGCCACTCTCAGGTTAGAGGAACAAAACTTCATATTCTATCCGGGTAGCCTCCAACCTGATGGCATAAACATTGATTTTTCAACGTCTGGTAGGTTTCCCCCCTCTCCCTTACCTCTCCAATTCTCCACTCTGGCCTCCTCCCTCTTTTCCTCACCTGCCCATTACCTTCCCCCGTGTCCCTCTTCCTCCCCTTCCTCCCATGCTCCACTCTCCTATTCTATCAGATCCCTTCTTCTCCAGCCCTTTGCCTTTTCCACCTATCACCTCCCAGTTTCTTACTTTATTCCCCCATTTCTGTCTACCTTGGCTTCACTCATCACCGCCTAGCCTGCCTCCTTTCTCTCCCACCACCTTCTTATTCTGACATCTTCCCTCATTGTTTACAGTGTTTATGAAGGGTCTCAGCCCAAATTGCCAACTGTTTATTTATTTCCATAGATATTGTATAACCTGCTGAGTTCTTCCACCATTTTTCTGTGTTGTTAATAGGTTTTTGATTAGTGAGGGTGTCTAAGGTTATGGGGAGAAGGTAGGAGAATTCTGCATGCTTAGTTTCCAAGGAGACATTGGATTGTGTAGTGACAGAGAGAGAGTTCAAAGAAGCAAGTGAGGACAATCGGGACTTTCTGCACACCATAGGTCCCGAGGAGACATTGGATTGCATAGCAGGAGAGATACGAGGGGTGATTGATAAGTTCGTGGCCCAAGGTAGAAGGAGTTAATTTTTCAACATAGTTCCCTCCTACATTTATACACTTAATCCAGCGGTTGTGGAGCATACGGATCTTGGACCTCCAGAAAATGTCCACAGATGGGTGATTGATAAGTTTGTGGCCTAAGGTAGAAGGAGATGAGTTATACAGCTCTCGTTACATGCACATGCAGGTCAACTCTTTGAGTGATTATGCAGAAAGTTTGAAGTTAATAACTCATCTCCTTCTACCTCAGGCCATAAACTTATCAAACACCCCTGATGAGTAATGACGAGAGCTGTATAACTCATCTCCTTCTACCTTAGGCCACAAACTTATCAATCACACCTGCTGTGTCCACAACTGCTGGACAAGTGTGTAAATGTAGGAGGCGACTATGTTGAAAAATAAATGTGCTAGATTTTCTAAAATTGACTCCTACCTTAGGCCACAAACTTATCAATCACTCATCATAGTTCAAAAGTAGTGAGCAGTGGCATTCTGTGTGCCACATTTCCTGCAGAGACACTGTATTGTGCATAATTAGTTATTAGTTTTAAGCTTTAAGCCTAATATCTGATTATGGGAGCTGTAAAGTGAATTCGGAGAGTTAGGTGCTAAGTAAAGGGCAGGAGCACCAGTGTTGTGATCTCAGCATTGCTATCCGTGCCATGTGCCAGTGACACCATACAGTTTAAAATGTGACTACGGAGATGCTGTACAGTGGAGGGCTTCGGATTTTTGGATCATTAAGTCTTCCAGGGAAGGAGGGACTTGTACAGATGGGACGGTTTGCACCTGAATTGGAGGGTAACTAATATCCTTGTGGGAAGGTTCACTAGTGCTGCATAGGGGAAGTGGGGGAGGGTTAAACTAGAGTTGCGGGGGGGGGGGGGGTGGAAATCAGAGCGACTGAGCAGATAGTGGAGTAGTTCTAGGGAAAGATGTTTTTAAGCTTACATAGTCAGGAATCAAAAGATGGAGTATGGTGGGACTAAGACACTGAGTTGCATATATTTCAATGCAAAATGTATTGTAAGAAAGGTGGGTGAGCTTAGGGCATGGGTCAGCAGGTAGAATTATGATATTGTTGCCATTAGTGAGATTGGGTCGCAGGAGGGGCAGGGCTGGCAGCTTTGTGTTGTTTTAGGTGTAACAGAGCAGGTGGGATTAAAAGAGGAGGGGTGGCATTACAAGTCACATAAAACATCATCACAGTGCTCAGATTAGAGAACTCACCTAGTGAAGCTTTATGAGTTGAACTGAGGAATAAGAAAGGGATGACTGCATTAACCGGATTATATTATAGACCATCAAATAGTCAGTGGGATTTAGAGGAGCAAACGTTTAGAGAGATTGCAGGCTGTTACAAAAAACATAAGGTTGTGATAGAAAGTGATTTTAACTTTCCACATATTGACTGGGACTCCCATAGTGTAAAAGGGCTGGATGGGATAGAGTTTGTCAAATGTTTTCAAGAAAGTTTCCTTAATCAGTACATATGAGTCCCAGCTAAAGAGTGTGATACTAGATCTCCTATCAGGGAATGAGACAGGGCAGGTGAGAGAACCGTGTGTACATGAACACTTCGCAACAAGTGATCATGATGTCATTAGTTTCAAAATAATTATGGAGAAGGTCCTTGGGTTGAAATTCCAAATTGGAGAAAGGCCAATTTTGATGGCATCAGAAAAGATCTGGCAAATATAGATTGGGACAGGCTGTTTTCTGGCAAAGGTGTACTTGGTAAGTGGGAGGCTTTCAAAAGAGAAATTTTGAGAGTACCAGGTCTGTACATTCCATCAGAGTAAAAGGCAAGGATAACAGGTTTAGAGAACCTTGGTTTTCAAGAGATACTGAGGCCCTGGTTAAGAAAAAGGAGGTGCACAGCACATATAAGCTGGAAGGAGCAAATGAGGTATGTGAGGAGTTAGAGAATTACATGAGCACACCTAAGAAGGAAATTAGGAGGGCTAGAAGAAGACATGAGATTGTTCTAGCAGTCAAGGTGAAAAAGAATCCCAAGGACTTCTACAGATATGTATATTAAGAGCAAAAGGATAGAGAGGGACAAAATTAGTCTTCTGGAAGATCAGGGTGGTCATCTATGCATGGAGCTGAAACAGATGGGGAAGATCTTAAATGAATCTTTTTCATCAGGATTTACTCAGCAGACAGATACAGAGTTGATGAAAGCGAGGCAAAGCAGCAATGAGGTCATGGACTGTATACAGATTAGAGGAGGAGATGTTTGCTGTCTTGAGGCAAATTTGGCTGGATAATTCCCAGGGCCTTTGAACCCTGTGGGAGGCTAATACAGAAATTGCAGGGGCCCTAGCAGAGATAGTTACAACATTCTTAGCAAGAGGTGAGGTACTGGAGGATTGGAGGACAGATAATGTTGTTCCTTCGTTTGAGAAAGGTTCAAAGAATAAACCAGGAAATTATAGGCTGTTCAAACTGACATCAGTAAAGTGTAAGTTATTGGAAGGTATTCTAAGGGACTGGATATACAGGGATTGGATAGACAGGGCTTTGTGCATGGAAGGTCATGTCTAACCAATCTATAGAGTTTCTTGATGAAGTTACCAGTAAAGTTGATGAAGGCAAAGCAGTGAACGTTGTCTATGTGGACATAAGTAAGACCTTTGACAAGGTACCTACTACATGGGAAGTTGGTCAAGGTGGTTCAGTGGCTTGGCATTCAAGACAAGGTAGTATATTAAAATGGACATTAGTTTCATAGGAGGAACCAGAGAGTGGTGGTAGATGGTTGCCACTCTAACAAGGCCTGTGACTAGTGGAGTGCTGCAGGGATCAGTGCTGGGTCCATCATTGTTTCTCATCTCCATCAGTGATCCAAGTGATAATGTGGTAAACTGGATCGACAAATTTGCAATGACACCAAGATTGCGGGTGTAGTGGACAGTAAGGAAGACTATCAGAGCTTGCAGTGGGATCTGCACCAGATGGAAAAATGGGCTGAAGAAGGACAGATGGAATTTAATACAGACAAGGGTTAGGTGTTGAACTTAGACCATAAGACCAAAAGACAACTTTGGGAGAATAAGCTAAGGTAGGAATTGGTGAGAGGCAGGGCATTGAGAAGTGTGCTGAAACAGAGGGTTCTGGGAACAGATCCATAATTCCTTGAAAGTAGCATCACAGGTAGGTGGGATTGTAGAGAAGGCTTTTGGCACATTAGCTTTTATAAATCAAAGTATTAATTACAGGAGTTGGGATGTTATGTCGAAGTTGTACAAGACGTTGGTGAGGCCTAATTTGGAGTAGTATGTTCCGTTTTGGTCACCTACAGGAAAGATGTCAATAAGAGTGCAAAGAAAATTTACAAGAATGTTGTTAGAACTTAACAACAGAGTTATAGGGGAAGGTTAAATAGATAAACATGCAGAAGAATAAGGAGAGATTTGACAGAGGTATACAAAATTATGAGGGGTATAGATAGGGTAAATCCAAGCAGGCTTTTTCCATTGAGGTTGGGTGAGACTAGAACTAGAGATAATTGGTCAAGGGTGAAAGTTGAAATATTTAAGGGGAATGTGAGAAGGAAACTTTTTTCACTCAGATTGTGGTGGGAGCATGGAATGAGCTGCAAGCACAAGTGATGGATGCTGGTTCGATTTCAACCTTTAAGAGACTTCTGGATAGGTACATAGATGGAAGGCCTATGGTGATCGGTGGGATGATTTGCCCCCCCACCCCCACCCCCACTCACCCAAAGAAGGTTCAGGGACTGTGGGGAGGAACAGCAAGGACTTCTTCAGGGGCCTTAGTACCTGCCCAATCAATGAATCAACTTTGATTTAGCTGTGACCTGTCCAGAACTTAAAAGGAGGAGGTTACAAATATTCAAATGGTGATCTTTGATGTTTTGACCTGAGGAGTGCAGGGGGAAGACAAACAAATACCAGACTGCACAGGATGTCCTTACACAGCAGAATCAGGAGCGGCCTCTGAATTATTTATTCCTCAAATCATCATTACTGAAGTGATGTGACATGAGTGAGCGGTCTGGAGGGCTGCCAGTCAGCTTCGAGTGACGGGTGTTTGGACGCTGTACAGCTATTGCTTCAGGCTACATGGTGGCATTATAATGGGAGAGTGATAACTATATTGTAGGGGGCATGGCACTGAGGGAGGGTCACACTGTGGGGGGGGAAACAATACTGAAGAAGGGTGACATGGCGGGAGGATGAACTGAGGGAGGATAACACTGTGGAGGGGAAGGTACTCTTGCCCGAGTTTCTGAAGGGGCTGCTGCTCAGCTTCGGGCTGCACTTTAGACCCGCGCTCTTCATATACAGGCACCCAGTTCGGATGGGGGCAAATCATGACAAGGATCTGCAAGTGTGCTTGTTCCTGGTCCTGGCCAAGATGGGCATTCATGGGTCCAGGCAGCAGAAAGTGGAGCTTCCCAAGGTGGCTGCCTGCCCCTTTTCTGAGGGTATGTTTGTGCCCGGCTGTCCTTGGAGAGGGAGCACGCAGGTGCAAGGGGTACACTGGGGGACTTTTGGGAGCAGTGGGCTCCCCAGAGTATTGACTGCTTTATATACGGTAGCAACCATATTTTAATCTAAGTGCACTCACTATCTTGTAAATACTAAATGTGTGTACCCTGCGTGATTGCTATGTAAATAAACTTCTATAGTTTTGTAAACAAGGGATATACTGATAAAGGGTCACACTGTGGAGATGAAGTACATAAGGGTGGGTCACACTGTGGAGGGCAGTAAAGAGGGAGGGTCACTGTGGAAAGGGCAGTGCTGAGACAGAGTCACACTATGGTACTGAGAGAGGGTCACACTGTTGGAGGTGCAGTATTGTACTGGAGTTGCTATCTTTCTTCGGGGGGGGGGGTGTGTGTGTGTGTGTGTGTGTGTGTGTGTGTGTGTGTGTGTGTGTGTGTGTGTGTGTGAGTGTGTGTGTGTGTGTGTGTGTGTGTGTGTGTGTGTGTGTGTGTGTGTGAGTGTGTGTGTGTGTGTGTGTGTGTGTGAGTGTGAGTGTGTGTGTGTGTGTGTGTGTGTGTGTGTGTGTGTGTGTGAGTGTGTGTGTGTGTGTGTGTGTGTGTGTGTGTGTGTGTGTGTGTGAGTGTGTGTGTGTGTGTGTGTGTGTGTGTGTGTGTGTGTGTGTGTGTGTGTGTGTGTGTGTGTGCGTGCGTGCGCATCACCAACCCTTCAACATTGGTAACAAATGAAGCCAGTGCTGGGAATGACACAATAATACTACACCTCCCCCCATTATTCACTCAGTACTTTCTCCACAGAACGAGCTGGGAGAAGGTGTTTTTTTTAGAAGTGCTGATTGGGTCTTTTTTAAACTATTGTCAATAGTATGGAACACTTTCTACAGCAGATGCTGAGGAACGTGACTTGCCTGCAGAAACAGCAGCAGCTGTACTAGGGGTTGTGGGGGAGGGTGAGGGCTATTCTTAACATCTGAACCATCAGCAGCTTTACAGGCCACATTCCATCCGTGATGGTGTTACGTACTCGTGACACATGACAGTGGAGCCCTTGTCACGTGCCTGGGGTTGAAGCTATACTGGACTTGAGGTGATGGTCTTGTGATGGTGGAATGATGTCATTTTCCCGCCAGTAGAGATCATGTGACGGGTTTTTTTTACAGGTTATAAAAGGTAGACCCCACCCTGTGAGGAGGGGCAGTTCGTGGCTGGACTTGCCCGGTTGACTTCATGCCACTGCGTGTGTTAAGTGATGATGCAGTTTAATTGAAGGATGAAGTTTTTATTTAATGCCTAAAGTTTAAAAGGTCATTGCCAGCAGGTTCTTTATGATTCTGCTAGTTCGAGAAATTAGTGGAGAGTGAAGATTGGAGGTTTGGAAGTTAAAGATCGAGGAGAATCGCTTTCTACGGTGAAACGGGGGCGACCTTTGTTTGATCCTTATTTGGAAGGATTTCGTTGACTATCTTTGTGTTAATCCCTGGGTTTACCAGAAAGGATTGAGGATAGTGTGGAAGGAAAGGTCAGTGCCTTTAAGCCGTTCTGTTTCGTAAATTCTTCGTGGGAAGTTCGATGTCGGGGATCGAAGCCAAGCGACGTGAAAGAGAATTTAAATCGTCCTGTAAAGTCTCTCCTTTTAAATGGACCGTGAGCATATCGAACTTTTGGCAATACCACTTTAAAGAACTGTATTGGCAATACCACTTTAAAGGACTGTTTTTGCAATATCACTTTAAGAACTGTTTGGGCTGCTGCTCAGCAGTTGTTTCCGGTTACGGTAGTGTTTGTTTACTTTTGGGGGGGTTTGTTTTCTGTGTTTAATAAACGTGTTGTTTGTTATAAGAAACCCTTGCCGAACTCATATATTTATTGTTGCCTGAATACGTAACAATGGACAGAAAGCGTTATATCCCAACTTGTTATATCCCAATATCCCAAGATGCCAGAGCATCTCCCAGCTGGGCAAGACCTCGAGACACGGGAGCAGAATTAGGCCATTTGGCCCTTTGAGTCTGCTGCACCATTACATCATGTTGACTGATCATCCCTTTCAGCCCCATTACAGTCAGAGTTATGGAACAGTACAAAACAGAAACAGGCCCTTCAGCCCATCTAGTCTATGCCAAACTACTAATCTGCCTTGTCCCATCAACCCATCCATCCATAAATTTCTTCCTTGGTCTCTTTCTTTCCACTAGAGAGAATTGTGAGACAGAGTATGACTGTGTAAGGAGCAGAAGAAAGATTCTGCAGCACCAATAAAGTAAGGAAGGAAGCACAGAGCATGGAAGTGTGAGGAAACGTTTCCACACATGCTGACCCTTACTGGGGTACAGTCCCACTGACCCAGCACTGAATTATCAGGAAACAACTTTATTCACCATTAGGTATACAAAATTATGAGGAGTATTGATAGGGTAAATGCAAGCAGATTTTTTCCCCCACTGATGTTGGGTGGGACTACAACCAGAGGTCATGGGTTAAGGGTGAAAGGTGAGAAGTTTAGAGGAAACATGAACAGACACTTCTTCTGTCAGAGGGTTGTGGGAGTGTGGAAAGAGCACAAGTTAATGGATAGGGAGGGCTATGGTCCCGGTGCAGGTCAATGGGAGCAGGCTGTTTAAATGGTTTGGGCATGGACTGGATAAGATGAAGGGCCTGTTTGTGTGTTGTACTTCTCTATGACTGTAACTCTATCAGGAGTTTCCTGTGGTGTGTTGGTCAGGGTGTGACATGCAAAAAAAACCTCAACATTCAACAATTATAAAGAATAAAGCATTATATTAAAACAAGTTAGAGTTTAAAGTACAGATATGGAATAAAATCTCTTTGGGAATAATAAAAAATGGAATTGTGTCCCAGAGCTCCTAGGATCACAACTTAGTCTCTGTATCACAGGGAAAACTAAAGAGCAATCTCCCTCATATCAGGTTCAGGGCACTGGGAGTAAGGTGTGAGTGAACTTACACTGAGTTGAATTCAGTGTCAACTCAGGTACAAAAACACAAACATTAACAACTTCTTTTTCATATCACCTACAATTCATATGAAAATGAAAGACCACCTACACATATCACAGTCTGACAAGACATTGGCAGCCAATAACAGTCACAAAGTTAACTGTGGGCCTGAAATGGTACACAAAGGTCTCCATCTTGATGAATGTGTGTGTGTGTGTGAGTGTGTGTGTCTGTCTCTTTGGGCATCACTAACCCTTCAATATCGATAACAAGTGAAGCCAGTGGAAGATTGCAACTGGGAGCACAAAGCAAGGAACGGGCTAGGTTACAGAGGCAAAATTCTCTTTCCTCTTCCTATTGTTCAGTGAATCTTCTTGTCTCGTCCACTTTCTGTTTCCTTAACACCCTCTGGCAATGTAATCTTCAAGAGTCTCTGCGTCTCTCTAATCCCGGCCTCCTAATCATTCCTCAGTTTTACTGCTGTGCCTTCAGTGGCCTGGCTCCTGTGCTCTGGAATTTTCTGCCCATCACTCTCTTTTCAGAAACTCCTGGAAACCTTCCTCTTAAAAGTTTCTTCTCCCAGGTAGTTAATTCTAGCTAATCCCCTCCCCGCCCCTTCATTACCTCAGTCACCACACTGCACTGTAAGCACTTGTAACCACTTGATATAATGCTGGTTACACTGTAAATACATGCACATTGTATTTAGCCTCTGACTTTATATTGCATATAGAACATAGAACAGTACAGCACAGAAACAGGCCCTTTAGCCAACAATGTAGTATTGAACCAACTAAATTAACCCCTTCTGCCTACACAATTCTCACATCCTTTCATTTCCCTTACATTCATGTGAAATCCCTAATGTATCTGCCTGCACCACTCTGGACAGTGTGTTCCAGTTACCCACCAGTTTCTGTGTTTAAAAAAAAACTTGCCCCTCACATCTCCTTTGAACTTACCCCATTCATCTTCAATGAATGCCCTCTGGTATTAGACATTTCAACCTTGGGACAATGATACTGTTTTCTCTCTCTATGCCTCTTATAATCTTATAAACCTCTATCAAATCTCCCCTCAGCCTCCAGTGCTCCAGACAAACAACCCAAGTTTGTCCAAACTCTTGTTAAAGGACATGCCCTCTAATCCAGGCAGCATCCTGGTAGAGTCCTTGAAAGTGAGTCTGCAGGTTGTGGAATCAGTTCAACATTAAGGTGAGTGAAGTTATCCACGCCAGTACAGGAGTCTGATGGTTGCAGGGTAATAATTGTTCCTGAACCTGGTGGTGTGGGACCCAAGGTTCCTGTGTTTCCTGCCCAACAGTAATAGTGAGAAAAGAGCATGGCTGGTTGACTAAGGTCCTCAATGATGGATGCTGCTTCCTTGTAAATGTGCTCAATAGTCAGGAGTGTTTTGCCTGTGATGTACTGGGCTGTGTCCAGCTTTCTTGTGGCTGCCTCCTTGTAAATGTGCATAATAGTCAGGAGGGTTTTGCCTGTGATGTCCAGCACATTCCGTGGGCTTTTTACATTCCCAGGCATTGTGTTCCGATGGTACTCTCCACTGAGCTATGGAAGTTTGTCAAACTTTTAAATGACATGCCAAATCTATGCCAAGTTCTAAGGTAGTGCATGAGAACTTGCTTCCTAATTCCAAACATCACCAAAGAATAAGCCAGTAAAGCTGACCGGCTGGTAAATTGAATGCTCTTAATCTGCCTGACACTATCTGCCCAGCCCAGCAGACATGACTGGGCGCCTTCGGGTAATAAACCAAAGCTCTGCCGATGGATACACATCAATTCAAACTTCATTGCCCAATGCCTACAGAGTATCATCACATTTATCTGCACGAGCATGCATAAGACTCATCCGTGTAATTTCCCATATCAGGCAAACACCAAATAAGAGGTGGACATGGATTTCTGCTGTTGGTCTTCATTTTGCCAGAAGGACATGCATTCGAGACAGACCGTAATGACATGAGCTCATTATCTAGGCAGCGGTAGGGTTGAAGGAAAGTCACACTGTGCGATGGACACTACTGAGGGAGGGTCACACTGTGGGAGGGGCAGTACTGAGGGAGGGTCCCACTGTGGGAGGGGCAGTACTGAGAGAGGGCCACACTGTGGGAGGGGCAGTACTGAGGGAGGGTCCCACTGTGGGAGGGGCAGTACTGAGGGAGGGTCCCACTGTGGGAGGGGCAGTACTGAGAGAGGGCCACACTGGGGGAGGGGCAGTACTGAGGGAGGGTCCCACTGTGGGAGGGGCAGTACTGAGAGAGGGCCACACTGTGGGAGGGGCAGTACTGAGGGAGGGTCCCACTGTGGGAGGGGCAGTACTGAGGGACTTGCAAATTTCTACAGATGTACTGTGGAGAGCATTCTGATATGGCTGTAACACTGTCCATTATGGAGGCACAAGAGCACAGGATCGCAAAAGGTTGCAGAGGGTTGTAGGCTCAGTCAGCTCCATCATGGGCATAAGCTTAGAAGATAGCATCCAGCAGTAAAAAGAGCTCACGATCCAGGACATGCCCTTTTCTCGTGTTCGTACTCCATTTGGGAATATGAACATGAACCTGAAGGCTCACTTCTCAATGATTCAGGAACAGCATCCCCCTCCACCATCAAACTGTACTTCATTATTGCTTTATTGTTGCTCTACTTATGCTATTATAATGCCTTTGCACTGTGCTGTGCCGCAAAACATATATCACAGTGATAATAAATCTGCATCAGCAGAATCTCCTGTTTAAAATAAGCCTGATTCAGATTCCCCACCACCTTCAACCAGATTCTACCAGTAGATTTACCTACGTCCCTTCTTCCTGACTCCTTGATCCAAGTCCCTATCTGCATCTCCATCTCCCATTCTCACTGCAGACGTTGCAACACCTGATTCAAGATTCAAGTTTATCTATCACACGTGTATCGAAACATACAGCGTAATGTGCTGCTAGCGCCAACGACCAACACATCCTGAGGGTGTGTTGGGGGCAGCCCATAAGTGTTGCCACACATTCCAGCGCCAACGTAGCATGCTCACCAAAAATAACACCGTATACAACAAAACAGAACATACCACAGCGAAAAAACAGCCCCTTTCCTCCCTCCATTACTATCCTTTCAGTCTTCCCTCCCCACTGATTCACATGCACTCTTTCCGCTGCAGTGTACTGTATTCAGAGTGCTGCCTCATGTACATTGGGAAAGCCAAGTACAGACTAGTTAACAGGATGGTGCTCATCTGCAAAGGTAACCTTGAAGCTTCCAGTCACCTGTCAATTTAATTCTCCATCCCATTCCCACTCTGACCTCTCTATCATTAGCATTTCACTCCGCTCTGACAAGGCCGGAGAACAGCAGCTCATGTTCCATCTTGGCATGAATCAGCCCGCTTGATTCAGCACTGACTTCGACAGTTACAGTAAACCATCCTTGCAGTTTGCATCAGAACTGTCTGATGCTTATTCAGAGGACACTAAAATTGACGTTAGAAGACCATAAGACATAGGAGCAGAATTACGCCATTCAGCCCATCAAGTCTTCTCCACCATTCGATCTTGACTGATTTATTATCCCTCTCAAAAATTATTCTCTCTTCTCCCCAAAAATTTTGACACCCTTACTAATCAAAAACCTATCAACCTCCACTTTAAATATACCTAATGACTTGGTTTCCACAGCCGTCGGTAGCAATAAGTTCCACAGATTCACCATCCTCATCTCTGTTCTAAAGGGACAGATTGCATTCTGAGTTTGTGTCCTCTGGTCCTAGACGATCCATGTTCACTCTATCTAGGACTTTCAATATTTAGTAGGTTTCAATGAGATTCCCCCTCATTCTTCTAAACTCCAGGAGTGTAGACCCAGAGCCATCAAACGCTCCTCATGTTAACCCTTTCATACCTGGAATCATTCAAGTGAGCCTCTTTTGGACCCTTTCCAACGCCAGCACATCATTTCTTAGATAAGGAGTCTAACACTGTTCACAAACTCTAAGTGCAGTCTGACCAATACCTTATAAAGCCTCAGCATCACATCTTTGTTTTTATATTGTAGTCCTTTCAAAATGAATGCTAACATTGCATGTGCCTTCCTTACTGCTGATTCAACCTGCAAATAAACTTTTAGGAAATCCTGCACTAGGACTCCCAAGTCCCCTTACAGGTCTGATTTCTGAATTAGCTCCCCATTTAAATAGTGGACAATGAAGAAGGTATCAAAGGTTACAAGGAGCTCTTCAGAAAGTAGGTTGGGTAAAAGTGCAGAAAGATTTAGGAGGAGGATGCCAGGAGTTGAGTGGTGAGTTATAGGGAGAGGCTGGGCAGGCTAGGACTTTATTCCTAAGAGCATAGGAGATTGTGTAATATTAAGAAGTTAGCATCTCGTAGGCCACTTGCGACCCTGGCTATTTTTTAAAAGGTCATAGCAGCTATGAGCTTGAGAAAAAGAGTATAAATGCACAAATGTTTTCCCATAAGATAAGCTGAGCGAGTGACAGTAGCCTTGGTGTGAGAAATATATTGTGCCTTGTGGTTCTTATGGCATCTGCAAGATAAGCAATTAGAGGAAGTGACTATTTACAAGGGCAGCAGACTTTGGGTGATGGGCTTGTGCATGTCTGTATCCAGACATAGTAGCAATTAAAACTGTTACACAACAATTTATGACAGATAACATTAACAATACTCATCTGTAGAGAAACTAAGGGGGGGGGGGGGTGAACCCACACATATCTGTGTACATGACTGCATGATATAAAAAGAACTGTATTTGCTTCAGGAGGGAGAGACCCTCGAAGCAGCCTCTGAGAGAGAGTGCTTAAGGAGGGGTCTCTCGAGTAACTTGCTAATAAAGAGTTAAAGTTACTTTCACTGTAGTACGTGGTGTCTTTGCATTGGGTAGATCGAAAGAAGTTTATAACAATTTGGCACAGCAGATGGGACCTCAAGACAAGGTACATCTGTAAAGATGGTGTCAGTGGTCGACTCTGTGGCAACGACCTGAGGTGGATGGGCCTACGAGGTAAGATTTGCCTCGATCCCTCTCATTATTTGACCACTTTGGTGACCCCTTCATCTGACGGGTGACCTTTTGACGAGCTCCTGAAGAACCACAGTTAAACTACCCGAGTACTATGGTAACTCAGAAGGTGAGGTTTGAGTCCTCAAGATCAAGGTATAAGGTAAGGTTCAAGTCCTTACAATTAAGGTGTAATAAGGTGAGGTTCGAGTCCTCACACTTAAGGTATCTGGGGTTAGAGTCCTCAAAACTTTGAAGTATAGTGGATAATATTGTTTGAAAGTGCCTGTCTCAGGCACCCTGCCTTAGACTGGTTGCTAAGAGGGGAAATCCCCCACACGGTCAGGACCCCGAAGTGGGTGCAGAGAGACATGGCACTAGGTTACAAACGGGTGAATAATCTGAATTCTGAAATGGGTCAGACCCTTGATAAATCGGGGTCTAATACCCCTTTATTTAAACTTTGTAAAGACAACTCGGGGGATGAAATTGGTTTCCGCAGACTGTCGGCATCATTAAACAGAAAAACTAGGGAATGAGATATGGCCGCTAGGTGTCCGCTGGGATTTGGATAACAGTATCAAAGCAGAGGAAGCACTGTGGAAACGGGGGTCTGCAGAAAGGTGGGAATTATTAATGTCAACATGGAGCCGAGGAATTAAACACTGAGTCTAGACAGAGCAGTTGGGAACATAATGCCCATTGGAGGGGGATTAGTGTATATGACCAGCAGGGTAATCCTAAATCTTGTGAGGTTTTGTAGTATCTGTGTGAGGATTATGATGTTGACCAGAGTAGGAGAGAGAAAGGGAGAAAGACATGAAAGGAAAGGGAAGCGGGGAAGTAAAAACGGTGATCACAAAGGTAAAGCGGAGGTACCTCCCAACATGACTGGTTTGCCCCTGTTGTTTCAAAATAATGATACGGATGAAACTCAGGAGGATTGGATGATCCGCCCCACCACTCCCATAAACACCCCAATCCCGCGTACCTCTCAAAAGGATGCAACAACCTCACCCCAGGAACAGTACTGCGACCCTATTGCAACACAGACCAGGAGTCAATCAAAATCTGGAGGTAGGTACCTTACACAGCTCACCGGTCCCAGAGCCCCGACACATGGACCCCCATATGCACCACCACCCAATTTCCGTGGCCGACCTATGCTTAAGGGTAACCCTAACTATGGACTTACACCGTCCGGACCCCAGCGACCACCCTTAGCAAGCGCTAGGGTTACAGGCTGCTACTTCTGTGGCACCTCTGATCATTGGCAAAGGGACTGTCCCAATTGCCAACAACAGTCCAGGCCCCCGGGTCGGCGGCAACCATTCACCACCCATAACCCGTTTTCTGCCTGACTAGTTGATCAGCCGGATACTGGCTTGATGTTCCCTGTCCTCACTGATAACCCTGAAGAGGAGCCCATATTTAACCTACTAGTAGAAGGCAGCAATGTCTCCTTTATTCTTGATACTGGAGCAACTACGTCAACACTTGAATCTTTCTGCATCAATCAACATGATTTCAGGATGTCAGACACCTCAGTGACTCTGAGTGGTTTAATGGGACAAGAAAAATCCTACCCACTGATGGAACCCCTACGAGTCCAATTTGGGGACCAACAGAGTGCAATTCAGTTTGCCCAAACCCCGGACCTCAGAGTTAACCTAGCAGGGAGAGACCTGCTGTGCTCCCTCCGACTTAGCATAAAATGTCTTGATGCTGGAACTACTATTAGTGGTCTTGACTCTAGACAGACTTTTTGGGTCTACCATCCTCCTCAGTGGTGGGCTGTGGACCTTCGACCCGGAGGTGCCCGACCCACATGTAAAACTGGCATATGACCCCTCGGGGGTCTCACAGGAATTAGAAACCCAGTATGCCCCCTTTGTGGGCAGCATGGTTAGCATTACTGTAAAAGGTAAAAGGTAAGGAGGGAGCAGCATTATTAGTTCAGGAGCCTACTGAGATATGGAGCTAGTTGGGTCTTGTGTCCCCTCACATCACTTTGTCAGTGGCTGCGGGACACAAACCAAAGGAGTTAGGGTTTCTAGCCTGCCAACTGCAGGAACTGGAACACCCGAGCCTCCTCGGAACTCCCCAGACGTTACCGGATGGAATTTACCCTTTTTCTGTAACAGGCTGTGTCCATCGTCACCAGTCTCACCACCTTGTCTCGGATGAGCCAGCCCCTGACTTATTGGCCGCATCAAAGGTTGAGGTAGGACTAACCTCTGTGACCCCAGTGCAAATTCGGGTGAAACAGGGGGTACAGCTGCCCTCCATTCCACAATTCCCCCTTCGGAAGGACGCTGTTGACAGTGTCACTTCTCTGGTGGACTCCTTTTGCAAACAGGACATCTTGGTCCCTTACCAATCACCGTGTAACACCCCTATTCTACCCGTTCCCAAACCTGGACAGACAGAGTGGCACCTGGTACAAGATAAATGAAATAATTTAACCTTTACATCCTGTTGTCCCCAACCCCGCCACCATTCTTAGTGATGTCCCTGCGGACACATGTATTTTCACTATCATTGACCTGCAGCATGCAGTTTTTGCAATTCCCTTGTCCCCTGAATCCCAGTATTTGTTTGCCTTTACTTTCCAAGGCCAGCAATACACTTGGACATGCCTTCCACAAGGATTTGTCCACTCCCTGACCATTTTCTCTCAAATCCTACATAACCAACTTAAGGACTTGTAGCTGCCGGGGGGTCATCCACTATCCAATACATAGCTGACCTGTTGCTAGCCAGCCCTTCTGAACCCACCAATGAACAAGACACTAACAGGCTCCTTAATGCCCTCCACTCCTGGGGATATGTAATACCCCCTCATAAGGTAAAACATACTCAACGTCAGGTGAAATTCCTGGGCACCCTACTGAGTGCATATGAGAGAAAGCTCACCCCTGAACAAGTAACACCCATCATTGCTACCCCACCGCCAACAACACCGAAGAGTATGAGGGCCTTCTTGGGCCTAGTGAACTTTTGTAGACAGTGGTTGCCCTCCTAATTAAACACCTCTCACCCCTGGTGTCCAGCCAGATGGCGGGACCTTTCGAACTCACACAAGAACAAAGGGATGCTTTTGACCAACTCAAACAGGCACTGGCCAGGGCTCTGGCCCTGGGACGTCCCATCTATGACTGCCCCTTCCAGTTATTCATTAACGTCCTGTAAGACTGCACTACAGCAGTCCTTACTCAGACCCATGGAGATAGGAAAAGACCGGTGGCATAATTCTCCACCCACTTAGACCCAGTGGCAGGGGGTCTCCCACCATGTTCACAGATGCTCCCAGCCATTTAATCTCTAGTAACAGCAGGTTCCAACATAACTCTGCAGCAGCCTGTAGTTGTTTATTCCTCACACACTGTGACGGCACTTTTGACCTCCCATCAAACCCAGCACCTCACCCAGGCTACATTGAACAGATATAAGGTAGCACTCCTTAATAACCCACTTATCACCTTTGCCCACTACTACCATCAACCCTGCCATTTTTCTAGAAAGCCCACCTGAGGACCTCACGGAGCCACCCCATGACTGTTTAATGCGGAACCACTTTCTGACTGCCCCCCCCCCCCCCCACCACCAGGATCTCTCAGATAAGGCTTTCCTGTCTGCAGATTTAATCCTTTACGTCAACGGTAGTTCCTCTGTCTCTGAGCAGGACAGCCGCCTCAGTGGCTATGCGGTTGTAAATGACTCAGCTGTGCTCGAGTCTGAATCCTTGCAGCCCCCTGTATCAGCCCAAAAAGCGGAACACTTTTCCCTAACAGGAACTTGTACTTTAGCTAAAGATAAAGTGGCCAACATTTTTACTGACTCCAACTATGCATTTGGTGTCGCCCATGACTTCGGCCAACTTTGGGCGCACAGGGGATTTCTCACTTCCACAGGAACCCCTACTCAGAATGATTTGTATGTACAGAACCTCCTCAGGGCCAACCTCCTCCCAAAACAATTGGTTATTGTTAAGTGCTCAGCACACCTCTCCGATTCCTCCACAGTCAACTGGGGCAACAACCGGGTGGACGGGGAGGCCAAATTAGCAGCACAAACAGCCATTCACATTGTCTCCACGGCAGAGAAATTGGCCTTGGCCTGCAAGCCGAACACGACAACGAAGGGTATCCCAGAGATGAGCGTTGTGCATCAATTCCAGGGGGACGCCTCTGACTCAGAAAAACAATTATGGAAGATGCATGGGTGCTCGCACTCTGCGTCAGCAAGCCTCTGGCTTACGCCAGTCGGCCAAGTGTGTATACCTGATGCTTTATTACCAATGCTCACTGACTGCTTACATACTGATACACACCTTGGTAAGGAGGGAATGAGTAACATGTTGCTACGCACCTGGTGGCACCCTAGGTTGAATGAGGCAGCACACGAAAAAATACGATCATGTTTAATATGTAATGTGGGAAAAGGGGTAAAGTGTGCCTCAGGAAAAACCCCCTTGCCAGGTGGTCCATTTGAATGCATCCAGCTTGATTTTATTGAATTACTGCGTGTACAATGTTGCTTAATAGTTGTGTTCAGTAGATGGATTGAAGCCTATCCAACCACCAACAACAAAGTCTCAACCGTAGTGAGACTGTTACTCACAGACATTATAACAAGATTTGGGGTACCCTGACAGATAAGCTCAGATAATGGTCCTCTCTTTGTAGGAAGAATAAATAAGGAGTTGTGTGAGGTGCTGCATATTGAGCAACAGTTCCAATGTACCTACAACCCCAGGGCGGCGGGCATAGTGGAAAGAGCTAACGGCACCTTGAAAAACAAACTGGCCAAACTGATGTCTGCAACTAGCCTGAATTGGCTAAAGGTTCTCTCATTGACACTGTACCACGAGGATCACTCCCCATTTGACTACTGGGGTGTCGGCCGCCGAGGTCATTTATGGGCCTTGTATGGAAGAACCCCATGGGATGCCAATACCCAACCCCCCCACCCAAGTTGATCTCAGTGTCATGGGGGACGAGTTACAAAGGTATTTTAGGCAATTAACATCCTCTTTAAAGTTTCTTCATTCACAGGTACAGGAGGCATTCTCGCTCGAAAGCAGAGTGGCCTGACTTAAAGATGGGAGACATGGTACTGATAAGGGACTGGGAGAGCCCCAAGCTTGGACCTCAGTGGAAGGGACCCTTCCACATACTTCTCCAGACATCTACGGCGGTAAAGGTACAAGGTCACGACCGTTGGGTTCACCTGAGTGATTGCAAGCGATGGCTGCCAGAAGAGAAGTGATTATTGTTGGACTTGAACTCTTAATCATTGCCACCGCCTTTATGGTGACCGCTCCAGAGGAAAATCTGTTCTATAAAACCCATATGCAGCTGCATGGTAATCGTACTGTGTGTTATCCGCTTGCCAAATCAGTAGAAACCCTGTTTGTAGCCAACCCAGGATGGAACTCCAAGAGCTTGTACACCATTGATACCTTGGACATTCCTGCATAGGAAGGAGAGGCAGGTTCTAGCAGGGGACAATAGGGCAATGTGTAGAACTTGTATACAATGATAGGAGGAAATCCCCAAGATCTCATCCTGTTAAGGGAAGAAAGGCTAACTGTTCTGACCCACAGAGTTACCCCTACTGTTTTGGAGGAGAAGGCTGGGTCTAGTTCCTAACAATGTCTCCTGCGCAGTCACTCATTGCATACACCGGAGATGCAGAATACAAGGAGGATGGTTTAGTTGCACATGTACAGAACAACAGTGTGTTAATGTGACCATGGGACCACAGAGGGTCTGTGGGAAGTGTAACGGGACACATATTACTACAAGTTCCCTGATATACCCATATAACACTTCAGATTTTAATCCATATGCAGGAATAAGTAACTGGCACAAAAACAGATGATGGAAGCCAGGAAGTCTACTGTAAAATGGTACCGGGATAAGGAGCAGTTCGTTTTCCTTCTTAGTGGGACTTTTACCACTGCCACATCCACTCTGCCAGCTTTGTTTGCGGTGGGAACGACTGGGCTGGTCACGGTCCCCTGCCCCCAGAAGGCTCATGTCCAACGAAGACTTGTGGCCCGGTCAGTAAGTAAGGAGTTCTGTGCAGACTGGAAGGATCCGGTCATGCTGGGCTCCTCTTTAGGCTATGGGTTTCTGAGTACTCTCCCTCTAGGGGGTTTGGCAGGGACCATAGCCACAAAACATCGGAGCTACCTTATTTGTGGGATGACTGTGCTGGGGAACAGTACTATGGAAGGACTAGAGGCCATAAATAAAGGGCTGGCAGAGTTGCGACTGTACGCCCAACAGACCCGGTATGCTGTAGACTACCAGTTGGCTCAGCAAGGAGGAGTATGTCCCTTAGTAGGGGACAAGTCACAGACGAGTCATATAACACATGCTATTCAGTCTATCAAGAAACAATTAGATAATTTCAGGGAAGGTCCCAAATCAGAGGATGGGTGGTTAGGTTGGCTACTAGGAGGTTCCTGGGGTTCCTATTTGCTAAATGGGCTTATTACAGTCATGATCACTCTTATTGCTATGTGTGTGTTATTAGTTTGTATTAATATGTGTTGCAAGTTGTGTCTGCGAGAGCTAAGAAATTCATTCTCGGCCCCAATCTGAATGTATTATTATGGAATGATAAAAGGAGGGAATGTAATATTAAGAAGTTAGCATCTCGTAGGCCACTTGTGACCCTGGCTATTTTTTAAAGGTCATAGCAGCTATGAGCTTGAGAAAAAGAGTATAAATGCACAAATGTTTTCCCATAAGATAAGCTGAGCGGGTGACAGTAGCCTTGGTGTGAGAAATATATTGTGCCTTGTGGTTCTTATAATTGCAAGATAAGCAATTAGAGGAGTGACTATTTACAAGGGCAGCAGACTTTGGGTGATGGGCTTGTGCATGTCTGTATCCAGACATAGTAGCAAGCAAGTAGTAACAAGTAGACCCTCGAAGCAGCCTCTGAGAGTGCTTAAAGAGGGTTCTCTTGAGTAACTTGTTAATAAAGAGTTAAAGTTACTTTCACCGTAGTACGGTGTGTCTTTGCATCGGGTAGATCGAAAGAAGTTTAGAAAAATTGAAAGGAGCTCTTAAAGAGGTGTATATATGACCATATAGGAGCAGAATTAGGCCATTTGGCCCATCGAGTCTCTCCATTTCATCATGGCTGATCCATTTTTCCTCTTAGCCTCAATCTTCTGCCTATCTGATCATAGGGGTGGGGGTGTTTAGATAGGGCGAATGTACTCATTGTCTTTTTCTCCTGGGTCAAGGAATAGAGAACCAGAAGGCATAGATTTAGGATGAGAGGGGAGATACTTAATGGAAACTTGAGAGGAAACATATTTTATACACAGGTTGTGTCTATGTAAGCATGCCAGTTTGCATGCTACAAAGTGTTGCAACAGTCATGGGCTATCCCCTACTCAGCCCAGGTTGAGCTGATTGTTAAAACAAACACAAATAAATAAATCTGAATCTGAGTGGAGTTGTCTACCAGAGGAAGTGTATGTGACAGGTACAATAACAACTTTTCAAAGACAGTTGGACAGACACACCAATTGGAAAGGTTTAGAAAGTTATGGGCCAAACACTGACTAGATTAGGGGGGCATCCTGGGCCAGCATGGACAGCTTGGTCCAAAGGGCCTGCTGCTGTGCTCTATGAATACTGAGCAGGTCAGATGGCAGTTCCAGGAAATCATTCCTCAGTGTAGTGGGATGTGGAACTGTATTGACCTGCAGTGTTGCCTCTATGTTCCTCTACAAGGATGCTGCCCGGCCCACTGAGTGTTCCCAGCACATTCTGTTTGTTTCTGAGTTTCAGCATCTGCTGAATTTTGCTTTCCCCAGTGACTGACCAGTTTGAAGGTAGTTCCACTTTAGTTCCCTCACTGCCCTGTCCACTGGCTTTCCGAGCTTGATCCTGTATGTTATGTTCACAGCAACCTCCTGCCCTAGTACCAGCCTAATCATGTTTTTTCTCTCTTCCTTCTTATGCACCTCTTCTAGCTCCAAATAACCAGTCTTTACCATCTTCTCTCTCTGACACCAATCCATTTTATATATGCTCCACCGTATCACCATTTTCTCATTGTTCTTTACTTCCCTCCCCTTCTTAGCAACTTAAAACCATCCTTTATTACCTCTTGCTCCCTGTTCTGAAGCTTAACACCTCACCTCTCTCCACTGATGCTGAGTACTTCCAGCGTTTTCTATTTTTATACCTGCACCATCGACTCTGTTCCTCTCTTGATAAACTCTGCATGTTCAGCTAAACATTTTCTGCTTTTATTTCCGATCTTCAGTTTTTACTTTTCTTTAATTAAATGCAATTCTCCTTAAACTCTGTTTCATCAATAACACAAGAGATTCTGCAGATGCTGGCAATATTGAACAGCACACATGATGCTGGAGGGACAGAGTTCTGCTGGCATTTTGTGAGTGTTACTCACAGTTTCATGGGGCAATTATTCCCAGAGAACTTACAAACTAATGACTTGAGGGATAATTACCAGAAATGGCCAACTGGCTAACTAGGAGAAAACAGTGTAAGGATAAATCGGTCATCCTTGGACTATGGGATACAACAGAGCCCTAACTATTTACAATCTCCATTAGTGATGGAAATAGTCATATAGAGAGTTGTAGACAGCCAGCTCCATCACAGGCGCAACCCTCCCCACTATTGAGGACATTATCAAGAGGCAATGCCTCATGAACACAGCATCCATCACAAAGAACCTTCACCACCTGAGACACGCCTTCCTCTCGTTCCTACTATCAGGGAGGAGGTACAGGAACCTGAAGACCACACTCAATAATTTAGAAACAGCTTCTTTCATTTGACCATCAGATTTCTGAAAGGCCCATGAACCCATCAACACTTCCTCATTGTTCCTTTAATCACACTATTTATTTTTGTAATTAATAGTAACGTTATGTCTTTGCACTCCACAACTGCCGCAAAGCAACAAATTACACATCATCTAAGTCAGTGATAATAAATCTAATTTGGATTCTCTACAAGGATGCAGGTGAGAAAACAGGTTCTGAGATCCCCACAGAGGGATGTAGATAGCTTGAGTGAGTGGCAATAAGCTGGGCTATGCAGCTGGAAATGTGAGGTTCTCCTCTGCAGGAGGACCAGCAGGAAAGCAGAACACTGTGGAACTGGGCAGCTTAGGCACAGCAAGTCACTAAGAATAAAAACAGAAAATGCTGGAAACACTTTGCATGTCCAGTTGCATTGGCAGTTGTGGAAAGATTTTCAGGTCTGGGCTTCTTTGTCAGAAGTTCGTCGAGAACTGAGATCATTGGCTTTTCTTACACGAAGTATTGACCTACTTCTGAAAACTAGTGGGCACACCAGGACATCAGAATCAGATTTAATATCACTGGCATACGTTGTGAAATTTGTTAACTTTACAACAATAGTACAATGAAATACATGATTAACAAGTATAAAGAAAAAAACTGAGTTAACTTAATTATATCTACGTCTATTAAACATTTAAGTTAAAATAAATAGTGTAGAATTACAGAAATAAAAAAAGTAGTAAGGTAGTGTTCATAGATTCAATAACCATTTAGAAATCACATCGGAGAGGGGAAGAAGCTGTTCCTGAATTGCTGAGTGTGTGCCTTCAGGCTTCTGTATCTCCTCCCTGATGATAACAGAGCACATCCTGGGTGGTGGGGATCCTTAATGATGGACATCGCCTTCCTAAGACATCGCTCCTTGAAGGTATCTTGGATACTACGGAGGGTGGTACCTATGATAGAGCTGACTAATTTGACAAGTTTACACAACTTATTTTGATCTTGTGCAGTAGCCCCCCCCCCCACCATACCAGACTGTGATGCAGCCAGTTAGAATGCTCCCCATGGTACATTTGAAGAGGTTTTCAAGTGTTTTAAGTGACAAACCAAATTTCTTCAAATTCCTAATGAAATATAGCTGCTGTTTTACCTCCTTTACTCTTTTATAGCTGCATCAATATGTTGTATCCAGGTTAGATTCTCAGAGATGTGGACCCCCAGGAACTTAAAATTGCTCACTCACTGTACTTCTGATCCCTCTATGAGAAATGTTTCATGTTCCCTCGTCTTACCCTTCCTGAAGTCCACAGAAAGTTCTTTGGTCTTGCTGACGATGAGTACAAAGTTGTTGCTGCGACCACTCAACTAACTGCTATATCTCACTCCTGTACATCCTTTTGTCACCATCTGAGATTCTGCCAACAATGGTTGTATCATCAGCAAATTTATAGAGGTAGTTTGAGCTATGCCTAGCCACACAGTCATGGGTATAGAGAAAGCAGAGCAGTGGGATAAGCATACGCCCCTGTGGAGTGCCAATGTTATTGTCAGTGAGGTGGAAATTTTAATTCCAATCCACACAGATTGTGGCCTTCCAGTTAAGAAGTGGAGGATGCTGTTTTTTTAAAAAATCAGGACTGTAGGAATGATGGTGTTAAATGCTGAGCTATAGTCAATGAACAGCATCCTGACATTCGTATTTGCATTGTCCAAATGATCCAAGGCTGCATGGAGAGCAATTAAGATCGTATCTGCTGTAGACCTATTAGGCACACTGCAGTGGATCCAGGTGCTTCCTGAGACAGGTGTTAATTCTAGCCATGACCAACATCTCAAAGTACTTCATCGCCATCGATGTGAGCATTACTGGACAATAGTCGTGGAGGCAGCTCACGCTGATCTTCTTGGGCACTGATATAACTGTTGCCCTTTTGAAGTAGGTGGGAACTTCTGAGTGTAGCAGTGAGATACTGAAAATGTCTTTGAATACTCCTGCCAGTTGTATTAACTTTGGTCTTGTTGGTTAAGGAGGGATATAATTGAGGCAAATTAACATAGAACAATACAGTACTGTACAAATCCTTTAATCCTACTCCAAGATTAATTTAACCCTGTCCTCCATATAACCCTCCATTTCTCTATCATATGTGTGCCTATCTAATCCCTTAAATGTCCTAACGTAGCTGCCTCTACTACTACTCCAGCAAGGCATTCCAAGCACCCACCACTCTGTAAAAAAACAACCTCTGACAACCTACCACACTTTCCTCCAAACACCCTGGCATTATCCACCCTGGCATTGGCCATTGCTACCCAGGGAAAAACGTGCTGGCTTTTATCCATTACATCTATGCCTCTTATCATCTTATAAAACTATATAAAGTTGCCTCTCATCTTCCTTTGCTCCAAAGAGAAAAGCCCTAACTCATCCAAACTATCCTGATAAGACACACTGTCTAATCCAGGCCACATCCTGGTAAATCTCCTCCGTTCCCTCTCTGAAGTTCCACATCTTTCCAATAATGAGGTAACCAGAAATGACCACAATAACATTTCCAGACTCATTTCAGTAGTAGGGCAATCTCCGGGGAGCTGGGGGGAGTCTGTTAGCATCATCGTTCACCAATCAGTGGGATAAATTAATGGGTGGCATAGTAACGTAGCCGTTAGTGCATCACTATTACAGCTCAGAGCGTCAGAGTTCAATTACAGCACCATCCTGTATGTCCTCCCCAGAGTTTTCCTGGGTCTTCCCCAGGTTCTCTGGTTTCCTCCCACAATCTAGACTTACTGGGTAGGCTTGGGTTAATCAGGGTGGTCGAGGGTTAGTGGGGTGGTGTGGCTCAAAGGGCCAGAAGCCCCTACACAAGTGATTGCTAAATAGATTAAAATAAATAAATAAAACAGATTTAACATTCAGTTCAAATGTGGAGAAAAGTTCAGGAAACAGGAATAATCCTGGAAACTACACTGTGGAATGAGCTGCCTGAGCAAGTGGTGGATATGATTTCAATTTCAACATTTAAGAGAAGCTTAGATGGGTACCTGGATGGGAGGGGTATGGAGTATGGAGTGCTATAGTCCAAGTGCAAGCCACAAGACAAAGGAACAGAAGTAGGCCATTCGGCCCATTGAGTCTGCTCCGCCACTGCACCATGAGCTAAACTATTCTCCCATCTAGTTCCAATTTCTAGCTCTTTCCCCCTATCAATCTCCTCCTTAAAAACCCTCAATGATTGGGCCTCCACAGCTGTATGTGGCGACAAATTCCATAAATCCACGACCCTCTGGCTAAAAAAATTTCTCCTCATCTCTGTTTTAAATGGGGACCCTCTAATTCTAAGACTGTAGCCTCTTGTCCTGGACTCACTCACTAAGGGAAACAGCCTTTCCACATCTTCTCTGTCCAACCCTTTCAACATTCGAAATATTTCTAGAGATCCCCTCTCATTCTTCTATAGTCTAATGAGTACAGTCAAGAGCCAACAAACACTCCTCATATGTTAGCCCCTGCATTCCAGGAATTATCCTAGTGAATCTTCTCTGAACTCTCTCCAACATCAGCACATCCCTTCTAAAATAGGGGGCCCAAAACTGCACACAGTATTCCAAATGAGGTCTCACCAGTACCCCACAAAGCCTCATCAACACGTCCTTACTCTTATACACTATTCCTCTTGATATGAATGCCAACATAGCATTCGCTTTACTTACTGCTGATCCAACTTGGTGGTTAACCTTTAGGGTATCCTGCACGAGGACCCCCAAGTCCCTTTGCACTTCCGATTTTTGAATTTTCTCCCCATCTAAATAATAATCTGCCCGATTATTTCTTCTTCCAAAATGTACAACCGGACATTTCTCAACATTGTATCTCATCTGCCATTTTTCTTTGCCCACTCTCCTAAACTGACCAAGTCTCTCTGCAACCTTTCCATTTCTTCAACACTTCCTGCTCCTCCACCTATCTTGGTGTCAACTGCAAACTTAGCCACAAAACCATTTAATCCATAATCTAAATCATCAATATTCAGATTCAGATTCAGTTTATTGTCATTTAGAAACCACAATGCAGTTAAAAAATGAGACAACGTTCCTCCAGAATGATATCACAAAAGCATATGACAAAACAGTCTACACCAGAAAATCCACATTACGTTTGGGAGTCCCGAATCCAGAGTCTGGAGAGGCTGCTGCGTATTAATATTGCGCTACTGTCTTAGCGCGTTCCCTGGAAAGGAGCTCCAAATACACCAAACAAGACCAAACACTAAAGCTACAAGTGTAAAAAGAAGCCCCAACACCGACCCCTGCAGAACACCACTAGTAACCAGCTACCAACTAGAACAGGATCCCTTTATTCCCACCCTTTGCTTTCTGCCTATCAGCCAATGCTCCACCCATTCCAATATCTTGCCTGTAATGCCATGGGCTCTCATCTTATTATGCTGCCTCTTATGCGGTACCTTATTGAAGGCCTTTTGAAAATCCAAGGACACAACATCCACAGCCTCTCCTTTGTCAATCTTATTCGAGATTACGTCAAAAAATTCCAATAAGTTGGTGAGGCAGGATCTTCCCTTCATGAAACCATGCTGGCTTGGGCCTATCTTGTCATGCACCTCGAGGTATTTCATAACCTCGTCCTTGAGGATCGACTCCAATAACTTTCTAACTACCGATGTCAAACTAAGAGGTCTGTAATTTTCTTTTTGCTGCCTCCCTCCTTTCTTAAACAGCGGAACTACATTTGCGACCTTCCAGTGCTCCGGAATCATGCCAGAGTCTATTGATTCCTGGAAGATCATTTCCAATGCCTCCACAGTCTCCAAAGCCACCTCCTTCAGAACCTGTGGGTGCTACATCATCTGGTCTGGGAGACTTATCTATCCTTAGTCCATTTAGCTTCCTAAGCACTTTCTTTCTAGTAATCTTGACTGTACCTAATTGTATTCCCTGAGACCTCTGGCTATCGGGTATGTTGCTAATGTGTCTTCCACTGTGAAGACTAATGCAAAATACTCATTTAGTTCCTCTGCCATCTTTTTGTTACCCATTATAATTTCTCCAGCATCATTTTCAATCGGTCCTATATCTACCCGTATCACTCTTTTACTCTTCATATATTTAAAAAAACTCTTAGTGTCCTTTTTTATGTTAATTGCCACTTCCTTTCATAATTCATCTTTTCTTTCCTAATGACGTTCTTAGTTTCCTTCTGTAAGTTTTTAAAAGTTGTCCAGTCCTCAGTTTTCTAATTTTTGCTTCCTTGTACGCCGTCTCTTTTGCATTTATTTTAGCCTTAACCTCTCCTGTTAGCCACATTTGTGACACTTTTCCATTCATGATTTTCTTTTTTCTTGGAATATATTTTTCCTGCACTTTCCTTATTTCTTGTAGGAATTTCATCCAATTCTGCTCTACTGTCCCTCCATCTAGCTTACTTTTCCAATCAACTAGGGCCAGTTCCTCTCTCATACCACTGTAATTTCCTTTGTTCCACTGAAATATCGATGCACCTGATACCAGCTTCTCCTTTTCAAATTTGAAACTGAACTCAATCATACCGTGATCACTACTTCCAAGGGGTTCCATTACCTCTAGCTCCCTAATCGCCTCAGGATCACCCAATCCAAAACAGCCAATCCCCTGGTGGGCCTATGGACAAGCTGCTCCCAAAAGCCATCCTGTAGGAATTCTACAAACTCCCTCTCCTGAGATCCATTACCTTCCTGACTTTCCCAATCTTGACATTTTCCTTCTGACATGCTTTTTCTACTTCCAGCTGTAATTTGTAGTCCACATCCTGGCCGCTGTTTAGAGGCCTGTATATAACTGCTACTAGTGCCTTTGTTACCCTTGCCATTTCTTAACTCAACCCATAAGGATTCTATCTCTTCTCATCCTATGTCCTTTCTATGTGGACGGGACTAGGCTGTTTAAACAGTTCGGCAAGAACTGGATGGGCTGAAGGGCCTGTTTCCAAATTCTCCTTTTCTCTGAGTGTGGTTTCAGAGTTTTATAGAGCTACAACATTACCTCAGGGCTCTTGAACACCATCCCCTGACTAATAAGACCATAAAATATAGGAGCAGAATTAGGCCATTTGGCACATCAAGTTTGCTCCACCACTTCATCATGGTGATCCAGTTTTCCTCTCAGCCCCAGTCTCTTGCCTTCTCCCTGTATTCCTTCATGCCCTGACTAATGATGAGTCTATTAACTTCTACCTTAAATATACAGAAAGACTTGGCCTCCACAGCTGCCTGTGGCAAAGAATTCCAGATTCACCACTCTGTATCTAAAGAAATGCTTCCTCAACTCTGATCTAAAGGACACCCCTCTATTCCGAGGCTGTGTCCTCTGCTCTTAGAGTCTCCCACCATAGAAAACAGGAAACACCATAATGAAGGTCAACACACCATACAACTTTTTAACCAGCCTATCATCTTGAAAATTGAGAGAACACTACCAATTGAGAGAAGATTCATAAGATCAGCTTGTGAAAGGGTTGAATATACGGGACCATTTGTGATCTTACTAAAACTTATTAAATTGATGAGTGAGATATAGGCTGTGAAAATGCCTTTCCTCGTGGGGGAACCAGAATCATGAGCAGTTTTAGATTATCAGAAGATAGGTTATGATCCTTGACTGCAGGGTAAAACCTAAGACAATGGGAGAAGGTGTAGACCAGGCATGGGCAAACTACGGCCCGGGGGCCATATGCGGCCCGTTAAGCTTTTTAATCCGGCCCGCAGAACTTGATGGAATTATATTAATAAACCTTGTTAACGTTTTTTCCCCGCAATTCTGGCATTTTCCCAATAGATGACGCACTCTATATACATTGACCTTTGTTGAGGTGCAGCGTATTACTCCACATTTGCGCTTTACTCTTTGTTCGGCTCGACCTATTTGTGTGAACAGGCATTCAGCATCATGAACATCAACAAAGCCAGCCACAGATCCAAGTCAACTGACCAACACCTCAGATCCATCCTGAGAATCGCCACAACAAAACTAAATCCAGACTTTGATGCGCTGGCTAAAAAGGGAGACCAACAACACTGTTCCCACTGAAATTAAAAATGTTTCTTCATTGTGTTATGTAAAAAATGCATTTGAAAATATTTTTTTCAATAAGCCTTACATGTTACATGTCACTTCTGTTAAGTGATGGACATGAGTAGTGCGCAGGTGCACGTACGTTCTCAAAATAAAAAAATGCGCTCCAGATCAAATAACGCGCTCCGCATACTGGCGCGCTGTCACTGTTCTGTCCTTGTGCTAGTCGTTGTTGAGTTTTGGCACAGGGGACAATTGAATAAGAAGGAGCAGGACAAGTAGACCTGCATCTCCTACCGTTTTTGAAATAAAGACAGGCAGGAGGAGAGTGATGATGATAATATCTTGAAGGATAACAGAATTTTCAGTGCTTTAAAATAATAACTGTTACTATTAAAAAAGCTGTATTTTATTCATTTAATTTTCAGTGTTTTAAAAGTCATTTCAATAAATAGCTAAATACCATGGGACTTCAAAGACAGATATTTTGTTGTAATGCATTTGTTCATTTTCAATTGAAATTAAAGCACATGTTTTCTACATATCCCATGATATTTTATTTTCTCTTATGAGGTGCATTACCAAAACACTCCGTCCATCTGCTCCTGGTCCGGCCCCCCTGTCAAATTTTAGAACCCTTTGTGGCCCACAAGTCAAAAAGTTTGCCCACCCCTGGTGTAGACCATCCAGCCAGCCATTCAATATGATCAAGGCTGATCACAGGTGTTGTGTTGGAGTAATTGAAAATACATAACGCTGAATCAGACAGAATTTTGAAAGCCAAGTATAATGGGGAAAGGGCAGAAGAGTGGAATCAAGATCTCATCAACTATGATCTGGCTGATAGCAGAACAGGCTCAAGGGACCAACCTGCTTGCATACCCATCTCCACATTCTACTCACTCAATCCAACCCCAATCAAGTTTCTTCACTCCATAAATACCTTTCAAAAGGAGTGAAGGCTGATGAGAAGTGACTTAGTAAAAGTATACAGGATGATGAGAGGCATAGAGAGAGTGCATAGCCAGAGACCTTTTCCCAGGGCTGGTGTAAGCGGGCCCTTTTAAAGTGATTAGCGGAAAGTGTAGGGAGGATGTCAGAGGTAATTTTTTAAAAACAGAGAGAGTGTTGGGTGCATGGAACATCCCGCCAAGGGTGGTGGTAAAAGCTGATACATTAGGGACATTTAAGAAACTCTTAGGTAGACACACAAATGACAGAAAAATGGAGGTCTCAGTAGGAGGGAAGGTTTACATTGATCTTGGAGTAGGTTACAAGTTTGGCACAACATCATGGGCCAAAGGGGTCTGTACTGTGTTGTACTATGTTCAAAACAGACTCTCATCACCTGAATGGAAATAAATATTTTCCAGCCAGTTGCAGAATAAAGTCTGTGTACAGATTCCTCTTCTCAGCAAAATATCAGCTCGCTCTCAGAGAGAGGTGTGTGTGTGTGAGGGAGCATTTCTGGCCCTGGAGTGAGACACACAGTGAAGTTCATTCCACCAACAGCACGGAGCCCAGAATGATTCTCACTGTCAAAGGATCTTCAGCAGGAGATTAAGTGCCCAGCAACACGGAGTGAATGGGATCAGAGCCAGAGAGTTATTATGACTGGGAACTCACTCTCCTACATTCTCCTACCCTTGGAAAAGGTTCTCATTCATTCAATCCAAACTCTGCCAGATTCTCAACATCCATACTGAATCTCCCCTTATCCAGCTCTGGAGGGCAATAGTGCCCTTTTCCAATCCTACCATAGTTCCAGCATGTTCACACTGTCAATAGACAGACGAATGGATCGGACAGGCATCCAACACATCCACAGCTAGCAATGTTTCCACAGCTTCATTAAGAGATAGTAGGAGCTAATACATGAAATGACTTATGCATCCCAGATGTGTTAAATTAACAGTGTCACATTACAACCATTCCCTCATGGAAAGCACGAGTTAGAGGCCATGACACAGGAACAGAATCAGGCCATTTTGGCCCATTGAGTCTTCTCTGCCATTTGATTGTAGCTGATTTATTTCCCCTCTCAATCCCTTTTTGCTGCCCTCTTTTAGTAACCTTTGATGCCTTTACTAATCAAGTTCAAAGTTCATCACATTTATTATCAAAGTATAAACCTTGAGATTTATCTCCTCAGAGCCAGCCACAAGCCACAGAAACCCGATACTACCCATTAAAACAGTTAAACGCCCAATGCGCAGAAAGAAAAACAAATTCAGCGGACAACAAAAGTAAGCAAATGGTGTTCAGAACTACGTGCAAGATGCTGGAAGAACTCAGCAGGCCAGGCAGCATCCGTAAGAAAAGAGTAGCCAACGTTTCGGGCCGAGACCCTTCATCAGGAATGAAGGGGAAGAGAGGGCCAAAGCCCAGTAATAGAGATAGGGGAGGGGGAAGGGCTAGAGGCGCCAGGTGGAGAACCAATCAGAGGAAGGATAAAGGGGGGAGGGGATAAGCATGAAAGAATTGTAGAGGTAAAGGAGCAGAAAGTTGAAAGGGGAGAGAGGCAGAGAGGGACCTAGGATAGGAGAAGGGGGAGGGGGAAGGAATCACCGGAAATTGGAGAATTCAATGTTCATACCACCAGGCTGGAGGCTACCCAGACGGTAGATGAGGTGTTGCTCCTCCAACCTGAGTTTGGCCTCATCGTGGCAGCAGAGGAGGCCATGTATGGACATATCTAGATGGGGATGAGAGGCAGAGTTGAAGTGGATGGCAACCGGGAGGTCCTGTCTATTGTGGCGGATGGAGCGGAGGTGCTCGACAAAGCGGTCCCCCAATCTGCATTGGGTCTCGCCGGTGTAGAGGAGGCCGCATCGAGAGCACCGGATGCAATAGACAACTCCAGCAGACTCGCAGGTGAAGTGTTGCCTCACCTGGAAGGACTGTTGGGGGCCCTGAATAGTGGTGAGAGGCCAGGTTTGGGGACAGGTGTAGCATTTGTGCTTACAGGGATAAGCGCCGGGTGGGAGTTCTGTGGGGAGGGACGTGTGGACTAGGCAGTCGCGGGGGGAATGATCCCTTCGAAAAGCTGAGAGGGGTAGGGAGGGAAAGATGTGCTTGGTGGTGGGGTCCTGTTGAAGGTGGCAGAAGTTGCGGAGGATAATGTGTTGGATCCGGAGGCTGGTGGGGTGGTAGATGAGGACAAGGGGAACCCTGTCCCTGTTGTGGTGACGGGAGGATGGGTTAAGGGCTGAAGTGCGGGAGGTGGAGGAGATGCGGGTGAGGGCACCTTTGATGACGCCAGAAGGGAAACCACAATCCTGAAAGAAAGAGGCCATTTGAGAAGTCCTGGAATGGAAAGCCTCATCCTGGGAGCAGATGCGGCGGAGACGGAGGAACTGGGAACAGGGAATGGCATTTTTGCATTTGGCAGGGTGGGAAGAGGTATAATCAAGGTAGTTATGGGAGTCAGTGGGTTTGTAGAAGATGTCAGTGGATAGTCTGTCTCCGAAGATGGAGACCAAGAGATCAAGAAAGGGGAGAGAAGTGTCCGAGATGGACCAAGTGAATTTAAGGGCTGGATGAAAGTTAGAAGCAAAGTTGATGAAATTGACGAGCTCAGCATGGGTGCAAGAAGCAGCACCAATGTAGTCGTCGATGTAGCGGAGGAAAAGTTGTGGAGTGGTGCCAGTATAGATTTGGAGACTTCTCAAATGTTTTCTTTCAGGATCGTGGTTTCCCTTCTGGCGTCATCAAAGGTGCCCTCACCCGCATCTCCTCCACCACCCGCACTTCAGCCCTTAACCCATCCTCCCGTCACTACAACATGGACAGGGTTCCCCTTGTCCTCACCTACCACCCCACCAGCCTCCAGATCCAGCATATTATCCTCCGCAACTTCCGCCACCTTCAACAGGACCCCACCACCAAGCACATCTTTCCCTCCCTGCCCCTCTCAGCTTTACGCAGCAATCGTTCCCTCCGCGACTACCTGGCCCACGCGTCCCTCCCCACAGAACTCCCACCCGGCACTTATCCCTGTAAGCGCAAATGCTACACCTGTCCCCACACCTGCCCCCTTACCACCATTCCGGGCCCCAGACAGTCCTTCCAGGTGAGGCAACACTTCACCTGCGGGTCTGCTGGAGTTGTCTATTGCATCCGGTGCTCCCGGTGCGGCCTCCTCTACACCGGCGAGACCCGACGCAGATTGGGGGACCGCTTCGTCGAGCACCTCCGCTCCGTCCGTCACAATAGACAGGACCTCCTGGTTGCCACCCACTTCAACTCTGCCTCTCATTCCCATCTAGATATGTCCATACATGGCCTCCTCTGCTGCCACAATGAGGCCAAACTCAGGTTGGAGGAGCAACACCTCATCTACCGTCTGGGTAGCCTCCAGCCTGGTGGTATGAACATTGAATTCTCCAGTTTCCGGTAACTCCCTCCCCCTCCCCCTTCTCCTATCCCAGGTCCCTCTCTACTCCTCTCCCCTTTCAACTTTCTGCTCCTTTACCTCTACAATTCTTTCATGCTTATCCCCTCCCCCCTTTATCCTTCCTCTGATTGGTTCTCCACCTGGCGCCTCTAGCCCTTCCCCCTCCCCTATCTCTATTACTGGGCTTCAGCCCTCTCTTCCCCCTCATTCCTGATGAAGGGTCTCGGCCCGAAACATTGGCTACTCTTTTCTCACGGATGCTGCCTGACCTGCTGAGTTCTTCCAGCGTCGTGTACGTATTCTTTGATCCACAGCATCTGCAGTCGTATTTTAGTGAAGTTAATGAAAGTGAGTCCACAGCCATGAAGCCAGCAGACAATTTAGGAACCCGTTAATTGCAGGCCACAGCCTCAGGTCAGTGCAGAGATGATTAAATTTCGCGGAGCAGTAAACTAAAGCAGCCCATCCCTCATCTCCGGACCCAACTCGTTGACCTTTACAATCTGGCCTGGCATTTAAATTGTCCAGACCTTGGGTCATTCCTTCCTCTCAGACCAGGACCCAGGCCTGCCTCTTCAATATGCTCATGGGCCCAGGCTCCGCTGCCTCAATTCAGCCTGTATCCGACCCTTCCAATTCGACTTGGTTCTTAAATCAATTAAACCTCAGGTTTTTCTCACTCTCAGGCCCAAGCTCCGACTCAATTCTACCTCACCTCTACTAGCCTCGCTTTAGTTTAGCCACATTGAATTGCCTCCAAGTCCACTTGAACAATGGCCATATATTGCTCCTTCCCCACTGTCCGACAACAACTCCGCCACCTTCAAGACTTTAGTTCACATCACAAAAGTGTCAGGTCGTACAGGCAGCTTAAAAGCTCAACTTTGACAAGGCAGTTACATGCTACTGTTTGCAGTGACCCATCAACCTCCACTTGAAATATACCCAATGACTTGGCCTCCACAGCCATCTGTGGCAAAATTTCTCTTTCTATGCTGATCAACAAAACTCAGCTAAGCTGGGACAGCACAGGTTAAATGCAGAATAAAACTTCCCGTACAGTGTTCCAGCACATGGGGATAAGGTAGTTAGAGGAAAAGCAAAGATCCCGCCACACTATCCCATTGAACATAGCTGGGCAGGGACCGTGCAGGTTCAATACACAAGAAATCTCTTCACACTGTCCCAGCACACAATCCCACAGCAGGGACATACATTAGAGCAAGGGTTCCCAACCTGGGGTTGATGGACTCCTAATGATAGGGGTCCATGGCATAAATAGGGTAGGATCCCTTGCGATAAAGTAATCTTTAGACATCACGCAGTGACAGAGTGGAGATTGAGTTGGAAGCAGAGTAAACTCAGGCAAAGCCCTCCCCACCATTGAGTACATTTACATGGAGCACTGTCACAAGAAAGCATTCCCCTACTATTCCCCATCGTCCCCACCATCCAGGCAACACTCTCTTCTCACTACTACCATTGGGCAGGAGGTAGAGGAGCCTTAGGTCTCACCCTACCAGATTCGGGAACAGTTATTACCCTACAACTATCAGGCTCCTGAACCAGTATGGACAATGTCACTCACCACAACTCTGAACTGATTGTACAGCTTACAGACTCACTTTCAAGGTCTCTTTTCAACTCATCTTCTCACTGTGGGAGGTGTGCTGCTGCTAAGGGAGGGCCACACTGTAGAGGTGTGGTACTGAGGATGGGTTACTCTGTGAGACAGAGTATATTGCCAGTCCTTCATCATGACTGAGTCAGAGTAACCCTGAGAGCACCTTCACAAGACAGATACAGGCAGTTCAAATCTGCTCCATCATTTATTTTCCCTCTCTACCCCATTCTCCAGACTTTTCCCTGTAAACTTTGATGCCCTTTCTAATCATGAACCTGTCAACCACTATTTTAAATACACCCAATAATCCGGCCTCTGGAGCTGTTCTTGGCAATAAATTCCACAGATTCACTTCCCTCTGGCTAAACAAATTTCTCCTTGCCTCTGTATCCTGAGGCTGTGCATCTGGTTCTAGACTCTCCCACTACAGGAGACATCCTCTCTACACCCACTCTTTCTACACCTTTCGGTAGTCAATGGGACCCTTCAACATTCCAGTCAGTACTGTTCCAGAGCAAAACACTCCTCACACATTAACCCTTTCATTCCCAGGATAATATTTATGAACCTCCTGTGGGACCCTCGCCAGCGCCACCACATTCTTCCTTAACATGCCGATAATATGTAATCAGTAACCAAAAGTGAAGGAGGAATTTAAAATAATCACCATCTCTAGAGAGAAAAGAAAACACTGCAAGGAGGGATGGGATCAAAAGCTGATCAGTTCCCAGTGTTCTAAAAGACCTTCCTGCAGAGATGAAGGGTATATCGCAAGTCTTCTTGTAAAGACAGCTTCGATTCTGAAGAGATCCCAACAATCGGGAAAACTGACATTGTGACACTGGCAGGGAGAGAGAAACCAAGGAATACAACATCTGTTGTTGAGAAAATGCACAAATCTATTATTGACGGCATAGTAATAGGGTAGTTAGATGGAATTAATTTGAGTTTGTGGAATAAAAATAGATTTTGACAAACTTATTAGAGCTCATTTAGGGATATAATGAATGAGTAGACAAATGAGAATCAGGAGATGTAGTACAGGATACTTGGATTTGCAAGGAGTTTGGATGAGGTAAGAGATAAGAGGTTTGGCAAAAGGTAAGACCTCGTGGTGTGCAATTAATAGGTTAGAATGAATGGAGCAGTAGCTAACTAATAGGAAGCAGAGTTGTGATAAATATTTCATTTTCAGGTCGGTCAGCTGTAACGCGTGAGATGCCGCAGTACCTGGCACTTAACTCAGAATCTGAATCAGGTTTATTATCACTGACATTCATTGTAAAATTTATTGGTTTGCAGCAACAGTACAGTGCAACACATAAATAATTACCATCAATTACACTAAGAAATACAGATTAAATATTATATATATACACACACACACACACACACACACACACAGAGTGTATAATTGCATAATGAAATAAGAATTACAAAAATAGAGAGGTAGTGCTCATGGGTTCATTGTCCGCAGAAATGTGATGGCAGAGAAGAAGCTGTTCTTAAAACATTGAGTGCGGGTCTTCAGGCTCCTGTACCTCTGCTCTGATGATAGTAATGAGAAGCAATAACTACTTAGAACAATTGAAAATGGGAGCCTTCAAGTTTGCTCCACCATTTAACATGATCGTGACTGATCACCTATTTTATTCCTGTTTTTTTTTATTTCCCGATCCCCCTGATGCTTCCCTGGTCTAGAGATGTTGCAATCTGGAAGTCAGATGAGGGTAGGACTTTCATAGTGATCAGTAGTACCCTGGGGAGTGTCATAGGGCAGAGGGAATTAGGAGTACGAGAACATATTTCCCCAAGAGTGGTAGCACAGGTAGAAGGCATTTGGCACACCAGCCTTCATTGGACTAACGATAGGAGTTGGGAAATTAAGCTGCAATTATGCAAAATGTTAGCTAGGCCACATTTGGACTATTGCTGCCACAATGAGGTCACTTTCAGATTGGAGTAGCAAGACTTGATATTCCATCTGGGTAGCCTCCAACTTGACTATGAACATCGATTTCTCTGACCTGGTAATTTCCACCCCCTCCAGCTGCTCTCTTTTTCCATTCCCCATTCTGGCTCGCCTCTCATTCCTTTTCTCCTCATCTGCCCACCCTTCTCCTTCCCTTTCTCCCATGGCCCATTGTCCTCAACTACCATATTCCTTCTTCAGCCTTTACCTCTTCAACCTATCACATTCCAGGTTCTTACTTCATCCCCACTCCTCCTCATCTAGTCTCCCATCAACTCATACACACCCCCAACCCTCACCTTCTTATTTTGGCTTCTTCCCTCTTACCTTCCAGTCCTGATGAAGGGTTTCTGACCAAAACGTTGTTGTTAGATGCTGCCTGACCTGCTGAGTTCCTTCAGCATTATGTGTGTTACCCAGTTCATCAGTGTTTGGAGTTATTGCATTGATACTGGTTGGCTTGCTATAGGAAAGATGCTATTTGGCTAGGAGTGTGGAGAATACTTACAAGGATATTGCTGGGACTTTTTGGACTGAATTATGTAGAGTTGCCAATTGAAATGATTGGGGGGGTGGGGGTTACATTAACAATGCTTAGAAGACACAAGACAGCTACATGGACAGGAAAGGCTTAGAGAGATATGGGCCAAATACAGACAAATGGGACTGGCTTAGAAGTGTGGCTTAGTCAGAATGGATCAGTGTGTCAAAGGACCTTCCTCCTTGCTGTATGACTCCCTGATTCAATAAACCTACTTCCTTAAACAGAATCATCACTTTGGCCTTCACTAATTCAGATGCTGATTTATTTATCACATGTACATCGAAACATACAGTGAAATGTGCCACTTGCATTAGCAACCAATGCACTCAAGGATGCGCTGGGGCAGCCTGGAAGTGTCACCCCTCATTCCAGTGCCAACTTAGTATGCCCATCACATTCAGCAGAACAACACAGAATGCAACATGACAGAAATCAGCAAGCCACAGGAAGTTCCACAAGCTCACTGCCCTAGGAAAGAAGAAATTCTTCCTTGGGTCTGTCCTCAGTCCTCTCTTAGATCCCAAGGCTGCGACCCCTAGTTCTGGAGCCCTGAGCCAGGGGCCAAGAGAATCCCAGCATTCAGTTTAATGAGATTTTCTAGGTGTCTTGTTATCACATTCATCACAGATTCCAACACGTATCTTACCACTGACTTGGAACTCATGCTGGTTTATCAGGTCTGATCAACCCGAAATGTTAGTTCTATTTACTTTCTCCACAGATGTTTCCTGACTTGCTGAGTATTTCTCATACTTTGATGAATTAAATGAGGGTACTTGAGTGTACTATGGACAGCTTGGCTGATGATACAGAGACTGGCACGACAACAACTTGTGAAGAGAGTACAAGAATTCTGCTGGGGCTTATAGATAGGGCAAGCATGTAGGAAAAACTTTGTAGATTAAATATGGAGTGTTATTGCAATGTTATACGACTAATGTGTCCTGGTGTTCAGAGAGAAAAGGGCCATATCCACAAAACGCTGGAGGAACTCAGCAGGTCAGGAAGCATCAGTGGAAGTGAATAAATAAACAGTTGATGTTTTGGGCTGAGACCCTTCAGCAAGACTAAAGGGCAAAGATGCCAAAATAAAAAGGTGCTGGGGTGGGGAAGGAGGAGAGCTAGAAGGCCACAGAAGCTGGGAAGACTAGTGCACATGATGGAGTTGGGTGAGTTTACAACTTTCTATTTTATGGATCCCAGCAAGGCCCCCCCCCCCATGAGTTAGAATGCTATCGATGTAGAAATTTATGAGAGCCTCTGCTGACATACCAAGTCTCCTCAAACTCCTAATGAAAGATAGCTGCTGTTCTGCCTTCTTTGTAATTGTATAAATATGTTGGGCCCAGGATAGATCTTCAGAAGTGTTGACACCCATAAATTTTAAATTGTTTGCACTTTCCACTGCTGACCCCTCAATGAGGACTGTGTTTCCTTGACTTCCCAGTCCTGAAGACCACAAATAAATTTCTTGGTCTTACTGACGTTGAGTACGGGATTGCTTTTGCGTCACCACTCAACCAGCTGATCTATCTCGCTCCTCCATGTCTCATCACCGTCTGAAATTCTGCCAATAATAGTTATGTCATTGGCAAATTTATAGATGGCATTTGAGCTGTACCTAGCCACACAGTTGTGGGTGTAGAAAGAGTAGAGGAGTGGGCTAAGCATGCATCCTTGAGGTGCACCAGTGTTGAATGTCAGCAAGGAGGAGATGCTATTGCCGACCTGCTGGTGAAGAAGTCGTAGGAGGTACAGAGGCCCAGGTTTGGAGCTTGTTGACAAGCAATGAGGATACGATTGTACTTTACATTGAGCTTTAACTAATAAACAGCCTGATGTCGGTATTATTATTGCGTAATGCCATATTTAAGTTTGCTGACACCATTGTCATTGGCAGAATCAAAGGTGGTGACAAATTAGCATATAAGAGGGAGACTGAAAATCTGGCTGAGGGGTGTCACAACAATAACCTCACACTCAAAGTCAGCAAGACCAAGGATTGATTATTGACTTCAGAAGGAGGAAACGGGAGGCATTGGCGCATCAGAGAAGAGGATCAGCAACTTTAAATTCCTTGGTGATATCATTACAGAGGATATGTCCTGGGTCCAGCACACAAGTGCCACTATGGCTGCACCTCTATTTTCTTAGAATTTTGCAAATATTTGGGATGTCATCCAAAACGTTGACAAACAAACCTCTATAGATCTGTGGTGGACATTTTGCATCACAGACTTGTAAGGAAACACCAAAGCCTTTGAACGGAAACCTTACAAAAAGTAGTGGATAAGTAGTGGGTAAAGCCCTCCCCACCATTGAGCACATCTACACAGAGCACTTTTGCAAGAAAAAAGCATCCATCATCCAGGACGCCCACCATCTAGTCATGCTCTCTTCTCACTGCTGCCTTCAGGAAGGCGGCACGGGAGCTTTGGAACTCACAACCGTGTTCAGGAACAATTCTCACCCCTCAACCATCAGGCTCTTGAGCCAGAGCGGATGCTTTACTCACCCATCACTGAATTGTTCCCACAACCTATGCACTCACTTCCAAGGACCCTACAACTCATGTTCTCATGTAATATTTATAGCTTATTTACTTATTATTATTTTTATTACTATTTTCTCATTTTGTATTTGCAGTTTGTTGTCCTTTGCACATTTGTTGTTATCTGTAATATTGGGCATGGTGTTTCATTGCTTTTATTGTGTTTCTTGTATTTACTGTGAATGCCAACAAAAAGGTGAATTACAGGCTGTATACATGGACTTGTATGGACTTAGATTATAAATTTATTTTGAACTTTTTTCAGGTGATCCAAGGTCAAATGGAGATCCAATGAGACTGAATCCACTGTAGATAAGCAAATTGTAGTGGGTCCAGGTCCCTCTTAAGGAAGGAGTTGATTCTAGCCATAACCAACCTCTTAAAGAATTTAATCACTATAGATGAGAGTGCCGCTGGACAACAGTCACTGAGGCAGCTCACCCTGCTCTTTTTGGGCACAGGTATGATTGTCACTCTTTTGAAGCAGGAGGGTACTGACTGCAGCTGTGAGAGATTCAAAATGTCCTTGAATACTCCTGTGAGTGGTTGGCACAGGTTTGCAGTGCCCTACCAGTTACACCATCAGGGCCTGAAGCCTTGTGAGGGTTCACTGTTGGCCTCTGAGACAGAGATCACAGACACACCAAATTCTGCAGGGATTCTCACAGGTGTAGTTTGATTCTCCCTTTCAAAGGCTGCATAAAAGGTATTGAGCTCATCTGGCAGTGAAACATCTCAACCATTTGCTTTGTAGGAAATGCAACCCCTGCCAGAGCTGACATGCATCTGATTAATTCTCTAACCACCATCAAAATTGTTTTACTGCTCTTAAAATAGCCTTCCTTAGGTCATACCTAGACCTTGTAGAGTTCTAGATTACTAGTATTGAATGCCACAGATCTAGCCCTCAGCAAATTACGAACCTCCTGGTGTTCATCCACATCTTTTGGTTTGGGTATATATGATATATTCTTGAAGACACACACTCATCCACACAGGTCTCAATGAAGTTGGTGACGTCTGTGGTATATTCATTCAGATTCGAAGATGAATCCCTGAATATTGCCCAGTTCGCCAACTCAAAGCAGTCCTATAAGCACTCCTCTGCCTCTCTTGACCATACCTCTCCTCACTGGTGCTGTGGTCATTAGTCTCTGCCCATACAAAGGGAGCAGAAATACAGCCAGATGATCAAAAGTGTGAAAGTGGGGTGGCATACTGAGAGGTTGAGTGAGCTCCAGTTTTACTATTTGAGGTGAAGGAGGATGGGAGGTAACTTGTTAGGTATGTACAAGAGGCATAGATTGAGTGGATAGCCAGAGACATTTTCCCCCAGAGCAGAAGTGGCCAATACGAGAGGGTATTATTTTTAGCTGATTGGAAGACGGTATGGGGATGTCAGAGGTAAACTTTTTACCACAGGAATGGTGGGTGTGTGGAATATGCTGCCGGGGCTATGGTAGAGGCAGATCCATTAGATGTTAATGAAACTCTTAGATAAGTACGCGATTGATTAAAAATGGAGGGCTTTGAGGTAGACCAGGGTTGGATTGATTTTAGAGTAGGTTGGCACAACATTGTGGTCCATGGGGCTGTACTGCTTTATGTTTTGATGTTCACTAGAAGGATTCTTGGCTTGGAGACAGCTTATGAGGGGAGGTTAAGCAAATTGGATCCATACTCATATCAAATGACATAAAATCTCACTGAGAAGCAAGACTTGTAGCACACTTGACAAGAAGATTCCTTTCATGGGGGAGGGGTGGGGGTTAGTACTAGAGGTAGTTTCAGTACAAGACTCCATACGTTTAAAATGAATTTTCTTCACCAGTGAGGCCATGCACATCTCTCCACTCCAGAAAACTGGAGATTGGATATAGTTCAGACAGAGTGAACGTGCACAGTCTTTTTCCCAGGACTGGGAAATCAAGGACTAGAAGACACAGGTTAAAGGTGAGATAAAGTTAATAGGAACCTGAGGTGGAACTTTTAAATGCCTGCAAGAAAATGTATCTCACAGTAGTATATGGTGACATATACGCACTTTAATAAAAAATTACTTTGACTTTGATCTCTTCCCCCCACCAAGAGGGTGGTCAGTATACGAAATAACAGCCAGAGGAAGTGGTTGAGGAAGGTATGTTAACAACATTTAAAAGGTACTTGAACAGATACATGAATACAAGGTTTAATGGAATAGGAGCCAAATTCCAGCAATGGGATTTGCTTTGATGGGAATGTTGGTTGGCATAGACCAGGTGGATTGAAGGGCCTGTTTCTATGACTGACAGAGACAGATTAATGAGCTATAGAGAAGTCAAAGGGTATGAGGAACAGGTAGTAAAGTGGGACTGAAGCCAAAATGGATCAACCATGATCTTAGAACAGACTACTAGGGGTAACAAGACAACTCCTGTTCACATTTCTCAATTCTTGCATTTGACACCCACGTTCCATAAGGAAAGTCACTACAAGAGGGAGAGAGAGTACAGAGGCGATTTACTAGAATGTTACCTGGGTTTCAGCACCTAAGTTACAGAGAAAGGTTGAACAAGTTAGGTCTTTATACTTCGGAGTGTAGAAGGTTGAGGGGGGTCTTGATAGAGGTATTTAAAATTATGAGGGGAATAGATAGAGTTGACTTGGATAGGCTTTTTCCATTGAGAGTAGGGGAGATTCAAACAAGGGGACATGAATTGAGAGTTAAGGGGCAAAAGTTTAGGGGTAACACGAGGGGGGAACTTCCTTACTCACAGAGTGGTAGCTGTGTGGAACGAGCTTCCAGTAGAAGTGGTAGAGGCAGATTTGATTTTGTCATTTAAAGTAAACTTGGATAGTTATATGGACAGGAAAGGAATGGGGGGGTTATGGGCTGAGTGCAGGTAGGTGGGACTAGGTGAGAGTAAGCGTTCAGCACAGACTAGAAGGGCCGAGATGGCCTGTTTCCATGCTGTAATTGTTATATGCTATATGGTTATAAGAGCCACTCATTCATAATTAATCCTGAGTGATTGAGTGGGGTGGTTAGAAAGAAAATATTCCAGACAGTCAGTGACAAAGCAGAAAAAGCCTCTGATTATTCAATTTAGTGTTCTCCTAACTTCAGGATCTTGTGAATCACAATGAAGGTATCTCTTTGGAAATCAAAAGTCTGCAGATGCTGGAAATCTGAAAGAAATTCTGTAAGTGTTGGAAATACTCAGCAGGTCAGGAAACATCCATAAAGAGGGAAATTGAGTCGATCACCTTTCATCATGACGAATGAACCAACAAATGCTGCCTTCCTCAGGAAACATCTGCAGAGGGGTGGAGATCTCATAAGGCAAGTCAATAACAAAACTACTCCCCATCCCTTTCAACACTAACACAATAGCCTAACCCAAATTTTGAAATTCTCATATTTTCTCCCTTCCTTTTCCTCTCTCTCTCTCTCTCTCTCTCTCTCTCTCTCTCTCTCTCTCTCTGTTCTCCTGCAATTCCCCCAAAACTCTGGCATTTCTGCACTCAAACTACAATATCTTCATCATTCTCCATTTCAATAACTTCAACCATTGTGGCCATGTCTTCGCCTTCCAGCACCTTGAGTCTGGGATTCCCTCCTCAAACCTCTTCACCCCTCCCCACTCCACTAAGTTGCTCTTTAAACAATCTCCCTGCAACCGAGCTTCTGGTCAAGCGCCCTGAGATCTCTTTATTCATCTTGGCATCAACTTTCATTTGATAATTGCTCCCTGGGGCAGTTTGTGATGTTTAGCTACATTAAATGTGCTGTATAAATGGAAATTGTGGTTACAAATAACGGCCTTGCAATTGGGAATGCTGAAGCAGGGATTAAAGAGCCAACAGTCTTCAGCAAAATTGGATCAGGACTTGGCATTGGGTAATTCCCACAGAACAATTCAGATAAGCAGATGAGCCATGTAGCGATCTTCAGTCCTAAAAGAAAAGATTCAGTGCCTTTCTTAAGCAGAAGGTGGCAGTGACCACTCAGCTCCTCAGACCTGCCCTGATGTTCATGATCATGGCTGATCTGCTCAGGCACATCTCTTCTTTGCTGTTGGTACTAATTAGCTCTCAGTTTCAGGATATTCCACAAAGTTATCTAACTCCTCTTCAAATAATGATCCACTCTCCACAGCCTTCCTGAATTCACATACACTGTGAAAACAAGCTCTTACACACCTCCATTTTAAATGAACTTCCCTAATCTTGTAACCACGCCCCTCATTTGAAATACCCCACATCTCAACTTCTACCCTGTCACAATCCCTTGGGATGTTATGTTTCAATAAGGTTACTCGCCATTCATCTAAAATCCACCGAACATAGATCTACTTTCTTTAGGTGTTTGTGATAGGACAACCTTACCATTCCATGAAGTAGTTTAGAGTGTCATTTTTGGATGGCCTCCAACACAAGTATATCCAAAACTATCCACCTGGTGTGGCTGTACCCTGCCCTGTGCCAACGTAACAAACGCTGATATTTCTGAACTCTAACCCTGGTGCAATGTATCATTTGTCTTCCTGACCACTTGACTGCTACATTTTTTGTGATTCCCACACTAGATCATCTGGATCCCTCAGTTCTTTCCTCTTTCTCCATTCAGATAAGTCTGCCTTTAGATTCTTCTTACCAAAATGCATGACCTCACACTTTCCCACATTAAGCTCTATTTCAGGATATTCCAAAACACTCTGCAGCCAATTAAGTATTCTCTCCTGAAGCGTGTTCACTGCTGTGGTGTGGGAAATACGGTTAACAGGATCCCACCAATGGCAATTATCATCAAACCATCTGTTTCAGTGATGTTGAAACATACATAAATATTGGTTACCGGCTGAGGAGTTTTGTGAGTTCACTCATGAAATTAGTATCTCAGTTGAAAGATGAGACCGTATGGTGCTGCTCAGGGAGTACAAGTTAGGACCTGATATGTGGATTCAAACTTCCAATTTTCTCACTGGAAGGCTAAATAGTTATTTTGGAGTTTATATTTTATTTTGGAACTATATCATGATACAGTAGTATAACAAATCACTGTTCAGGGCTCCTAAGGAGCAGTGTACAAAATAACCCTTTTATAATATATACAGGGTTACTCTGATGTTCCCCATTTTATGATTCCTCAGACCAGATATTCCTCTACAATAAGTTCAGATTCATAGACTGATAAATAGCAGAGAGTGAAGTGAGTAATATCAGTTAGTTAATAAAAGGTTTATAAGGCATTCGTCAAACGGCATTTGGAGTATTGTGAAAGTTCTGCATCTCCTGTCTAGGAAAAGAAATGCCGGCATTGGAGAGGGTCCAGAGGAGGATCACAAGAATGGTCTCATGAGTTAATAAATTAACATGTGAGGAGTGTTTGATGGCACTGGGCCTGTACTCACAAGAATTTAGAAGAATGAGTGGGAATCTCATTGAGACCATGAACATTGAAAGGTCTAGATAAAGTGGATACGGAGAAGATATTTCCTATAGTGGGGGAGTCTTGGACCAGACAGCACAGTTTCAGAATAAAAGGGCATCCCTTTAGAACAGAGAAAAGGATGAATTTCTTCAGCCAAAGGGATGTCAAGTCACTGGGTATATTTAAAGCGGAGGTTGACAGGCACATAATTCATAAGAGTGTTAAAGGTTACAGGGAGAAAGTCAAAGTAAAATTATCAAATATATATCACCATATACGACCTTGAGATTCATTTTCATGCGGGGCATTTAAGTTGAAGTTCAAATTCAGTTTTAATGGACATGTATACAGCTAACCAAAACACAGTTCCTCCAGGGCCAAGGTGCAAAACACATTACATACAGTCACATACAAGGCATATAGCAATGATAGAAGATACAGTCACAAAAATAATATTAGCACAAGTCCCTAAGTGGCATGGCTTGAAGAATAATGGTGTATAGGATATTGTCCTGGAACTATGTTTCTCCAAGAATAAGTACACAGCAGTTCCTGGTGGGTGCTCATTTATAAGAAAATAAAGAAATACGTACAATGGAATTTAAGAAAAACTGTAAGTGAACAAAGATAGTTCACTTACCTTTAAGTGATAAGTGACAAAGATCATTTTGACAAACAACCAAAATGCAAAAGTATACCAATTGTGCAATTAAGAAAATAAATAATACTGAGAACCCGAGTTGTAAAGTCCTTGAGAGTGAGTCTGTAAGTTGTGGAATCAGTTCAGAGCTGAGGTGAGTGAAGGCAGGAGATGGAAAATAAATCCGCCATGATGGAATGACAGAGCAGACTCAATGGGCCAGATGCCCTAATTCCGCTCCTGTGCCTTATGGTCCATTCCTAGATAGACTCTCAACCTCTGAGAAAACGCTTTCCAATTGTGACGTCTCTAAAATGGAAAGATACCTCGTGTTTTCCCAGTTTGGTCCCCATGAACTCTCGCCGGACAGAGTCCTTGACCTGGGTTGCGTTCCTGAAATCGAAGCCAGCAACAATTGATGCTCCATTTTGGCTTCAGCATTCCTAGTCCTCATCTCCACCTGCCTGGAAGCTGCCCACCGACACAGTGAGGCAGCTCCCGATCCACTCTAACTCTAACCCCTGACAAGTAGTCTAGAGAGACCCATCTTACATATCACATAGGATCGATATAGGTCAGGACAGACCCTCAGCAAAAATCACCTCCACACTAGTCCCCCATGCTCCTTTGGGGAAGAATACTTTTTCAAGCTTCTTTTACTTAGAAGGAAAGCAAAAATTTTGATTGAATGAAGTCTTTGCCAGATCCAAGTCATACATAAAACCAGCCTCTGTGTTCACCAGAAATACAACTGGGCCAGCTATGTCTGCTATAAGAGGTCAGAGGCCAGAAACCTGCAGTGACTCGCCACCCGATTCCCCAGGTGTTTCTACCATCTACATAAATCAAGAGTTTGAAAGACTACTCTCCCAATTGCCTGAATTAGTGCAGCTCCCACAGCTCTCAGGAATTATTGAATCTTACTGTTACTGAGTCAAATCCATCACCAACCAGGGGAAAGCAAACTCTCAGCTCAAGCGTTATACCAGCCACATCGCCCCCTCCCCTCACCATCCCTTTCTGAACACATCAATCACTCTCTCTGTAAATCCCTGGTTCACTCAATCTTCTCAGGCAATTTCCCACCCTCCCCAGACCATAAGAGGATTAACACCTGTCCCTACACCTCCTTTTGGGCCTCTTCTAATCACATGCAAATCATCTGGCATTTTTTTTCTGATGCTCCTGATATGGCCTCCTCTACACTGGTGAAAACAAACAGAGTGACTTCTCTGCCAAGCACCTACACTCTTTCTGCCAGGATCAGCGGCCAGCCATTTTAATTCTCCTCCCCATTCCCTCTCTACCCTCAGGAAGAGAACAAATGCAAACCAGAGAGACAGAACCCCGTATTCTGTCAGTGTAGTCTACAGCCCAGCGGCACAAACATTGAATTCTTCCATCTGTCCCCTCCTGATCTATCCAGTTCCTCCTACACTCATCCTTACCTCCATGATTGTCTTTTTCTCCTCCTCCACCCACAAGCCACACACTGTTTCCCTCTGCCCACCCCTCAGCTGCTCCCCTCAATTCCATACTCCACCTTCCTTTCCTATCAGCCCTTTGTCACCTCCCAGCCTCTGCCATTATTTCCGTCCTTCCTCCTCCATCTGCCTATCAGCTCTCCTCATGCAGATCCATCTGCCAACTATTAGAACATTACAGCACTGTACAGGCCCTTCAGCCCTTCCCTCCTACAAATCCCTCCATTTTTCCGTAATCCAAGTAACTAAATAAAAGTCCCCTATATGTCCCTAATATCTCTACCAACATTCCCAACAGGGTGTTCAATAAACTCACCACACATTGTAAAAATCTTTACCCCTGACACTGGCTCCCCCTCACCAATCACCTTAAAATTATGCCTCCTGGTATTAGCCATTTCTGCCCTGAGAGAAGGTCTCTGACTGTCCACCCGATCTATGCCTCTTATCATCTCTATCAAATCACCTCCTTCACTTCAAAGAGAACACACCATACGATTTCTTAAGCATGCTATCAACTTGCACACAACCTAGATGGATCTCTGGATCTTTTCATATTTTCATACTGGCTATCTTCCCTCTCTCTTTCAGTCCAGATGAAGGGTTTCAACCTGAAACATTGACTTCCCAATTCCCTCTGTAGCTGCTGCCTGACCCACTGAGTTCCTCCAAAACTTTGTGTGTTGCTTCAGATTCTAGAATCTGCAGTCTCTTGCTTCTCCTCTTCACTGGTACCCCTTCCACCATCCATTACTTCCATGGCTGGCAAACAGTGTCAGCAGTGTGCACTGTCTACAAGATGTCTGCAATTCCTCATTAAGGCTACTCTGACAGCCCCTCCCAAACCCATGGCACTACAAAACAGGGCAAGAGAAGCAAGTATATGAAAACACCACCACCTGCAGGACCCCACACCATTCAGACTTGGAACAGCATCAGTCCTTTACTGCCTTGGGTCTAAACCAGGATATTCCCTTCCCCAACACAACTGTGGAATTACCCCACCAGCAGATCTACAGTAGTTCAAGGGGAGGAAGACAAAGAACAATAATGACCTCGTCACTGACACACATATCCAATGAAAGAATTAAAACAGAATGATACACACTGAGGGCTTTCTAATTTCTGTTCAAGGAATATCTCAAAGGGAGACCTCACCAAAAGTTTCTACAGACAGGACATAATTTGAAAAGCCTACATGCACCAGCCCCTGGCAGGCAGCACACTCAGACTGGGCCACCCACACACTGTTAGAACTTCAGGCCTGCAACTGGCTATTGGGAGGCGACAGGACAGGTGCTGTACAGAGTGGACAGTGGGGTGGAGATGTGCTCCAGGTCACATGTAGGGTGGTAGGCCCCTGGGATCTCTGGTGCTAGGCCTGTTGCAGACAGGCCTGAATGGACTGAGAAGCCTGGAGCCTCACAGGGACCTGTCTCCTAAACCAGCTTTGGGGATGAGTGAAGCAGGGAGACTTCCAGCTGTAGCTGGAGGCCCAGCTGGCTATCTGACCAACTAAGGTAGCTTGCCTATCTACCAAAAATAAAATAAGTTTTCTTCAAGGACCAAATTGCCTGCTAAATGATAAACCAGCTGACAACAAGGGACTTTGCAGAGGCAGGTATGAATCCATAAAGAACAGAGCTAATGCAGATTAAAAATACCTTCTAAAAAAAATGATATAATCACATCGATCAGATGGTGAGTCCAAGATTTGCAAGAGCGGATTTCACTCACCTTACAGCCAAACATGAGAGACAGAGTCTTGTTGGTACACACCACCTTGCACTGACACAGTACAGGGGAGAAACAGGCCAGCTCTTTAATTGGCGGTGACATTATACGGAGCCCCATCCAAAAGAAAATAAAATAAGTGTTATCCCAGAGCTTGGGGCTGACGGAAAGACAGAACCTGGGGCTGCCGTACAATGCTCAGTGTGTCCTCTCTGTAAATATAGCTTTCATCTCATTTCCTTTTGTCTGTCCAGCCAGCTGTACCTCCCTCTCTCCTGAAATCACTGTTTCCTCTCTCTCGTTCGCTCAGTATTCCATCACTGTGTCCTCTCTCTTTCTCTCTCTCGTTCGCTCAGTTACACACCATGCCTGCAAGTCCAGGGAATTCCTAGCCAATCAGCTTTCTGAGTTAAAGGAGGATTTACCAAACGGCAGAATGGATGAGGGGGAGGAGGAGGAGGAGGTGGGGGAGGCGGGGAACTGGAGGGAGGGAGGGGGCAGTGCTCGCTGACGACGTGGAATCAGAGCTCTGCTCTCACCACCTTCAGCAGCTGGGGAACAGCATCGGGTAACACAGCAGTGGATTCAACTATATCGACTGTGATTAATAAAGAATCTGTCAGTGCAGGGAGATAAGCCACGGAATCACTACCGTCCGTCAGTCTAATCAGACTGCCCACCATCCGCTGTGTTCCCTCCGCATTTCCCCGCCCTCAGCACAGTCTGAGGCCCCGTGCCAGCACAGAGCTGCACCTCATTGGTCGCCGATTGCTGCTTCCCCTCAGGACCAGGGCTGGTGGAGATAGTACTGATGATGAATACTTCAATACAGGCCCTTCGGCCCAAAGTGTTGTGCCGACCATTTAACCTACTCCAAGATCAATCTAACTCTTCCCTGACATGAAGACCTCAATTTTTCGATTATCCAAGTACCTATCTCAGAAACTCTTAAATGCCCCTAATGTATCTACCTCCACCACATTCCACGCACCCACCAGGTCAGTCAGCTTCTCTGGAGAGGAATAAACAGTTGACGTTTCTGGCCGAGAGCTTTTATCAGGACATTCATAAAGGACAATACACACAAAGGGTCTTTGCTTGAAACCATGAGTATTTATTTCTCTCCATAGATGCTGCCTGACCTGCTGACTTCCTCCAGCATTCTGTGTGAGATACTCTTGATTTCCAGCATCTGCAGAATCTCGTGTTTACTGTTTGTACAAAAAAATAAACTACCTCTGACAACTCCCCCCTATACTTTCCTCCAAAAAAAAGTAAAAGTTTGCCCCTCCTATTAGCCATTTCACCATGGGAGAAAGTCTTTGGCTGGCAACTTTCCCTTTGCCTCTTATTATCCTATACACCTCTGTCAAGTCATTCAATTTCCTCCTCTCTAGAGAGGAAAGCCTCAACTTGCTCAACCTTTCCTCATAAGACACACTCCAATCCAGGGAACATCCTGATAAAACTTCTCTACACTCTCTCTCAAGCTTCCACATCCTGATCCCATCTTCCCAGCAACCTCAGAGCAAGGATATGAGGCACACATTCCCACCCTTCCCAAGCATTGCCAGCAAGGCTGGCAGTCACTGCCCCCCCCCCCAAGGAGGTAGCTGTGAGCTGCCTCTTATAGCCAAAAGGCCGAGGGCTGCCTCTTCTAACCACTGCAATCCTAAGGAAGGTGCTCTTGGGAGGACTTTCCAGGACTTAGAACCACTGGTGATGAAGGAACGGCGGGTACACTTCTAGGTTATGTTTGTGTGTGACTGGGAGGGGAGCTTGCATGTGATGGTGAAAGGTGCCCAAGTGTGGGGTCACAGGTTTTGGAGGTGTGCAGGTAAGAACCAGGTATTTTATTGCAGTGCTAATCGTGCTTCACCTGTGTAATGGAATGTATTCCATCACTTCACACACTGGAATTTGAAGCAAGACTCTCCTGGAGGAACTCGGCAGGTAGAGCAGCATCTTTCGGGGGGTGGGGGGGTGATAAATTGTCAACGTTTTGGGTGAAGACCTACAGCCTAAACTCCAGTATCAGGACATGCCCTTTTCTCACAACTACCATCAGGGAGGAGGTAGAGGAGATTGAAATCCCACAGTCAACATTTTAAGATCAGCTTCAGATTTCTGAACGGTCCATTAACCTTTTTTTTGCTCTACTTATTTATTTTATATATTCTAATTGTAATTATTTACAATTTATAAATAATAAATCTTTAGCATATTTTATGTATTGCGCTGTACTGCTGCCACAAAACAACAAATTTCATGACATATGTGAATGAAAATAAATCTCATTTGGATTTGACACTTCCTTATCTACCACACATCTGATTTTGCCTTATACATGGTGGGAAGGGGTTTTTGAGTGTCACGAGGCAAGTCACTCCCTGCAGAATCCCGAGCCTCTGATGTGACTTCGTCGTAGCCAGTTCCGTTAAGTACTTGCTCAATGGTGACCTCCAGAATACTGGTTCTGGGGGCTCAGTAATGCGAAGTGACGCCAGGGATAGGCGTCTGTGGGGATGGTTGCTGCCAGCTACCTGCACACTGTGAAGGGCAACTTGATGCTCATCAATTCCATTTTGTGTGTGCACAGGAAAAGACTGCCTCATTTTCTCAAGCAAAATTAGTTCCATATTACTCGGAACTCAAGCTATTCCCCAAACCCATTCTTCAGAACCCAGTAACCCAGGAATTGTTGGGCTGAACACTGACTATTGACCAGTCACTCACTATTGAAAAAATGAAACATCACATCAGTGCAGCATGTGTGTAACTCACAGTTAACTCTGCAATTCACAGTGGGCAGGAGGGTGAGGTTGTACTCACACATCAACTCCAACAGTACAATATTCCCTCAGTACAGCCCCTCCCACAGTGTGACTCTCCCTCAGTACCACTCCTCCCACAGTGTGACCTTCCCTCAGTACCACCCCTCCCACGGTGTGACTCTCCCTCAGTACCACTCCTCCCACAGAGTGACCCTCCCTCAGTACCACTCCTCCCACAGTGTGACCCTCCCTCAGTACTGCCCTTCCTATAGTGCAGTGCTCCATAATGACTATCCTCCTCATTTCAGTGACTGATAATACAATCCTTTCTTTGGTGCCTACTTTGGTTTGGCACCAGTATAGATGGAGTTGAACAGAATACCTTCAGATATTTAAGCAGGATTGGTACTTTTATTGTGGAATAAAGTGGCCACTCAGCCCAACAAGTTTGAGCCAGCACTCTAGAGAATTTTCCGAACAGTCCTCCCTCCCCACATACTGGCATATATCCTTCAATTCTGTCTGGAAGCCCCTGTCAAATCCACACCCATCACTCTTCCAGGTAGCATGTTCCTGATCACAACATCTCACTGTGGCGAACCATCCTCTCCTCTCTCTTCTGATTCTTCTGCCCACTCGCTTTACTCCATGTCCTCTGGGCATCTATCATCCAGCCCCAGGATCAATTTTCTCTTTTTTTCCCAAAAAACTTGCTTGAACTTCCCTCTGTTCCTCGCTCTCTTAGTTACATGCAAACACTCTGGAACCTTTCATAGCCAAGAGAAGTTCCAAGGGCACCACTGAAATCCAGGTGAATTCAGATGAACCATAGCATTGTTGTTCTGGTGGAACAGTCACTAGCTGAAGTGGTATCTTAGCATTACAGGCACAATGTCCTGCACATGAAACTTGGAACCAGTGGGGTAATTCTACAGCTAAACTATTAATGTGACAAGCAGCCACTGTCTCAAACTGTGAGTCCCAAGACCATTCAGCCCCTTGTGTCTGCTGTGACCTTGGGCAAGATCACCTGTAGTGCTACACTACAGAAGCAGACCTTCAGCCTATCTAGTCTGTGCCGAATTGTTATTCTGCCTAGTCCTATTGATCAACACCTGGATCATTGTCTTCCATAGCCCTCCCAATCACATACCTATCTAAACTTCTCTTAAATGTTGAAATCTAGCCTGAGCCTACCAGTTCTGCTGGCAGCTCTTTCCACATCTCACCACCCTCTGAGTGAAGAAGCTCCTCCTCAGATTCCCCTGAAACATTTCACCTTCACCCTTAACCTGGGACCTCTAGTTCTAGTCTCGCCCAACCTCAGCTGAAAAAGCCTATTTGCATTTCAAAATCAAAGTAAGTTTATTATGTAAGTACATTTATGTCACAATAACCTATCTTGTGATTCATTTTCTTGCAGGCATTTATAGGAAAATAAAGAAACACAACAGTTTATAAAAACTATACATAAACTAAGAAAGTTAAAAAAGCAATGTGCAAAAGACAAATAATGAATTAAAAAAATAATATTGAGAATATGAGTTGTAGAGTCCTTGAAAGTGTGTCTGTAAGGCTGTGGAATGAGTTCAGAGTTAAGGTGAGTGAAGTTACCCACAGTGATTCAGAACCCTGCTGGTTGTAGGGTAATAACTATCCCTGAACCTGGTGGTGTGGGATCTAAGATTTCTGTACCTCCTACCCAATGGTAGTAGTGAGAAAGAGAGCGTGGCCTGGACAGCAGGGTCCTTAATTACGGATGCACATTTCTTGTGGCAATGCTCCTTGTAAATGTGCTCAATGATGCATTTACCTCTCATAATTTTGAATACTTCTATCAAATTTCCTCTCATCCTCCTATGCTCCAAAAAAAAAGTCAACCTTTCCCTACAACACAGGTCCTCGTGACCTATTAACATCCTTGAAATTGTCCTGCACCAACCCTATATCTCATAATGTTCAGAAAGATCTGCCCACCCTTCCACCTGAACCACAATGGCAGAACCCACCTGTACTTCTGCCAAGGCCAACCTGAATAAAACATTACTTCAGCAAGCTCAGCAGCACTGGGGTGCATGAGAGCCTAAATGTGCACCAGAGGAGGGAACTTCAGGGTAGGTTCTAGAAGGAACATCTTGAAGGTGCAGAGGGAGAGAGGGAGGGAGGGAGGGAGGGGGAGAGGGAGAGGGAGAGGGAGAGGGAGAGGGAGAGGGAGAGGGAGAGGGAGAGGGAGAGGGAGAGGGAGAGGGAGAGGGAGAGAGAGAGGGAGAGAGAGAGAGAGAGAGAGAGAGAGAGAGAGAGAGAGAGAAAGAAAGAGAAATGGAGATGTTACAAAAGGGAACTCAGGAGCCGAGGGCAAGGCCAGCGGTGGGAATCAGCAATGAGGCCAGAGGAGGTGACAGAGCCTGCATCTCACAGTAACCTGGGTGCTGTTACAACATGGACAAGACCTCATAGAGAGCTGGACAACTTCTGGCTGAAAAGAAGAGTAGCCAAAGTGTGATTCCAATCGCACAATTCAGAGTGCAGCCTATAAATAGTCCATGCAAGGCTCTCATTGCTATTTTTGAGCTTGTGCAGAGGGAAGCTTTTAACCCTTTAGGCACTGAGTTTCTCCTTTCCCGCCAATGTGAGATGAGTTTGCATTCTGGGTCAGTAAAGGGGGACGGTTTGGGAGCAGGGTTGAGTAGCAAGTGGGACAGAGCAGATCTCTCCAAGATCAGGAACTCACCCATTCCCTGATTGGTGAATGAAGGCCCCCCCCCCCCACCCAATTGAGAGAGAAACGAGCATCCCAAAAGGAGCTGAATAGGGCATGGAGAATGAGCCACAGCAGAACGCAGGATGGTGCAGGAAACACTACAAACCTCCAGGGCCAGTGGTGAACTGAGAAGTAATGGAGACATAGAAACCCAGTTGGGAGATGGACCCTTTCATCCACAGTAGACAGTCATGGGGTGACAAAGAAAAGAGGAGGAGCACCTAATAAACACAAGAGATTCTGGTGATGGTGGAAATCCAGAACAAAATAAAATAATGTGCTGGAGAAACTCGGGAGGTCAGGTCTCATTTATGTTGAGGAATAAACAGTCGATGTTTCTGCCCATGACCTTCATCAGCCCAAAGTATTGTCTGTTTATTCCTCTCCATTGGTGCTTCCTGAGCTGCTGAGTTCCTCAAGTATTATGTGTTTGTGGCTTCCGTTAAGGCTTGAATCTAGCAGCAGGTGACTGGCAGCGTTTCTGGATGTGTTTCTGACGAACTTCAACACAAGAAGTCCCATAGTTTTTCTGTGAACTTAGAATTCTACTCTGCCAACAATTTACACCAAGTTCAGTGGGACCTTCAGTCTGTGTCTGACCCATGCTAACTCTGCCTTGGGAGTGTTTAATGAAACAAAATTGACCAGTCTTTACTTTTTACCTACTGCGCTCTTCCTGCCCAGGGCAGCATGGTGGCATAGTGGTTAGCACAATACTCTACAGTAGCAGCTGAAAGATCAGTTCCCATCCCTGTCTGTAAGGAATTTGTACATTCTTCCTGTGACCATGTGTGTTTCCTATAGGTGCTCTGGTTTCCTCTCACATTCCAAAGACAACGTGTAAGCAAATTTCACAAAACATGCCGGTGGTAACAAACTTGATTCTGATTCTGTTAGACTCATGAACATGCTACGTTGACGCTAGAAGCATGGCAATAGTTGTGGTCTGCCCAGCTCAATTTTGGCTGATTTGATTTGATTTGATGCAATCAATGCATTAAATTAAATATTTTGATGCACATAAGACAAATAAATTTCATCTTTAAACAACAAAGTGCAAAGTGCTGGAGGAACTCAGCAGGTCAGGCAGCATCTATGGAGAGGAATGAACAGCTGACATTTTGGAACAAGACCCTAATGGGATGATGTTGAGGAAGCTTCACATTCAGATCCCTGCACTGGTAATATGTGAATGGACTGCACAGAGTAAGTTTCTTCCCTATCTCTACCCTGTACGATCCCTGCTCTGGTAGTGTGTGGTGAGACAGTGTAGTTGGAGCATTGCCCTGTATCTGATCTGTACGATCCCTGCTTTGGTAGTGTGTGGTGGGACAGTGTATAGGGAGCATTGCCCTGTATCTGATCTGTACGATCCCTGCTCTGGTAGTGTGTGGTGGGACAGTGTATAGGGAGCATTGCCCTGTATCTGATCTGTACGATCCCTGCTCTGGTAGTGTGTGGTGGGACAGTGTATAGGGAGCATTGCCCTGTATCTGATCTGTACGATCCCTGCTCTGGTAGTGTGTGGTGGGACAGTGTATAGGGAGCATTGCTCTGTATCTGATCTGTACGATCCCTGCTTTGGTAGTGTGTGGTGAGACAGTGTATAGGGAGCATTGCTCTGTATCTGATCTGTACGATCCCTGCTCTGGTAGTGTGTGGTGAGACAGTGTATAGGGAGCATTGCCCTGTATCTGATCTGTACGATCCCTGCTTTGGTAGTGTGTGGTGAGACAGTGTATAGGGAGCATTGCTCTGTATCTGACCTATACTATTGCTACCACATGGGTATATCCCTAAACCAACAGAAGTGCCCAGATGTAGATAAATGTGAATGGTATAATCCTCCCACTTCAGTCTTCCTGTTACTCTTCAGCTGTGGGACCTTCTCTACAATACTTGGCTCATTAGAAGGCTTGGAGCCTGGGGATCCAATACGATGTGGTTAATTAATCGAATTCAGGAAGAATCTGCATGCACTCACATCTGTCTCATTCTGTGCTACTTTCCAATTCCTGCAGTATGGAGCCGCCATCTTCAGCTCCGCATAGTGTGAGAGGGACACACAAAATCCTGGAGGACCTCGGTAGGTCAGGCGACATCTATGGAAAAGACGTATTGGGCCAAGGCCCTTCATCAGGACTACCAGGGGGTTTGATGCACTCTGGTGCTCAGATTGGAGAGAAATAAGCTCTCTCACCTGTCAACCAGAAGCTGCCATTGCTGAGGTTCAGATGTCAGGGATGGATCTGACTGAGAGGTTTAAAGGTTCTCTTGTCACTGCTCATCACGCCTTCTGTCCCTGAATCCCAAGCCTTCCCACTTCATGGACAGAGAGGCAGAATTCTTCCCTTCTGTGGGTTGTTTAGATAGAGGGCCCAGATGTTAGAATGGGCTGCAGGGGCCAAATGGTCGCCTCCTGTTCACATTTTCTCACATTAAGGAGACAGATACTTAGTGAGGAAACAGGTAGAGTGATATTGGCCTAATGCAGGCAAATGGGATCAGTGTCGAGGGGAATCAAACAGCATGGATGAGTTGGGTCAAAGGGCTCACTTCTATGTGGTATATTTTGACATGTCGGGTGGAGATTCTTCAGGTTTTAATGAAGGGACTCAGTCCGAAACGTTGACTGTTTATTCCCCTCCATATATGTTGCCTGGCCTGCTGAGTTGGGTGTGTTGCTGTGGAGGATTTCCAGCATCCGCAGAATCTCTTGTGTTTCTATGAATATGATGATGACTGGTCACTCCTGTTGCTCAGTCCCACCACTTTTGTTCGGGTTGGGCTCAACTTCAAAAACAAATCATCAGTGACTGTTTCCAAAGGCACAGCCCCAGAGGATACAGTTTTCGAGAGCTCTTCAACAGTGCATGCTGGGAATGTGGGATGACAGATCACTGTGAATATGCCATCCACACTCAGCATTTCCCCTGGATATGTCCGACCTGAACTGGTCCTATTACTGCTTGTGTGCTCACCAACAGGTGCAGAGGTATCGCTGTCACAGATGCTGCAGACTCTCAGCAAAAACACCACAGTACCTCAAATAAACATTTCCATCCAAAGAAAACTGGAATTTTCAGTTGCCTGAGGATTTATCATTTTCTACAAAGCCATCTTCCATCATTGACAAGAAACTGGTTGATGCAGGTACAAAAGCAACCTTGAATTTTATTTATTTGCTTGTTTGTTTATTGAGATACAGCACGGAATTTGCCTTTTGAACCACGTCACCAAGCAAACCCACAATTTAATCCTAGCCTAATCACGGGACAGTTTACAATGACCAATTAACCTACTATCCGGTACATCTTTGGACTATGAAAGGAAACTGAAGCACCCAAAGGACTTCACATTTATCTACATCTGGGCACTTCTGTTGGTTTAGGGATATACTCCTGTGGCAGTAGTATAGGTCAGATACAGAGCAAAGCTCCCACTACACTGTCCCACACAGTCATGGGGAGAACGTACAAACTCCTTACAGGCACTGGCGGGAATTGAATCTGGGTTGCTGGTAATGAGTTGTGCCACCCTTTCAAAGCCAGTTGCATAGGTATATGGATTGGAAGGATTTAGAAGGTGATGTGCCAAATGCTGACCAATGGTATGGTTAGCATTACAGTGTCAACAACCCAGATTCTATTCCTCCACTGTCTAAAGAGTTTGTACATTCTTCCGGTGCCTGTGTGCGAACCCTCCAAGTACTGCTGTTTCCTCCTACATTCCAAAGGCGTACAACTTACTTGGTTAATTGGTCACATGGGTGTAATTAGGTGGCATAAGCTCATTGGGACAGGAAGGTCTGTTACCATGCTGTTTCTCTAAATAACATGGGACTACCTTGGAAGAGGGATATTGGCTGGCATAGAGCAGTTGGGCCGAAAAGCCTGTTTCCATGCTGTATGACTACAATTCTAACTCACTGGACCAACTCGGTAAAGACTGTGGCTACAAGACCACAGATACTATGGAAAAGTGATTTACCTCATGGTTCCCCCAAGCCTTCCCACAAGTTCAGAGTGTTCACTTGCCTGGATGAGTATGCTCCAAAAACTTTCCACTTGGGTCAAGGGTCAGTGACCTGATATCAAAATAATATATACCAGATCTAGGCAGCATGGTAATTTAGCAATTAGCACAACACCAACGATTTCTGCTTCCCGCCACTGTTTGGAAGGAGGTTCTATATTCTCCCAATGATCTCTGGGTACTTTGGTTTCTACAGTGGATGCAATTTCATTGGCCCTCCACTAGGCCTTGAATCACCTGGACAATAGTAATATCTACATTAGGCTGCTGTTTACTACAGCTCAGTGTTCAACATAATCATACCCTCAGTTCCAAAATCTGAGCCTCTGGAGCTGGATTCTCAACTTCCTCATTGGGAGATCATAGATCGAAAATAACATCTCCTCCTCGCTGACCATGGTGCACCTCAAGGATGTGTGCTTAGCCCACTGCTTTATTCTCTTTACACCTACAACTTTGTGGCTAGGCACAGCTTAAACGTCATCTATAAATTTGCTAATGACACAACTACTGTTGGCAGAATTTCAAACGAAGAGGCGTACAGCAGTGAGATAGATTACCTGGCTGGGTGGTGTTGCATTAACAACCTTGTATTGAACGTCAGTAAGACCGAAGAATTGACTGTGGACTTCAGGAAGGGGAAATAAAGGGAACACACACTTTATTAAGGGATATGCACTGGAAAGGATGAGTATTTCCTGAGTGTCAACTTCTCTAAAGATCTATCCTGGGCCCAACATATTGATGCAATTACAAAGAAGGCACAACAGTGGCCATTTTTCATTAGGAGTTTGAGAAAACTTGGTACGTGACCAAAGACTTGCAAACTTCTACAGATGTACCACGGGGAGTATTCTAGCATCTGGTATGGAGGGACCACTGCACAGGATTTGAAAAAGCTGCAGAAAGTTGTAAATTCAGCCATTCCATCGAGGGCACAAGCATTCCCAGAATCAAGGACATCGCATTCTGAAATACGAGGGATGATTGATAAGTTCGTGGCCTAAGGTAGAAGGAGATGAATTATACAGCTCTCGTTACATACATGTGCAGTTCAACTCTTTGAGTAAAAATGCAGAAAGTTTGAAGTTAATAACTCATCTTCTTCTACCTTGGAGGTCCAAGAGGCCAACCTCTACAAAGAAGTGATCCGTATGCTCCATGACCGCTGGACTAAGTGTGCAAATGTAGGAAAAATAGATGTGCTAGGTTTTCTAAAATTGACGCCTTCTACCTTAGGCCACGAACTTATCAATCACCCCTCATAGAGTCTACCCTTTCTCCAGACCTAAGCAATATGGCCAGCAATGGACTTTCAAGTGTAACATGCCAACCAAATTGTCCACAACAAGCTCCCACAAACTGTTTCTGCCTGTGAAGCTGCCTGTGGGATAGCACTCCCAGAGCACTAGAGGAAATCCCTTCCCTACTTACAAAAGAAGAGCCATAGCATCTTTAAAGACTATCAAGGACAGCAGGGTGAAGAGATAAATGATTAATGGAGCAGATAACATGTCCAACAACGTGACCTTCCCTCAATGTGATGCTTCCTCAATACCACCCCCCCCCAAAATGTCCCTCCCACAGTGAGAAGCTGCAAGCTCACACACTCCATGCAGACATTTTACACCGACTCTTCCAGTCCCTCAGTACAGCTCCTCCCACAATGGCACGCTCCCTTGGCAGTGCCTCTCCTACAGTGGGACCCTCCCTTGGTACAGCCCCTCCATCAGTACAACTTTCATGGAAGAGATAGCCACATGCTTTGCATCCGGTCCATGGAAAGGGACTCACAGTCCCAGAATGTGTTATCTCATTAGATGCTGAAAAAGCCTTTGATAGAGTTGAATGGACATATTTATTTAATGCATTGAGAAATTTTAATTTTAGTCCTAATTTTATATCATGGATTAAATTAATATACTATAAACCTGTTGCTTCTGTTCTTACAAATAATTATAGATCCTCCTTTTTTCAATTATCTCGTGGTACGAGACAAGGTTCTCCTTTAAGTCCTTTATTATTTAATATTGCGTTAGAACCTTTAGCCATTGCTATTCGTGAATCTCCTAATATTTTTGGTATTACTCGTAATGAGAAATTATATAAATTATCACTCTATGCTGATGATTTGCTGTTATATATTTCTGATCTTGATAGATCTATTCCCACTATTTTATCCCTGTTGGCTCAATTTGGTAGTTTTTCTGGTTATAAATTAAACTTAGATAAGAGTGAATTATTCCCTTTAAATGCGCAAACTTTATTGAATGACAGGATTCCATTTAAAGTTGTTACTGATAATTTTACCTATTTAGGTATAAAAATTACCAAGAAATATAAAGATTTATTTAGACTGAATTTTTTACCTATGCTTCTTCAAATACAACATCTTACTACAAGATGGTCTCCCTTATTCTTATCATTAGTTGGTCGGATTAATGCTATTAAAATGATGATTTTACCGAAATTTTTATATTTATTTCAAGCCTTACCAATTTTTATTCCTAAATCCTTTTTTGACAACATTGATTCAAAAATTTCCTCATTTGTGTGGCAAAACAAAAACCCCAGGTTAAGTAAAAGGCAATTACAAAAATCTAAAAAAGATGGTGGTTTAGCTTTGCCTAACTTTAGATTTTATTATTGGGCGAATAATATTCGTAACCTAACGTATTGGAAATTAGATTTGGACTCATTATTGTGTCCGCAGTGGGTAAATTTGGAATGCAATGAAGTAAAGGGATATTCTTTATTCTCTGTTCTTGGTTCTTCTCTTCCTGCTGATTTAGTTAAATTTAATAAACAGATATCTAATCCTGTTATTAAACACACATTACGAATTTGGTTTCAATTTCGGAAATTTTTTACTTTGAAAAACTTTGTGCTTGATAGCCCTATTTTATTTAATTTTTTCTTTAAACCTTCCTTGACAGATCAAGCCTTTAGCATATGGAAAAGGAAAGGTATAAAATGTTTTCGTGACCTTTTTTTTGAAGGTACTTTGATGTCTTTTGACCAACTTTCCAATAAATTTAAATTACCTAAATCTAATTTCTTCAGATATTTACAAATCAGAAATTTTTTACATAAAGTTTTACCATCTTTTCCCAACTCAACTTCAACGGATTTCTCAGATTTGATTTTTACCTTAAATCCTTGTCAGAAGGGATTAGTTGCTTTTATTTACAACATGATTATGAAGATACAACCAGAGATGTCTGATAGAATTAAACAACAATGGGAAAAAGAACTTCGATACAATATACCAACAGATAAATGGGAAAAAATTTTACAAATGGTTAATTCTTCTTCTATATGTGCTAAACATGCTTTAATACAATTTAAAATTGTACATAGAGCTTATATGTCTAAAGATAAACTTGCTCGATTTTATTCTCATATTAACCCTCAATGTGATAGATGTCATTCAGAAGTGGCTTCACTGACCCATATGTTTTGGTCATGTCCTACTTTACATAACTATTGGAAGGACATATTCGTTACCATTTCCTCAATTTGGAACATCGATTTACAACCTAATCTTTGGTATACCAAATGAGGATGGTAATCAGTTTTCTCCTTCAATCAGACGAATGATTGCTTTTGTAACATTAATGGCCAGAAGGTCTATATTACAAAATTGGAAAGAAGTAAACCCTCCTACCACGTCTCAGTGGCTTTTTCAAACTATTTCTTATCTGAGTTTGGAAAAAATTAGGAGCACTATTTTTGACTCGTCAATTAAATTTGAAGAAACTTGGGGACCGTTCATCCGACATTTTCATATGAATTAATTTGGCCTTTCCCAGACCTTCTCTTTGTTTATTCTTGTTCAAGTATGGAGTTCTGGAGTTCTTTGACACTATCATATACTTATAAACTGTTATTATTGCCCATGTTAGTTTTAGTTTAGTGTTTGTTTCATATATATATTTTCTTTCACACATTTCTAATTTTTTTTTTCTTTTGATGATTAGTTTTGTTTTTTTATATATATAATTATATAGACTTGATTGATTAATGTACTTTTTTGTTGTTGATGTTTAATAGGATATCATTATCCTATTATTAATGTAATCTTAAGTCTATTGTATTCATAACCTATTCATTATTATGTTATGTTTTTTTTATATTTATATGAAACTCAATAAAAAGATTGAAAAAGAAGAAAGAAAGAAAGGGACTCAACCTTCTGTGTTCTGCCTCAGACATGAGGATACTTCATTCGGAGGCCAGTAAAATGGGAACGAGTCCCTTCCATCCATGGAAATGGATTAATTCCAAGTCTGGTGCTGCAGTGGATGAGGTGAGACAGCCTGTTACAGTCACAGTCTTTCTAATACCCCAGAGGCTGCATTTGTTCCACTCACAACCGTGCTCTTCCCAGGAGATCCTGGCCCATTTATGCAATTGCTGCTCACAGTCCAATCCCCTGGCCCCTCAGCCACCGTGCTTCCCTGCTGCTGTCTCTGCTCTGCTGCTCAATGGAATAGGATAACCTCACCGCTTTGTCTTAACTTTAACCTTGAAACACAGTCAGATGAGACTGCTCACACCATCATCATCACACACACAAGTGTATGCAGGACCAGGTATATCCCTTAAGAGTTTCATACATGTTGTGTCCTGTCCTGTCTATCCACACTCCTTCCAAACATTTGAACTCCATCATGGGCACCAGCTTCCCCACCATCAAGGGCATCTTCAAAGGTCAATGCCTCAAGAAGGCAGCATTAAGGACCCCTATCACCCACTATATACTCTTTTCTCTTTACTTCCATCAGCGTTGATCATGAAGGCACACACTCAACACTTTAGGAATAGCTTTATCCCCCCCCTCCCCCCGTCGCACCCCACTAGATTTATGCATGGTCCATGAACACTATCTCTGTTTGCACTACTTATTTCTTTTAGATTTCTAATTGTAACCAGTAGTATTTTGATGTATTATACTGTACTGCTGCCACAAAACAAACATTTTCGGTGATATTAAACCTGATCCTGATAAGGCCATCTAGCCCTTCTACAGGTGTTACCAGCCCACACCTCTAAATGCCCCCATACACACCTAATTCTATTCCCAGGTTCCCCTTAATCCCAGCCTGCCTTTTACTCTGGGAGTAAGCTCCACATTACCCCTTCTCTAGGTCTGGTCTCCCTGACACGTGAAACATTTCTGCCACCTGGACCCATTGCACTCTGTTTGAATTCCGAAGGCCTCTGTTACTTTGCAGAGGAGCTAACTACAAACAAGCCCCAAAGACGTTCCATTTCATCTAATCCATCTCCCGGTGTAGCTAGATCACTTTACTCCCAAAGGAACCAGAAACAGGGGTTCACTCTGGTGTAGCTTGGGCTAGACCAGCAGCACAAAAGAAACACGGTCACCCTTCTGAATTCCTTCCCAGCTCTCATTACCTACCCAGCACCATCCCAATCTTAATCTCTGTAATCCCTTCTGGCCCCTACTCCCTACCCATCTCTGTAACCCCTCCACTATCCCTGTCTCTGTAACCCCTCCACCACCCCTGACTCTGTAACCCCTCCACTATCCCTGTCTCTGTAACTACTCCACTATCCCTCTCTGTAACCCCTCCACTACCCCTGACTCTGTAACCCCTCCACTATCCCTGTCTCTGTAACCCCTCCACTATCCCTGTCTCTGTAACCCCTCCACTATCCCTGTCTCTGTAACCCCTCCACTATCCCCGACTCTGTAACCCCTCCACTACCCCTGTCTCTGTAACTTCTCCCTACCCATCTCTGTAACCCCTCCACTATCCCTGTCTCTGTAACCCCTCCACTACCCCTGTCTCTGTAACCCCTCCACTACCCCTGTAACCCCTCCACTATCCCTGTCTCTGTAACCACTCCACTATCCATCTCTGTAACCACTCCACTAACCCTGTCTCTGTAACCCCTCCACTATCCCTGTCTCTGTAACCCCTCCACTATCCCTGTCTCTGTAACCCCTCCACTACCCCTGGCTCTGTAACCCCTCCACTATCCCTGTCTCTGTAACCCCTCCACTACCCCTGTAACCCCTCCACTATCCCTGTCTCTGTAACCCCTCCACTACTCCTGTAACCCCTCCACTATCCCTGTCTCTATAACTACTCCACTATCCCTGTCTCTGTAACCACTCCACTATCCATCTCTGTAACCACTCCACTAACCCTGTCTCTGTAACCCCTCCACTATCCCTGTCTCTGTAACCCCTCCACTATCCCTGTCTCTGTAACCCCTCCACTACCCCTGGCTCTGTAACCCCTCCACTATCCCTGTCTCTATAACCCCTCCACTATCCCCTGTCTCTGTAACCCCTCCACTACCCGTCTCTGTAACCCCTCCACTATCCCTGTCTCTATAACCCCTCCACTATCCCCTGTCTCTGTAACCCCTCCACTACCCGTCTCTGTAACCCCTCCACTATCCCTGTCTCTGTAACTACTCAACTACCCCTGTCTCTGTAACCCCTCCACTACCCCTGTTTCTGTAACCACTCCACTACCCCTGTCACTGTAACCCCTCCACTACCCCTGTTTCTGTAACCACTCCACTACCCCTGTCTCTGTAACCCCTCCACTACCCCTGTCCCTGTAACCCCTCCACTACCCCTGTTTCTGTAACCCCTCCACTATCCCTGTCTCTGTAACCCCTCCACTACCCCTGTCTCTGTAACCCCTCCACTACCCCTGTCTCTGTAACCCCTCCACTATCCCTGTCTCTGTAACCCCTCCACTACCCCTGACTCTGTAACCCCTCCACTACCCCTGTCTCTGTAACCCCTCCACTATCCCTGTCTCTGTAACTACTCAACTACCCCTGTCTCTGTAACCCCTCCACTACCCCTGTTTCTGTAACCACTCCACTACCCCTGTCACTGTAACCCCTCCACTACCCCTGTTTCTGTAACCACTCCACTACCCCTGTCTCTGTAACCCCTCCACTATCCCTGTCTCTGTAACTACTCAACTACCCCTGTCTCTGTAACCCCTCCACTACCCCTGTTTCTGTAACCACTCCACTACCCCTGTCACTGTAACCCCTCCACTACCCCTGTTTCTGTAACCACTCCACTACCCCTGTCTCTGTAACCCCTCCACTACCCCTGTCCCTGTAACCCCTCCACTACCCCTGTTTCTGTAACCCCTCCACTATCCCTGTCACTGTAACCCCTCCACTACCCCTGTCTCTGTAACCCCTCCACTACCCCTGTCTCTGTAACCCCTCCACTATCCCTGTCTCTGTAACCCCTCCACTACCCCTGTCTCTGTAACCCCTCCACTATCCCTGTCTCTGTAACTACTCAACTACCCCTGTCTCTGTAACCCCTCCACTACCCCTGTTTCTGTAACCACTCCACTACCCCTGTCACTGTAACCCCTCCACTACCCCTGTTTCTGTAACCACTCCACTACCCCTGTCTCTGTAACCCCTCCACTACCCCTGTCCCTGTAACTCCTCCACTACCCCTGTTTCTGTAACCCCTCCACTATCCCTGTCTCTGTAACCCCTCCACTACCCCTGTCTCTGTAACCCCTCCACTATCCCTGTTTCTATAACTCAAGCAGAATGTAGTGTCAGAAATAAGACAGATGAGCTTGAAGCTCAGATGAAAATGGGGAACTACGATATTGTTGGGATAACGGAGACATGGCTGCAAGGGGATCAGGCCTGGGAATTGAGTGTACCAGGGTATACGTGCTATCGTAGAGACAGAAATATGGGAAGAGGGGGTGGGGTGGCCCTGTTGGTGAGGAATGAGATTCAGTCCTTAGCAAGAGGTGACTTGGGAACAGGGGAAGTAGAGTCTGTGTGGATTGAGCTGAGGGACAGTAAGGGTAAAAAGACCCTAATGGGTGTTGTGTACAGGCCCCCAAACAGTAGCGTGGATATTGGGTACAAGTTGATTTGGGAGTTAACATTGGCATGTGCTAAAGGTAATGCAGTCGTTATGGGAGATTTCAACATGCAGGTGAACTGGGAGAATCAGGTAGGTGCTGGACCCCAGGATAGGGAGTTTGTGGAGTGTCTAAGGGATGTATTTTTGGAACAGCTTGAGCTTGAGCCAACCAGGAACGAGGCTATTTTGGACTTGGTGATGTGTAATGAACAGGAATTGATAAGTGATCTTGAAGTAAAGGAGCCATTAGGAAGTAGTGATCATAACATGATAAGTTTTTATCTACAATTTGAGAGGGATAAGGGCAGATCAGAGGTGTCAGTGTTGCAATTAAATAAAGGAGACTACGGAGCCATGAGGGAAGAGCTGGCCAAAGTTTAATGGGCGGATGCCCTGGCAGGAAAGACAGTGGATCAGCAGTGGCAGATATTCTTGGGGATAATACAAAAGATGCAAAAGCAGTTCATTCCAATGAGAAGGAAGGATTCAAAGAGGGGGAAGGGGCCACAGTGGTTGACAAAGGAAGTCAGAGATTGTATAGCATTAAAGAAAAAGAAGTATGACAGGGCTAAGATGAGTGGGAATACAGATGATTGGGAAAGTTTTAAGGAACAGCAGATCTTAACTAAAAAAGCAATACGGAGAGAAAAAATCAGGTATGAGCTCAGTCTAGCCAGGAATATAAAAGGGGATAGCAAAAGCTTTTTTAGCTATGTGAAGAGAAAGAAGATAGTTAAGAACAATGTTGGCCCCTTGAAGAATGAATTGGGAGAAATTGTTATGGGAAACAGGGAAATGGCAACAGAATTTAATGATCTGTCTTCACCAGGGAGGACACAAGCAATCTCCCAGATGTATGGATGGGCCAGGGTTAAAAGATATCAGAGGAATTGAGACAGATTGACATTAGGAAAGAAACTGTGATGAGTAGACTGGTAGGACTGAAGGCTAATAAATCCCTGGGTCCAGATGGTCTGATTCTGAGGGTTCTAAAAGAGGTGGCTCAGGAAATTGCGGATGCATTGGTAATCATTTTCCAATGTTCCTTAGATTCAGGATCAGTTCCTGAAGATTGGAGAGTGGCTAATGTTATCCCACTTTTCAAGAAGGGAGGGAAGGAGAAAACGGAGACCTATCACCCTGTTAGCCTAACGTCAGTCGTGGGGAAGATGCTTGAGTCCATTATTAAGGACAAAATAGTGGCACATCTTGATGGCAGAAATAGGATTAGGCCGAGCCAGCATGGATTTACCAAGGGCAAATCATGCTTGACTAATCTGTTGGAGTTTTTTGAGGGTGTAACAAGGATGTTAGACGAGGGTAAGCCAGTGGATGTTGTGTACCTAGATTTTCAGAAGGCATTCGATAAGGTGCCACATAGGAGATTGGTGAGTAAAATCAGAGCTCATGGCATTGGGGGCAGGGTTTCGACATGGATAGAAAACTGGTTGGCAGATAGAAAGCAAAGGGTAGCAGTGAATGGGTGTTTCTCGGACTGGCTGGAGGTGACTAGTGGGGTACCACAGGGCTCTGTATTGGGACCACAGCTCTTTACGATTTATGTCAACGATTTAGATGAGGGCATTGAAAACTATATCAGCAAGTTTGCTGACGATACTAAACTGGGTGGCAGTGTGACATGCGAAGAGGACGTTAGGAGAATACAGGGAGACTTGGATAGGCTGGGTGAGTGGGCAGATACTTGGCAGATGTCATTCAATGTGAATAAATGTGAAGTTATCCACTTTGGAAGCAGGAACAAGAGGGCAGAGTATTGTCTGAACGGTGTAGAGTTAGGTAAGGGAGAAATGCAAAGAGACCTAGGAGTCCTAGTTCATCAGTCGATGAAGGTGAATGAGCAAGTGCAACAGGCAGTGAAGAGGGCAAATGGAATGTTGGCCTTTATTACAAGGGGAATTGAGTACAAGAGCAAGGATGTCCTTTTGCATTTGTACAGGGCCCTGGTGAGACCACACCTGGAATATTGTGTACAGTTTTGGTCTCCAGGTTTAAGGAAGGACATTCTGGCAATTGAGGAAGTGCAGCGTAGATTCACTAGGTTGATTCCTGGGATGGCAGGGCTGTCTTACGCAGAGAGATTGGAGAGATTGGGCATGTACACACTGGAATTGAGGAGATAGAGAGGGGATCTGATTGAAACATTTAAGATAATTAAAGGATTTGATAGGATAGAGGCAGGAAATATGTTCCAGATGTTGGGAGAGTCCAGTACCAGAGGGCATGGATTGAGAATAAGAGGTCAGTTATTTAAAACAGAGTTGAGGAAGAACTTCTTCTCCCAGAGAGTTGTGGAGGTGTGGAATGCACTGCCTCGGAAGACGGTGGAGGCCAATTCTCTGGATGCTTTCAAGAAGGAGCTGGATAGATATCTGATGGATAGGGGAATCAAGGGATATGGGGACAAGGCAGGGACTGGGTATTGATAGTGAATGATCAGCCATGATCTCAGAATGGCAGTGCAGACTCGAGGGGCCGAATGGTCTACTTCTGCACCTATTGTATATTGTATTATATATTATATTGTAACTGCCTTCAGCCTCGGGCTTCTCTGTGTGAACTCCTCTTGCCCACCTGCTTGACCACCTATTGTCTGGCGTGACTCATCCCTGGATGGATTGTAGTTTCCGGGACTATTTTTTAGACATTCATGTCAATCATTTTAGGATTAATTTTAGGGAAAAAGATCCTGTTTCCATAGAAACTGAAATGGGAGAAACGAGATTGTAAGATTGGATTACAGTTCAGAAACAGCCACAGGGTGGCATCACAATCGTATGCACCCACTTACACTGCAAAGTACTCATTCACACATGCACTCTCACCCGCACACACATGCACAATCACACGCATTCAGTCACACACACGACCACACACACACAATTATACACACTTTGAGTTGCACAAACAATTACACACACACACACATACACTCAATTACCTACACATTGGAGAAAAGCCAATCTTGATGGTATTAGAAAGGATCTGGCAAGTGTGGATTGAGAAAGGTTGTTTTCTGGCAAAAGTATACTTGGTAAGTGGGAGACATTCAAAAGAGAAATTTTGTGAGTACAGGGTGTTCCTGTCAGAATAAAAGGCAGGGACAACAGGTTTAGGGAACATTGGTTTTTGTGAAATATTGAGACACTGGTTAAGGAAAAAAAAGGAAGTTCATAGCAGGTATAGGCAGACAGGAACAAATGAGGGACATGAGTATAAGAAATGCAAGGGAACAATTAAGGACGAAATCAGGAGGGCAAAAAGAAGACATGAGTTTGCTCTAGCAGTCGAGGTGAAGTAGAATTCTAGGGCTTCTACAGATACAGTATATTAAGAGCAGAATAACAGCAAGGTACAAAAGTGACCCTCTGGAAAATCAGAGTGGTTATCTATCCATAGAACCAAAAGAAATGGGGGAGCTCCTAAGTGTATTTTTTGCATCTGTACTCACTTGTGAGAAAGACAGAGTCGACAGATGTGAGGTAATGCAGCTGTGAAACTGTGGACCCTATACAGATTACAAAGGAGGTGGTGTTTGCTGCCTTGAGACAAATTAATGTGGATAAATTTGCAGGGCCTGACAACATGGCAGCTAGTACAGAAATTGCAGAGGCCCTAGCAGAGATATTTAAAACATCCTGAGCCACAAGTGAAGTACTGGAGGATTGGAGGATAGCTAATATTCTTCCATTGTTTAAGAAAGGCTCTAAGAATAAACAGGGAAAATATAGGCCAGTTAGCCTGGCACCAGCAGTGGGAAAGTTATTGGAAGGTATTCTAAGGAACTGTATATATAAGTATTTGGACAGACAGGGCTGATTAGGGATAGTCAACATGGCTTTGTATGTGGTAAGTCGTATCTAACCAAGTTTTTTCAAGGAAGTTACCAGGAAAGATGATGAAAGACAGGCAATGAATGTTGTCTACATTGACTTTAGCAAGGCCTTTAACAAGGGCCTGCATGGGAGGTTAGTCAAGAAGGTTTGGTTGCTTGGCATTCAAGGTGAGGTAGTAAATTGGATTAGACATTAGCTTTGTGGGAGAAGCCAGAGAGTAGCTGTAGAAGGTTGCCTCTCTGAATAGAGGCCTGTAAAGAGCGGTGTGCTACACGGATCAGTGCAGGGTCCATTGTTGTTTGTCATCTATATTAACGATCTGGATGATAATGTGGTAAACTGGATCAGCAAATTTGCAGGTGACACCAAGATTGCGGGTGTAATGGACAGCGAGGAAAACTATCAAAGCTTGCAGTGGGACCTGGACCACTGGTAAAATGGGCTGAAAAATTGTAAATGGAATTCAATGCAGACAAGCATAAATGATTTGGTAGGACCAAACAGGATAGGTCTCACCTAGGGTGAGTGCAGGGCACTGAGGAGCGCAGCAGAGCAGAGGGATCTGGGAATTCATTGGAAGTACCATCACAGGTAGGCAGGGTTGTAAAGAAAGCTTTTGGCACATTGGCTTTCATAAATCAAAGTACTGAGTACAGAAGTAGGGATGGTATATTGAAGTTGTGCAAGACATTTGTAATACCTAATTTGGCGTATTGTGTACAGTTTTAGTCACCTACATACAGTGAAGATATCAATAAGATTTAAAAAGTGCAGAGAAAATTTACAAGGATATTGCTGGGACTTGAGGACCTGAGTTATACAGAAAAGTTGAATAGGTTAGGACTTTATTCCCAGAACATAGGAGACTGAGGGGAATTTGTTGGAGGTATATAAAATTATGAAGGGTTATGAAATAAAGTGCTAGCTGGCTTTTTCCACAGAGGTTGGATGAGACTACACCTAGAGGTCATGGGTTAAGAGTGAAAGGTGAAATATTTAAAGGGAACATGAAGGGGAACTTCTTCACTCAACACACACAAAATGCTGGTGAAATGCAGCAGGCCAGGCAGCATCTATAGAGAGAAGCGCTGTCGACGTTTCGGGCCGAGACCCTTCATCAGGCCAGAAGATCCCTAAAGATGCTGCCTGGCCTGTTGTGTTCCACAAGCATTTTGTGTGTGTTGCTTGAATTTCCAGCATCTGCAGATTTCCTTGTGTTTGCCTTTTAACTTCTTCACTCAGAGGGTGGTGAGAGTATGGAACGAGCTGTGGGGTCAATTTCAACATTTAAGAGAAGTTTGAATAGGTGCATGGATGGGAGGGGTATTGAGGGTTAAGGTCCAGATACAGGTCGATGGGACTGGGCAGATTCATAGTTCAGCACAGACTGGATAGGCTGAGTGGCCTGTTTCTGTGCTGTAGTGTTCTATGATTCTATGACATAGTTATGTACATACCCAATGCAAGAAAAAATCATGCATATACAGCATGTGCACATGCAGTTATGAACACACAATTATGCAGATGCATATTCATTTTCTCATAGAGTCAAAGCATTTCTATTTGGAGTGGAGGAGGATGAGACATGACTTGATAGAGGTGTACAAGATGCTAAGAAGCACAGGTAGAGTATACAGCCAGAGACTTTCTCCAAGGGTGGAAATGGCTAATATGAGGGGGCATAATTTTAAGGTGTTTGGAGGAGAATACAGGTGTGATGTCAAGGTTGTTTTTTCACACAGTATGGTGGGCACGTTGAACGCTCTGGCAGGGCTGGTGATAGAGGCAGATACATTAGGGGCATTTAAAAGAGATAGGCACATAGCAGATAGAAAAATGGAGGGCTATGTGGGAGTAAAGACTGTGCTGTATTGTGCTATGTTCCACACTCATATATATTCACACACACATTCAAGTACTTTCACACATACATTATTCTATTACTGCATACATACAAATTATGCACATATACACACACTTGAGAATGAACACAGGCACACATGTACACACAATTGCACCACACACAGATAGGCAGGGTTGTAAAGAATCATATGCAGACATTAACATACTGACAATACCAGCATAAATTCATCTCTGAAGAAGATGGCGGAGTTTGTCATCAACATCGGTTATATCAATATCTATAGCCGGCTGGAGGCCCAGGAAGAGTTTATTCATCAAATACGATGGGAAAGCACAGGATCCTTTTTTTATACATTCAAATTGTCTTCAAGAAACAAAATAAAATTGCAGCTGACAGAAATATAAGAAGGAAACTGAAGATTTTCAGCACTAAATGCAGTACGCTTGGAGAGATTAAAAAAGTTTTTTAAATCTAACTGGTGATGAAAGGTCATTGACCTGAGATATTAACTGTTTCTGCCACCACACACACCTCCGTTTCTATCTTACTTTCCTTTTTAAATAATCTTTACACATTTGCATACACGCGCACACACGTACACACACACACACACACGTACATACATTGTACGTACACACATATATACACACATACATACATACACATGCACTCGCACAGACACCCGGATACACACACACACACACACACACACACACACACACACACACACACACACACATCCATTCTACAAACAGCACTATTTCATTCCGTATTCAAGACATGATCAGCTGCAGTACAGAATTCCTTGAGCTCTGCCTATTAACCACTCCCGCTCCATCCAACCTTTGCTATCTCACAAACAACACACACAAAATGCTGGAGGAACTCAGCAGGCTGGGCAGTATCTACGGAAAAGAGTAAACTGTTGGTTTTGGGCTGAGACCCAGCATTTTGTGTGTGTTGTTCAGATTTCTAGCATCTGCAGATTTTCTCTCGCTTGTGATTGAACCACAACAACTACCTCTTACTTAATGTCAGCAAGAGCTGTTAAGAGCTATATTGACTTCAGGAGGGGGAAACCAGAGGTCTATGAGCCAGTCCTCATCAGAGGATCAGAGGTGGAGAGGGTTAGCAACTGAATTTCCTTGTGTAATTATGTTGGAGGACCTTCCATAGCCCAGCAAGTAAGTTCAATTACGAAGAAAGCACAGTAGCACCCCTACTTCCTTAAGAATTTGTGGAGATTCGGGAAGACATCTAAAACTTTGACAAACTTCTATAGATGTGTAGTGGAGAGTACATTTACCGGCTGCATCACAGCCTGATATGGAAACACCAAAGCACTTGAACAGAAAGTGGATATGGCCCTGACCATCAAAGGTAAAGCCCTCCCCGCCAATGAGCACAACTACATGAAACACTGTCACAGGAAAGCAGCACCCATCATCAGGGACCCCACCACCAGGCCATGCTCTCTTTTGCCGTCAGGAAGAAGGTACAGCGGCCTCAGTACTCACACCACCAGGTTCAGGAACAGTTACTGCCTCTCAACCAACAGGCTCTTGAACTAAAGGGGATAACTTCACTTGCCCCTTCACCAAAATGTTCCCACAACTTTCAGGGGCTCTTCATCTCATGTTCTTGATACTTATTGCTTATTTTTGTTTTTATATTTGCACAGTTTGTTGTATTCTGCATACTAGTTGAACACTCTAGTTGGTGCATCTTTCAGTGATTCTACTTTGGTTATTATTCTATAGATTTATTGAGTCTTCTCACAGGAAAAGGAATCTAAGGTTGTATATGGTGACCTATATGTAGTGATAAATCTACATATACGGGGGCGGGGGTACACGTGCTCCTATCTGCATCAATGTCTTTGAGGTTGAGAGGGCTGAGAGTTTCAAATTCTGAGGAGTGAACATCACCAAAAGCCTGTCCTGCTTCAATCACATTGACACCACAGCCTAGAAGTCTCACCAACACTTCTACTTCCAGCCGAAGCTAAAGAAATTTGACATGTCCCTGTCAACTCTTAGCAATTTTTAATCAATGTACAACAGGAAGGATCCTGTTTGGATGCATAACAGCTTGGCAACTGCTCAGCACATGACCCCATGAAACTGTAGCTCAACACATCGTGAAAACCATCCTTCCCTCCACAGACTCATCACTGCCTCTCAATAATCAAAGGCCCCACCCCAGACATCTCCCATTGGGCATAAAATGCAAAAGCCTTAAAGCACTTACCACCATGCTGGAGGACAGCTTCTATCCCACTGTTACCAGACTCTTGAATGCCTCTCTTGCACGATCTACTTCATAATGACCTTGTACTTTAGGGTTCACCTGTACTACACTTTCTCACTTTATTCTGCATTGTTGTTGTTTTACCTTATTCTGTCTCAATACACTGTGTAATGACTTGATCTGTATGGAAGACAATCTTTTCACTGTATCTCAGTACATCTGACAATAATGAACCAACAGCAATAGACTAACAGCAAAGTGAGCATAAGAACATGCATGTGCACACATGTATCCATTATACACACATACACAAAATTGTGTGTAATTTTGTAAAATTTTTAAAAATTGCAAAATGTCTATGAAGGTTCTCAGTCATCCAGGTCATTGTATATCAAGCAGTAGTAAATCAGACAATTGGACTCACTGTGATGAGGAGAAGGCATTTCACCTCTCATGCGAGAGGCTTCTTCAGTTCTGATCCATGGTGGGTAATATTCTGGTTTGTTAACTCTAGGAGTTGTTTAAAGGTATAGCAATCACGTGAGGTCATTAGAGTTGTAGAGGTAATGAGACGATCATTCGTCTTCTCTTTGCATGAACGGAGGTGTGAACTGTTGTGGAGACACTGGGGTAGAGATGTTAGGACTGTATTGTAATTAGCTGATAGGTGGTGTACTTCACCGCCTCTATTCAGAGATGGGTTTTCTAGTTTGACAAAGATGGTTTCTTTAACCCTCTTTCAAACCACCTGTCCTCCCTGTTCAAAAGGTGCACATTGTTATCATCAAAGTAGTGTCCCTTGTCCTTTAGGTGTAGATAGACAGCTGAGTCTTGACCTGAGGTGTTAGCCCTCCACTTGCTTATACCTCAATTCATGCAAAGGTAAGACTAATGACCTTCTCATTACCGCTACAACTCTTAACCACCATCATATGATTGCTATACTTTTAAACAATTCACAGAGTTTATAAACTGGAAAACTACCCACCATGGATCAGAACTGAAGAAGCCTTTTGGAGGAGTGGTGAAATGTCTTCTTGACAACACAACATGTCCAGTTGCCTTGATTTACTACTGCTTGATACAAGTTGCAAACATAAATTATTTTAATTTGTTTTTCTTGTAAATGTTGTTTATCTGATGCTGTGGCTTTAATAATGCTGCTGCAAGTAAGTTTCTCATTGCACCTTTATATGTGACAATAAACTTGACTTTGACTTGTGACAAAACCCCTCATATTGTGTAATACCAAGCCAAAAGGCACTTGAACACAAATGCACAACAAACACTCCCAATATACTATTGCACACAGATTAATGTTCAAACATAGACATTACTCCTTATGTATCAATATCCTCATGCAGACAGAATCACCACTTCCCTATATATCCCATCACACCATCACACACCACTGATTAACTGAGGGGACAGTCCCCAAATCAAACAGAAGAACAAGGTAATAATTGGAATGGAGATTCAAACCGCCTGAAGGGGGTGGTGAGAGAAGTACTTGATTTTCCATGAATGCCAGCAAGGAAATGAATCTCAGGGGGGTATATGGTAGCACATGTTATTCATGATAAATTCACTTTGATTTTGAACTACAGACTTGCAGAGAGCGTGACTACAGCAGTACACATGTTCCAGAGATTCTCACGTCCTGTACAAGTGATCCAGCCTCAACAGGTGGGGAGTGCAGGCTACACAAATTCAGATTGTGATGCCATCCTTTGACAAACAGTGTGTTGACAATCCTTGGATTTCAACAGGGCCCTAGAACAATCAGCTCCATTAATGATTGGGGGAAAGAGAGAGTGGCATAGGAGGAAATGACACGGCATTGGTTGTTTTGCTCCTGAATGAGCTCGTGATGTTGAAGTCTCTCTAGAATGTACTCCAGTGTCAGGAGGAGAGGAAAGGTAAACCAAGGATGTATCTGTACACACACAATGTGCTGGAGGAACTCAGAAGTCAGGAGAGGAATAAACAGTTAACAATTCTGGCTGAGACTCTCCAGCACGACCTGATGATGGGTCTCGACTGAAAGGCTGACTGTTTACTCATTTCCAGAGATGCTGCATATCTGCTGAGTCCTTCCAGCATTTGTGTGTATGTGTCGCTCTGGATTTCCAGTATCTGCAGAATCTCTTGAGTTTATGTATCTGTACACACCAAGTCTGGCCTGGAACAATACTGATAGCCTCCTTCCCCCACTATCTCCAGTGCATGGTGCTGCATCCCCAGTGTTGACCCGTCCCTGGTTGCAGTCCAGTGAAACTGAGCTGACATTGACGGTGCACGCCTGCTTGCCCAGCAAGTGACATTGAGCTTATGGACAGACCAGTGGTGCTGATCTCTTGTTGGAAATGGAACAGTGAGGCGAGACAGTGTGGAGATGAGGCAGGAGAGGAAGAGAGAGGGAGTGAGGTGAGTATATGCGAGTGAGGTGAGAGAGAAAGGGGGCAGTGAGGCGGGAGAGAAAGGGGATGAGGCAGGAAAGTGTGAGAGCGAAATGAGAGAGAGGGGTAATGCAAGAGGGGGGTGAGGCAAGAGAGAGAGGAGTGAGATGGGACAGAGAGAGTGAGGCAGATAAGAGGGAAGGTGTGAGACAAGAGAAAGGGGTTTTGGCAGGCAAGGGGGGTGAAGCAGGAGAGAAGGGGAGGACATGGGAAAGCGTGAAGAAGGGGAGATAAAAAGTGAGGGAGGTGAGAGCGTGGGTGAGGCAGGGGACAGAGGGTGGGGCAGTAGGGAGAGTAGGGGGCAGGAGTGAGAGGAGGTTATGTGAAATAGGAGGGGGGTGAGACAGGAGAGAGAGGTGTTGAGATGAAGAGAAAGAGCAAGAGAGAGATTGAGGTAAGAGAGTGAGGATGAGGCTAGGGAAAGTGGGGTAAGGCAAGGGAGAGAGGTGAGAAAGCAGGAAGAGAGGGGTTGAGGCAGGATAGGCAGAGAGGCAGGAAAGAGAGGGCCTAGGCAAACGAGAGAGAAGGTGAGATGGGTGAGAGAAGGGATGAGGCAGGAGAAAGACAGGGAGTGAGGCATGACATAGAAGGTTGTGAGGCAGGACAGAGAAGAGGGTGAGGGAGGAAAGAATGTGGTTAGGCAGGAGAGAGGGGGCGTGACAAGATAAAGTGGGGTGAGGCATGAGTGAGAGTTGGAGTTAGGCAGGTGAGAGAGGATCTGAGCATAGGAGAATGTGGGGAGAGGTGAAGTGAGGTAGTGACAGGATAGAGTGAAGCAGGAGAGAGAGAGCGACAGGGTGCATCACAGTCCAACCATCAACCAATCTCCTAGACATTCTCTACCTTCCAGCAAATCCTCTCTCTCCATTGGTGCGCAGCCTGTGGGACAGACTGATTACGGAATGACACATAGCACCTCCCCACCCTTTCTCCTCACCCATTGATACATAATTCATACAAGTGGTGAGGTATTTTCAAATTTAATGCTGTAATACTTAACCCACTGATCAACTATCTTGCCATCTGAACACAGGAAATTGGAAGTGGTACCCTTGGAATTCAGGGATTTAGAGGGAGCTTCACTCCCTATAGTCCATATGGTGGCAATGTATATTCACATTAATCGTGCAAATGGAGATTCACTCCGTGTCTGACCCCAGGAGGGTGTCATTGGATAGTATAGAGGGAGTTTCACTCTGTGTCTGACCCCGTGAGTGTGTGATGGGACAGTGTGGAGGGAACATCTCTTTGTGTTAGACCCCAGGAATGTGAAGGGACAGTGTGGAGGGAGCTTCACTCTGTAGCTAACCTTGCGAGTGTGTGATGGGACGGTGTGGAGGGAGATTCACTCTGTGTCTGACCCCGGGAGTGTGTGATGGGACGGTGTGGAGGGAGATTCACTCTGTGTCTGACCCCGGGAGTGTGTGATGGGACAGTGTGGAGGGAGCTTCACTCTGTAGCTAACCTTGCGAGTGTGTGATGGGACGGTGTGGAGGGAACATCTCTTTGTGTCTGACCCCGGGAGTGTGTGATGGGACAGTGTGGAGGGAACATCTCTTTATGTTAGACCCCGGGGGTGTGTGATGGGACAGTGTGGAGGGAGATTCACTCTGTGTCTGACCCCGGGGGTGTGTGATGGGACAGTGTGGAGGGAACATCTCTTTGTGTTAGACCCCGGGAATGTGAAGGGACAGTGTGGAGGGAGCTTCACTCTGTAGCTAACCTTGCGAGTGTGTGATGGGATGGTGTGGAGGGAGTTTCACTCTGTGTCTGACCCCGGGAGTGTGTGATGGGACGGTGTGGAGGGAGATTCACTCTGTGTCTGACCCCGGGAGTGTGTGATGGGATGGTGTGGAGGGAGATTCACTCTGTGTCTGACCCCAGGAGTGTGTGATGGGACGGTGTGGAGGGAGCTTCACTCTGTAGCTAACCTTGCGAGTGTGTGATGGGACGGTGTGGAGGGAGCTTCACTCTGTAGCTAACCTTGCGAGTGTGTGATGGGACGGTGTGGAGGGAGTTTCACTCTGTGTCTGACCCCGGGAGTGTGTGATGGGATGGTGTGGAGGGAGATTCACTCTGTGTCTGACCCCAGGAGTGTGTGATGGGACGGTGTGGAGGGAGCTTCACTCTGTAGCTAACCTTGCGAGTGTGTGATGGGACGGTGTGGAGGGAGTTTCACTCTGTGTCTGACCCCGGGAGTGTGTGATGGGATGGTGTGGAGGGAGTTTCACTCTGTGTCTGACCCCGGGAGTGTGTGATGGGACGGTGTGGAGGGAGATTCACTCTGTGTCTGACCCCGGGAGTGTGTGATGGGACGGTGTGGAGGGAGATTCACTCTGTGTCTGACCCCGGGAGTGTGTGATGGGACGGTGTGGAGGGAGCTTCACTCTGTAGCTAACCTTGCGAGTGTGTGAAGGGAGTGTAAAGAAGGACATTCACTCTGTCTGATGGGAGAGACAGGAGGGAGCTTCACTCTGTGTCTGACCCCGGGAGTGTGTGGTGGGACGGTGTGGAGGGAGTTTCACTCTGTGTCTGACCCCGGGAGTGTGTGATGGGACGGTGTGGAGGGAGATTCACTCTGTGTCTGACCCCGGGAGTGTGTGATGGGACGGTGTGGAGGGAGATTCACTCTGTGTCTGACCCCGGGAGTGTGTGATGGGACGGTGTGGAGGGAGCTTCACTCTGTAGCTAACCTTGTGAGTGTGTGAAGGGTGTGTAAAGAAGGAGATTCACTCTGTCTGATGGGAGAGACAGGAGGGAGCTTCACACTGTGTCTGGCCCTGGGTGTGTGGGATGTGACATTGTGCAGGAAGCTTCACTCTTTACCTGACCCTGGGAGTAACTGATGGGATGGTACAGAGGTAGCTTCACTCTGTGTCTGACTGTGGAGTGTGTGGAGAGAGCTTCACTCTGTGTCTGATCCCAGGACTATCTGATGGGAGATGTGTGGAGGGAGATTCCTCCTGTATCTGACCCTAGGATTCTGCAATAGGATGTACTGGGGAGAGCTTCGCTGTGTCTAAATTGCCAGTGTGGAGGGAGCTTCACTCTTTGTCTGACCCCAGGAGTGTGCAAATGGACATGTGGAGTGAGTTTCACTCTGTGTCTAACCCCAGGTATGTGTGATTAGGTGGCATGGCTGGAGCTTTGCTCTGTGAGTGACCACGGGAGTGGTGATGTGACAGTGCAGAGAGATTCACTCTGTGTCTAACCACAGGAGTGTGTGACTGGCAGTGACTCGGATTCACTCTGTGTCTCACCTGGGAGTGTGTGATGGGTTGGTCTATAGCAGAGTTTTCCTACCTGGGGTCCATGAACCCCTCCATTAATGGTTGGGCTCTATATCATAAAAAAATATTGGGAACCTGTGGTTGAGAGGAACGTGTACTTATGGCTGACACCGGAGTGTGTGATGGGACAGTGTGGAGGGAGATTCACTCTGTGTCTGACCCCAGGAGTGTGTGATGGGACGGTGTGGAGGGATTTTCACTCTGTGTCTGACCCCAGGAGTGTGTGATGGGACAGTGTGGAGGGAGATTCACTCTGTGTCTGACCCCAGGAGTGTGTGATGGGATGGTGTGGAGGGAGATTCACTCTGTGTCTGACCCCAGGAGTGTGTAATGGGACAGTGTGGAGGGAGATTCACTCTGTGTCTGACCCTGGGAGTGTGTGATGGGATGGTGTGGAGGGAGATTCACTCTGTGTCTGACCCCAGGAGTGTGTGATGGGATGGTGTGGAGGGAGATTCACTCTGTGTCTGACCCCAGGACTGTGCGATGGGACAATGTGGAGGGAGATTCACTCTGTGTCTGACCCTGGGAGTGTGTGATGGGATGGTGTGGAGGGAGATTCACTCTGTGTCTGACCCCAGGAGTGTGTGATGGGATGGTGTGGAGGGAGATTCACTCTGTGTCTGACCCCAGGAGTGTGTGATGGGATGGTGTGGAGGGAGATTCACTCTGTGTCTGACCCCAGGACTGTGCGATGGGACGATGTGGAGGGAGATTCACTCTGTGTCTGACCCCAGGAGTGTGTGATGGGACAGTGTGGAGGGAGATTCACTCTGTGTCTGACCCCAGGAGTGTGTGATGGGATGGTGTGGAGGGAGATTCACTCTGTGTCTGACCCCAGGAGTGTGTGATGGGACAGTGTGGAGGGAGATTCACTCTGTGTCTGACCCCAGGAGTGTGTGATGGGACAGTGTGGAGGGAGATTCACTCTGTGTCTGACCCCAGGAGTGTGTGATTGGACAGAGTGGAGGGAGATTCACTCTGTGTCTGACCCCAGGAGTGTGTGATGGGACGGTGTGGAGGGAGATTCACTCTGTGTCTGACCCCAGGAGTGTGTGATGGGACAGTGTGGAGGAAGATTCACTCTGTGTCTGACCCCGGGAGAGTGTGATGGGACAGTGTGGAGGGAACTTCACTCTGTGTCTGACCCTGGAAGTGCGTGACGGGACGGTGTGGAGGGAGCTTCACTCTGTGTCTAATTCATTCTATTTCCTAACAAGTCAGGAAGCCATTGTAAAGATCCTAACAAAGCATTTTCGACATAAAATGGTAATTATTTTACTTCCCACAGATGCCGACCAACCTACTACAATTTTTAGGAATTTCTGATTTTGTTTCAATTGGCAGAATCTGGTGTTTTTGATTTCATGCTATTGTTGGTATTTGTTCTGTTAATTCTGCTTCACTGGTTTGCTCACATTATTTCCGACTCGGTCTCCAAGTCCCAATTGTTCACTCACCTGCTCCATTATTTCAGAGCTCTTGAACATCTCTCACTCCACAACTGGCATCATGCCTTTAACTTCCCAGGCAACCTCTGAACTTCACTCGCCAATTCTCTGCCTCTCTCTCCTCCTTTAAGGCACTCCTTAAACTTTCTCCTGGTGAATAAGTTATAATGGTGCCTTATTATTAGGAAGGATATGGAAGCCTTAGGGAGGAGACAAAGTTAATTTAACAGGATGCTGCCTGGATTAGAGAGCATGTCTTATGAGGAAAGGTTGAGTGAGTTAGGGCTTTTCTCTTTGGAGTGAAGGTGGATGAGAGGAGAGGTGTACAAGATGATGAGAGGCACAGATCGAGTGGATAGCCAGAGGCTTTTCCCAGGGTGCAAACAGCTAATATCAGAAGACTTTTTTTCAAGGCGAGAGGTGTAAAGTTTGAAACTGATGTATAAGGGAGGTTCATTGGGCATGACAGACTCATTGGGTCAGACAGGCCTGTTAAGGTGTTGTATCAAAAAAAATTAGAGTGGACAGCATCTTTTTCCCAGACTGGCAATTATCAACACCAGAAGACATCATTTTAAGGTGAGTGGATGAAAGTTTAGGGGAAATGTCAGAGGTAGTTTTTTTTTAATACAAAGAGTGGTGGGTATCTGAAATAAATTACCAGGGAGGTGGTCGAGGCTGGTACAATATGGACATTTAAAAGACTCTTAGAGGGGCACGTGACTGTAAGAAAAGTGATCTGTATAAGAGGGAAGGGTTTGATTCATCATAGAACAGGTTTTTACAGGGTCAGTACAAAGGGCCTGTTCTAAATTTTGGCTCACATGCCAATGCATTCTGATGTAGTTTCAAATTGCTATTTTATTTTAAAATTATTCTTGTGATTTGCTTTGAAATAGTTCACCGCTTGAAGAGTGGAATGTACAGTGTGTGCAGAACTAACTCAAATAACTCAAAACTAACATCCACACAAAAACACTAGGAGCAGGAGTTGCCATTTATCGCCTTAAGCTCTTCAATGCTGTTCAATAATACTGCTGATTGATCCTGCCCTTGTGGTGAACTACATTCACCTGTCTGGACACTGACTGCTGACTGCTCCTGTGGCTCCTCCCACGGACCCCGGTATAAAGGCGATTGGGGACACCGCCCCAGGCTCAGTCTCCAGGATGTAGTGTGGTGGTCAACTGCTGCTTGTTCTTTCTTCCAGCCAATAAAAGCCTATATCTCGCCTCACGTCTCCGAGAGTTATTGATGGTGCATCAGCCCTTGACTCCATTTTCATGTCTATTCTCCATAAAATTCAACAATGTAGACCAAGAATCTACATCATCTTTGAAAATGTTCAGTAACCCTGCCACAATAGCTCTCGCCAGTAGAAGAATCCTAAGATTCATGATACTTAGAAGAGAAATTCCCCCTCATCCCTTTTTAAATGTTAGAATCCTGCCCTGAACATAGAGCACTACAGCCCCTTGACCATTTAATGTTGTGCCGACCTTTTAACCTACTCTAAGATCAATGTAACCCGTCCCTCCCATATAACTTTCCATTCTTCTCCATCCATGTGCTTACCTAAGAGTATCTTAAATATCCTTAATATTTCCATCTATACCACCAAGGTATAATATTTCCATTGTACACCCTCACCATTCTGTGTATAAAAACTTACCTCGGGCGTCCTCCCTGTAATTCTCTCCAATCACCTTAAAATTATGCCACCTTGAATTAGCCATTTCTGTCCTAGGAAAAAGTCCTTGGCTGTCCATTTTATCTATGCTTCTTATCATCTTGTACACCTCTATCAAGTCACCTCTTATCCTCCCTCTATCCAAAAAGGAAAGCTCTAACTTGTTCAACCTATCCTCCTTAGACTCATGCTCTCTAATCCAGGCAGCATCCTGGTAAATCGCCAATGCCCTCTCTAAAGCTTCCACATCCTTCCTATAAAGAGGTGACCAGAACTGAACATAATACTCTAAGTGTAGTCTAACCAAGGTTTAATAGAGCTACAATATTACCTCACAGCTCTTGAACTCAGTCCCTGTTTCTACATTCTCCAGCAGGGTTAAACAGCCACCTTTCAGAATCCATGCTTCAATGAGATCACCTATCTTCCTTCAACCTCTGTTGAGGACAGCCCAACCCAACCTCTTCAATCATCCCTCATAAAATATCCACTTCATTCTAGGAAGTAACCCAGTGTCCCTACCTATGCACTGCCTTCAATGCAGGCACATCTCTTATTAAATAAGGAGCCAAAACGACATGCACCAAGTGTTGGCTCATCGATAGCTAAGAATACCCTTTTCCCCTTGTAACAATAGCCAGTGCTCCATTTGCCCTCCTGGTTATTTGGTGTACATGCAGGATGCCCATGCACTCTGTGTACCATTCCACCGTTTCAGGACCTTGACCCAAACTTAACCCAAGATAATGCTCCAATTATGAGCTCACGAGTTTCCTGAAGCAACATGTTGTCCAAATTCATCATTTACTCTTAGATATACCTACAGGTGGCTAAATATTTTACTGGTATTCTGACATGGCTTCAAAATGCCATTTTGTTTAAAAGTTACTCCTGTGAATTGCTTTGAAAGAATTCACCATATGACAGGTATAATGAATAGCTTAATATCTGCAGAATTAACTCTAAGTCCATCCTTTCAGCCAGTCTGATGCTAGGGTCAGTTTAGCCACTCTCTGGCTGCTGACTTTTCTTCGCTGGTACACTTGGGTCCGAGTTTGAAGATTAATTTCACTGAGTATTCCCCCAAACCCCTTGGGAAGGGGTCCAGATATAGGTTAACAAAGGGAAAATTCCACATCTATTGTTAGAAATACCACAAACTCCTCCAGTGAGGAGTATGGTGAAGTGCTTGCAGCTTGTTTGTATGAGTGCAATGTCAATGACGTTGAAGAAACTCAGTACCAGGTATGATACAACAGCCTGCTTAACTCACACCCCATCCAATATCCACACATGTGCAGGTCACAGTGGCATTGTAGTTAGCGCATTAAATTACAGTGACAGTTTTCACCTATCAGGGTTCAATTCCAATTGCTGTCTGTTTGTGCATCTCCCCATGACCACGTGTGTTTTCTCCTGGTGCTTCAATTACCTCCCACATTCCTAAGATGTATTGATTAAGGTTAGTGAGTTGTGGGCATAATATGTTGGCACAAAGCACACGGCACTTGCCGGCAACCCCAGCACGTCCTCACTAACTTGATTTGACATAAGTGATGCATTTCACTGTATGTTTCAACATACAGAACCTGTAACAAAGTTAAAGCTAATCTCTTTACCTTGAGCATTCAACCACTTCACTTGAACTGGACTGCAGTAGATACTATATACAAAATACAATGCAGATATTTGCACAGGCTTCTTCAAGAATACCACCCAAACCTCCCCCATCAAGTAAAACAAAGTCTGAAAATGCAGCAGAATACATCATTTGCCATCCCTCCCACTCAAACAAAGCCCTGATGCTGAAGTATTTCAAAGTAGAGAGCTAAAAATAAATGAGCCCTTAGGAGGCAGTGATCATAATGTTATAGAATTCACCCTGGAGTTTGAGAGGCAGATAAAGTCATATCTATCAGTATTACAGTAGAGTAAAGGGAATTACAGAGGCATGAGAGGAGAGCTGGTCAAAGTTGATTGGAAGGGAACATCAGCAGGGATGACGGCAGAGCAGCAATGGCTAAAATTTCTGGGAGCAATTCAAAAAGTGCAGGATAGATAAATCCCAAAGATGAAGTATTCTAAAGGGAGGATGATTAATATGGTTAACAAGGGAAACCAAAGACATCATAAAAGCAAAAAAGGGAGTATATAGCATATCAAAAATTAGTAGGAAGATAGATTGGAAAACTTTTAAAAACTAGCAGAAGGCAATTTAAAAAGCCATAGTCATAGTAAAGATGAAATATGAAGTTAAGCTAACCAATAATATAAATGAGGATACCAAAAGCTTTTCAGAAATATAGATTAAAAGAGAGACGAGAATGGATATCAGACCACTGGAAAATGACATTGGAGAGGTAGTAAATCTTTACTGTGGAAGACACCAGCAGTATGCCAGAAATGCAAGAACGTCAGGGGGCAAAAGTGAGTGCAATTGCTGTTACTGAGGAGAAGTTGCTTGGGAAGCTGAAATGTCTGAAGGTGTATGTCACCTGGTCCAGATAAACTACATCTCAAGGTTCTGAAGGAGGTGGCTTAAGAGTTTGTGGACATATTAGTAATGATCTTTCAAGAATCACAAGAGGCCTGGAAAATGTCACTCCACTCTTTAAGGAGGGAGGGAGGCAGAAGAAAGGAAATTATAGGTCAATTAGCCTGACTTCAGTGGTTGAGAAAATGTTGGAGTTGATTATTAAGGATGAGGTTTCAGGGTACTTGGAGGCACATGATAAAATAGTCCAAAGTCAGCATAGTTTTCTTAAGGGGAATTCTTGCCTTACAAATCTGTTGGAATTCTTTGAGGGAATAACAATCAAGTTCGGCAGAGCAGAATTAGTGGATGCTGGTTACTTGGATTTTCAGAAGGCCTTTGACAAGTGGCCGCACATGACACACTTAACAAGAGCCCATAGTATTGCAGGAAAGATACCAGCATGAATAGAAAATTAGCTGACCGGCAGGAGGCAAAGAGTGGGAATAAAAGGGACCTCTTCTGGTTGGCTGCCGGTAACTAGTGTGTTCCACGGGGTTATTGTTGGGACTGCTTCTTTTCACATTATACGTCAATGATTTGGATGACAGAATTGATGGATTTGTGACCAAGACTGAGCGGCAGGTGGTGCTGAGTCTGCAGAAGAACTTAAACAAATTGGGAGAATAGGCAAAGAAGTGACAGATGGAATATAGCGTAGGGAACTGTATAGTCATGCACTTCAGTAGAAGGAATAAAGGCACAGATTATTTTCCAAATGGGGAGAAAAGTTCAACAATTACAGGGACTTGGGAATCCTTGTGCAGGATTCCTTAAAGGTCAACTTGCAGGTTGAGTTGGTGGTAAGGGAGGCAAATGCATTCATTTTGAGAGAACAAGGTTGTAATGTTGAGGCTTTACAAGGCGTTAATCAGTATTGTGAGCCATTTTGGGCCCCTTATCTAAGAAAAGATGTGCTAGCTTTGGAGAAGGGTCCAGAGGACGTTCATGAGAATGATTCTGGAAATGAAAGGGTTAATGTATGAGGGCCTGTATTCACTGGAGGTTTGAAGAATAAGGCGTGATCTCCTTGAAACCCATCAGACATTGAAAGAGAAGTCTAGGACTAGAAGCTACAGAAAGTTGAGTGGTGAGAGTGTGGAATTATCTGCCAGTGAAAGTGGTGGTTGGGGGTTTGATTGCACCATTTAAGAGAAATTTGGATGTACATTGTTAGGGTTATGGAAGGCTATGGTCCAGGTGAAGGTCGATGAGACGAAGCAGAATAACAGTTTGCTAATAACTAGATGGACCAAATGGCCTGTTTCTGATTTCTCTGACACTTTCTCCATTCCTTTGTTGTCCCTGGGCCTAAGTCTATTCTCGGCAACACTGTGAGCGCATCCTCACCAGATGGACTGCAGTGGTTTAAGAAGGTAGTGTGCCTCCACATAATCAAGAGGCAATTATGAATGGACCATAAGTGTTGGCCTTGCCAACATCTGGTAATGAAGGTTTTTGGCCAGCTCTCTGACTGACCAGAAGATTTCTCCAGCTACAGTATCACACACACACTGCTGTCGTTGGCCCACCACCTCCTCTGTACCTGGTTTCACTTATCACTGCCAGATTGTACTCCTTCCTTTTGTCCTACCTTCTTATTCCGGCTTCTGCCCCCTTCCTTTCCTATCCAGATGAAAGGTCCCAAAACACCAACTGTTTATTCCCCTCCATAGATGCAGCCTGACCAGCTGAGCTCCTCCAGCATTTTGTGAAGGGAATATTTTAAGGGTTAAAGCTGAATGTTCAAAAACTTTTAAAAGAGTGGTGGGACATGTGTGAGAAACATAGGCGAAAGGTTGGTGACAGTAAACTGCAATGCAAAATTGTGGTTGCAGTCAGATCACTAACAACGATATTAAATGGTTTGAGGAATGGACTCTTCCTCTGAATTTGAATGTTTTTATGGAGAATCGCAGTTTCTGGAAATTGTCAGATCCACATAAAATGTGACTGGGATGGTTAAAAAACCAAGGGAAGGTTATCACAGGTGACTCAGTGAGGGGAATCTCATTGAAACCTATCAAATATTGAATGGACTAGATAGAGTGGATGTGGAAAGGAAGCTTCCTATGGTGGGAGAGCTTAAGACCAGAGGGCACACCCACTTAGAACAGAGATGAGGTGGAATTTCTCTCGCCAGAGGGTGTGAAATCTGTGAACTTTATTGCGACAGACAGTGATGAAGGCCAAGGCATTTGGTATATTTAAAGTGGAGGTTGACAAGTTTTAGATTAGTAAGAGTGTCAAAAGTTATGGGCAGAAGGCAGGAGAATGGGATTGAAAGGTATAAATAATCAGCCATGACTTTATGGGCTGAATGGCTTAATTCTGCTCCCATGTCTTAAGTCTTATAACTCTTGTGCTCTTAATCACATTATTATCTTTGGGATGATTTGGGGCAGAGACCTGACAGCAGTGGATCTGTTTGCATCCAACAGCCATTTCCCAGGTGTGACACTGGAGGACCAAGTGCAACTAAACAGGGGGACCCTCTACCAAGTGGCTACAGGCCACTCAGCCCCCAACTCCACTGTGGCACAAGTTAAGAATCATTATTGAGAGAAGCACAGTTAAGGACATTATTCCCTGGAGTGTAGGAGAATGAAGAGAGATGTGTTAGAGATATACAAAATCATAAGGAGTACAGATAGGGTAAATGCAAGACAACTTTTTCCAATGAGCTTGGGTGTGACTAGAACTAGGGGTCATGGATTATGGATGAAAGTTGAAATACTTCAGGGAACACTTGCTTATCACGTAGATGGTCACACAGCACAATGGTGAATGTTGGTTCTCTGTGAAAACATACTTCTCCACATACCCTCCTGTAAGCTTCTTTTTCACAAATGCCCAATAATATCCAGCTAGCCATCAACACAAGAGGAGTTACAGTGGCCTGATGACCATCAAGCACCCATTTACATCAATCCTAGAGTCACAGAATACCACAACACAGAAACAGGTCCATTCCAATTATTCTACCTAGTCCCACCGAACCTGGACCACAGCCCTCCATATCCCTCCCATCCATATACTTATCCAAGCTTCTCTTAAGTGTTGTAATCAAACTCGCATCCATCACTTCCGATGACAACTCGTTCCACACTCACACCATTGTCTGAGTGATGAAGTTCCCCCTCATGTTCCCTCAAGAATTTCACCTTTTACCCTTAACCCATGAACCCTAGTTCTAGTCACACCCAACCTCAATGGAAAAAGCTTGCATTTACCCTATCTATACCCATTATAATTTTGTACATCTCTGTCATATCTTCCCTCATTCTCCTGCACTCCAGGGAATCAAACCTTTCCCTGTAGCTCAGATCCTCAAATCCTGGCAACATCCTTGAAAATTTTCTCTGTACTCACTCTTTCAATCTTATCGTTTGAGGGAAACCCACACCGATCTCCCCACATACTCATCAACATCATTAGATTCCACCACAAACAAGCGTAATTTCAAGCAGCCAATTAACTAGCAGCCCACATGTCTTTGGGATGTGGGTGGAAACCAGAGCACCCAGAGGAAGCCATTGCAGTCACAGGGAGAACATATAAACTCCACACAGCACCAGAGGTCATGATTGAATAGTCCGTTGGAGCTGTGAATCAAAAAATAAACTGTTATTTATAAGTTTCAGTGATGAGAGATATAAAGGGGAGTCAGAAATCAAGTGAAGAGGAGTGGATAGTTGGAATTTGGGGCTGAGGCACTGGGAGCAATCTATCCAGTCACATTTGTCAATTTTAATCATGGCACATCTACTTACATATCTGTGCCAACAGACAAAATGGCAGCCATGAGGAGGGCAAAGTTAGCTGCCTTGGCCACATGTAAAATACATTTGTAATTCAGGGTGAGCCCAAATCAGGATAACAAAATAATGACAAGAAAAAAAACAAGCATTCAGCCCTTCAAGGTGACTGTGTCAGTCAATAAGATCATGAGTTTCATTTTCCTGATCTGCTTAGTGGTTTCATTGAAACAAAGGAACCGATATCTTATTGTGATCCATGAAAGCTACTTGTACTGTCAGGAGGTGCCCTCCAAAGTGATCTGTCAACAGCTACCTGGATAATTCATCTCAGACACCTCGAGTTGCACAAGTCACCTTGGAATATCTTCAAGGGCCAACACAATGCATTGACCTGGATGGCACTCTAAGATCTCACAGAGGCAGCAGTCCTGGTGAAAATGCTGCTGGGGAAAGTGTTCTAGAGTTCAGACCCAGAGCTGATGAGGCCATAGGGATACATTTCCAAGTCAGATATGTGTATGAGAGAGGTAGCTGTAGGTGGTGGTGCTCCCCTTGTTCTTCTGGGCAGCAGGATGGAGATTCAGGTGGAGTTTTTGGAGTAGCTTAGGCAATTAAGTGCACTTTGTAGATGGTACATAGTGCAACCACTTTAGAACATAGAATATTACAGAAGGGTACAGGCCTTTCAGCCCACAATATTGTGCCAACCTTTAAATCTACTCCAAAATTAATCAAAACACTCCCTCTTACATACCTGTCCATTTTTCTATCATCCTTGCGCCTACCTAAGAGGTTCTTGTATGTCCCTGATGTATTATCCTCTACTACCACACACAGCAGGGTGTGAAAAAACTACCTCTGATAAGCCCCTATATTTTCTTCTAATCACCTTAAAATTATGCCATCTCATATTAGCCGTTTCCATCCTAGAATAAAAGTCTCTGAGAATCCAGTTGATCTATGCCTCTTATCATCTTGTACACCTCTATCAAGTCATCTTTCAACTTCCTTCGTTCCCAAGAGGCAAGCCCCAGTTCATTCAGAAGACATGCTCTCTGATCCAGGCCGCATCCTGGTAAATCTCCTCTGCACCCTCTCTGATCCAGGCCGCATCCTGGTAAATCTCCTCTGCACCCTCTCTGATCCAGGCCGCATCCTGGTAAATCTCCTCTGCACCCTCTCTGATCCAGGCTGCATCCTGGTAAATCTCCTTTGCACCCTCTCTGATCCAGGCCGCATCCTGGTAAATCTCCTCTGCAACCTCTCTGATCCAGGCCGCATCCTGGTAAATCTCCTCTGCATCCTCTCTGATCCAGGCCGCATCCTGGTAAATCTCCTCTGCATCCTCTCTGATCCAGGCCGCATCCTGGTAAATCGCCTCTGTACCTTCTCTGATCCAGGCAGCATCCTGGTAAATCTCCTCTGTACCTTCTCTGATCCAGGCAGCATCCTGGTAAATCTCCTCTGCATCCTCTCTAAAGCTTCCTTCTTATAAGGCAACTAGAACTGAAAACAGTATTCCAAAAATAGTCTAACCAAAGTTTTATAGAGCAACAGTACCTTACAGCTCTTGAACTCAGTCCCCCAACTAGTCAAGATCAACATGTTGTACACCTTCTTAACCACCCTATCAACTTACACAGCAATTTTGAGGAATCTATGGATGTAGACATCAAGATCCCTCATCTTCCACACTGCCAAGAATCCTTCCATCAAATTCGACTTTCCAAAGTGTGACTCACTTCACACTTATCTGAGTTAGACTCTACCTGCCACTTTTCAACTCAGCTCTGCATTCTTTCAATGTCCAGTTGTAACCTACAACAACCTTCTACACTATTCACAACTTGACCAACTTTCATGTCATTTGCCAACTTTGTTCTGGTTGCAAAGAGAATAACTAGTTAGGGTATTGTTTGGGGCACCAATCAAGCAGCCTACTTTGTTCCAAACAGTGCCCAGAATTGTGTAATCCGTGCAAGTGAAAAGTATACCATCACATTCTTGACCATGATGAGACGACAAGAAAGCGTGATTAGTGTCCACATCACAGAAATGAGTCTCCCCTACATAAACTCTTGCTGCCTTTGTAAAGCAGACAAAATATCAAAACTATACCCATCCCAGACATTCCCTCTTCTTTACCCCTCCCCACTGCCATTGTGAAGAAGATACAAAATATTAAAAGTACGTATCACCAGGGTCAAGGACAGCTTCTATCCCAAAGTTATAAGGCTACTAAATGTTTCCCAAGTACAATAAAATGGACTTTTCACCTCACAATCTACCTCATCATACCTTACCTTCTGCCTGCACTGTAACAATCTGTTCTTAATTCAGTTACTGGTCAGAGGTGTTCCCACAGATATCGCAGTGAAATATAGTTAGATGACCACCTGATTTCTGCAATGTGTCTAACCTGGTCCAGGTCTTGCTGCTAATTACTGTACACAGTTACCCACCCCCACCCCCAAACAAGAGCAAAAGAGAACAACTCCGAAAGTCATTCAGTGGGGAGCTGAATGAGATTTTAAGCTGAGATTTATCTGCCCTGTCTTGCAGATGGGAAGGACCCCACCACCAGGATTTAGAAGAAGGATAGGGGGATTTCCTCAAGCCTAGACATCAATAAACATCCCTCAGACAACATAACCAAACAGATGATCCAGTCTGTAGGAACCCGCTGCACACAAACTGTCTACAGCATGATCACATTTTCAAAAACTCTATCGGTCCACTGGTGCTTGGACATCCCAAGGCAGTGAAGTTCGCTGGTGAAACGAGAAGTCATTATTAACACAGGTTGATTGCAGTGCACATTGGAGCCTGCTGCAGCAAGCAACTGGGATTCATGATGGCAGTGCCCATGGACCCCGGCCCAGCCGCTTGTCCACGGTCTCATGCACAATTGCACAGACAACACCTGGCCAGTGTCCAGGCACCTTTGATTGGAATGCACAGCAGGAGCTTAAGTAGAGTTGGCAATTAAAAGGACTATCCTCTTCAACATACTCAGAAGCTCCCCCTCATGAGAGTGAGGCTTGCAATAACAGCTTGATTATCTCTCAGCACAGTGGCAGGTCATCCAAACCCTACAGCCCTCTCCCAAGAACAACACAGAAACTCTGGAAAATCAGAATTGTATCAGCAGCAGCCACTGCAGGCATACTTGAGAGGAGGCAGCAGGGAAGTTCATCACACACATCAGAAAAGCGCGCTAACTCAGAGGGCACAGGTGCACACACAAACACTTCCACAATCTTGAACAAACGCAAACAGGTGCTTGCCTGCCCATATGCATCCACACAACTGTACAAACACAAAATGTAGACCTTGCATGTGCACTCAACTTCACACATGTGAAACATTGTATATGCACACATAGATACACAGAACACATGGATCCACATTCATGAATGAATACGTACACCTGATGTAAACATGCAAAAGATACACACAGCATTAAGGAAACACACATGCACACAAAAACATAACTGCTCACAAATGTTCACACATGCAGATAAATGTATGTCAAGACTCTATAAAAACGCACACATACACACAATCCCATACAAAAATAAACTTGATAAATATGCAAACATAAATAATACATACAAATGTTCATATATGCAAATAAACATGCAGGCATATATAACACACAACACAAATCCACACACACGAACAAATGCCAGTATAACACATTTGCATACATGCAAAGAACTGCACAAACCTGCAAACATAATTTGATACTCTGGTACATGTTTACGCCACGCACACAAGCACATCACTCACCATTAATGTAAACGTAAACATATGCATACACAAACGCACACACACATCTGCCCCCACACAAACATGTACACCTGTGCCAACATACATGTAAACATGCATACACGTTTATGCAGCTGAAATACAGAGGGAGGGAGAGAGAGGAGGAGGGGAGAGAGAGAGACAGAGAGAGAGAGATAGAGAGAGAGAGAGAGGGAGAGAGAGAGAGAGGGAGAGACAGAGGCAGAGAGCAAGAAGGATACATACCACACAGGGGCAAAGAGATGTCAGCTTGGCTTTTCTCTTCATGTACAGAGCAGTGGCTGTCTCCCTTCAGCAGCACGATAGAAGATTTATATATTTTTTAAAAACTAAAGACTGAAAGCCCCTCGCAGCATCGCAACCCAGAACTGCCAGGTTCTGTTTAGCGGGGGAGGTAGAAAGAAGGGTGGGCAGGGAGTAGGATGGGGAGGGGGGAGACACAGCGTGAGACACAGAAAGGACCCCACTCGGGAGATGAGCTGATGGGTTCCCTACTCACGCTTCCAGATCAGTGTCATTTAGGCTTCCGAACTGTTAGGTGGGCGCTGTATATTTTACTGTGATTGAGGGGGGAGGGAGGGAGTGAGCAGGGTGGGGTGGAAGGGGTGTTGCGGGGACCAGAAACACAGGACTGAATATAAATTGCTGAATGTTTTATAATGCAGACATGTCCACTCATTAACTGCCCCAGAGAGTCCCGTCATCAGAACAGCAGCCAGAACGAGGTCTTTACATTGTTTACAATGAATTTTTTTTACTCTCTACCCAAAAGATGCGTCTTCCATGATTAAGAAAACATTCCATCCCCTCGTGTCCTTGCAGCTTTTGCCTGACAGCAGCAGCGGCTCCTGCATTAACCCCTCGCTGACCAGAGACTGGGCTCACAGCCCTCTGAGAGGAGCGTGGGCTGAACGAGTGGATGGGGATTGAGGAGTGGAGGCACAGAAAGAGCAGAGTAAAGGTGTGAGGTCATCTTGTGCGGGACCAGAAAGCAATCAGACCCTGTTTTGCTCCATTTAACTGACCAACACCAGCCCCGAGCGAACTCAGTCACCCAGGCAGAACAGGAGAGGCAGGGCACAAACGATCCCCTACCTACCTGTGCTCGTCCCAGCTGCACATTATTCGGCTGTGGTGTGCATCACCGCAGAGTCTGATTTAGTTCCAGAAGGTACAAGGACACAGCACCTGGCAACCCTCAGCATCCCCGGGACAGCGCTTTCACCCTCATCTGTAACCCCTATCTTCCTAATCAAGCGTTCCTTACTTTGTCCCAAGAGTCAGAGGAGCCAATGCCAGGTTAGACAGCACTTGCGACTACAAAGCAGAGGTCTTGAGGCAGAGCAACAGAAATGCGATCCAAATGGTTTAAAATAAATAAACTGGGCAGCAGCCTGATGCCCAAGTTGATGAGAAACCATTGTTCCATGCTCTCTGCACACAGACTCTTTTCCCACTCTAGCCTGATGCCCAGCTTCAGGAGATCCAGGTCATTATCACTAACTCTCCTCACACTGCTATCAGCTTCCTTGCTAAAAAGGTTTCCAATTTTGAAGTCTCTACTAAATCTGTCACTTTACCAAGAGGTTTTTTATTTATGTCAGTCAGAGAGGATGTGTAAGACCTAGATTTACCCTAACAAATGAAAGATGGCAATTCTAATAGTGCATTGCCCACAGGGCACTACCACAGTGTGACATAAAGAACATAAGAAATAGGAACAGGAGTTGGCCATCTGGCCTGGCGAGCCTGCTCGGCCATTCAATAAGATCATGGCTGATCTGGCCATGGACTCGTCTCCACCTACCTGCCTTTTCTCCATAACCCTTAATTCCCCTACTATGCAAAATCTATCCAACCTTGTCTTAAATATACTTACTGAGGTAGCCTCTACTGCTTCATTGGACAGAGAATTCCACAGATTCACCATTCTCTGGGAAAAGCAGTTCCTCCTGAACTCTGTCCTAAATCTACACCCCCAAATCTTGAGGCTATGTCCCCTAGTCCTAGTCTCACCTACCAGTGGAAACAACTTTCCTGCCTCTATCTTATCTATCCCTTTCATTGTTTTATATATTTCTATAAGATCTCCTCTCATTCTTAGGAATTCCAGCGAGTACAGTTCCAGGCGGCTCAATCTCTCCTCATAGGTTAACCCTTCATCTCTGGAATCAACCTGATGAACCTCCTTTGCACCGCCTCTGAAGCCAGTATATCCTTCTTCAAGTCAGGAGACCAGAACTGCATGTAGTACTCCAGTTGCGGCCTTAGCAGGACCCTGTACAGTTACAGCATAACCCCCCTGCTCTTAAGTTCAATCCCTCTAGCAATAAAGGCCACCATTCCATTTGCCTTCCTGATTGCCTGCTGCACCTGCAAACCAACCTTTTATGACTCTCCCTTTGTACTGCCCATCCCACAGTATGATCCTCCCTCGTGACCGCCACTTCCACAGTGTGGCCATCCTTCAATACCACCCCTCCCACAGTGTGACCCTCCCTCAGTACCACCCCTCCCACAGTGTGACCCTCCCTCAGTACTGTCCCACTCAAGAGTGTGACCCTCCCTCAGTTCTGCCCCACCTTCTGCTGTAGCGCTCCCTGGGCCGCAATAGGAGGGTCCATGCTGTATGACTCTAAACAGCATCGTTGGATCAATTGTGTGGGACATAAACACAGTGGGGGGTGCCCACAGCTCATGAACCAACCAGAACAGGACATCAAGTCCCAGGATCTTCATAAGTTATTTCACCTAAGACAGCAGGTACCGCTGGGTTCAGTCCCATCCTCTGGAGGTGTAGGTATGGAATCTCCCTGCAGCCGAATGCTCTGGTTTCCTCCCGCATCACAAAGACGAATGGGTTGAGAGGATTAAACTGGCCACTGTCAATAGTGTTGAGAGAATCAGTGAGTCTGTGTGTGATAACCATTTACAAGGTGGTAGATCAAATTGTTCTGAGGGCCAACAAAGACTTGATGGGCCGAATAAATCATATGGCAATATGGGTAAGAAGATAAAAACAGTAGTAAGTAAAGCAGCTGTAATGTTAGCATTCAATTTGAGAGGACTAGAAAGTAAAGCAAGGAAGTAATGCTGAGGCTTTATAAGATTGCACTTGGAGTATTGTGAGCAGCTTTGGGTCACTTATCTAAGAAAGGATGTGCTGGCATTGAAGGTGGTCCGGGGAGGTTGATGAGAATGATCCCAGGAGTGAAAGGGTATGAGGAGCGTTTGGTAGCACTGGGCTTGTACTTGCTGAAGTTTAGAAGAATGAGGGGGTATCTCATTGAAACCTATTGAAAGGCTCAAATCTGCAGTTCACAACCTGGGGTCCATAGTTAATGATAAGGCTCACTGGATTGATATAAAAATGGTTGGGAACCCCAGGCCCAGACAGAGTATACATGGCGAGTATGTTTCTAACATTAGCAGAGTCTAGGACCACAGGTCATAGCCTTGGAATTTAAAGTGGAGGTTGATAGGTTCTTGATTAGTCATGGCATCAAAGGTTACATGAAGAAGCCAGGAGAACAGAGTTGAGGGAGAAATAAAATGGCAGAGCATCTCTTCCATTTTACACACATCTGCCCGCACCCCACCAGGGATAGGGTTCTCACCTACCACCCCACCAGCCTTCGCGTCCAGCACATAATTCTCTGTAACTTCCGTCACCTCCAGCAGGATCTCACCACAAAGCACATTTTTCCCTCCCCCCATTTTCGACTTTCGTTGTCCATTCATCCAACCCCACTGATCTCCCTCCTGGCACTTACCCTAGCAAGTGGAACAAGTGCTAAACCTGCCCCTACACCTCCTCTCTCACTACCATCCAAGGTCCCAAACAGTCCTTCCAGGTGAGGTAACACTTCACCTGTGAGTCTGTAGGGGTCATTTACTGTATCCAGTGCTCCTGCTGTGGCCTCCTGTATATCGGTAAGACCTGACACAGATTGGGAAATAGCATCGCCACACACCTCCGCTCTGTCTGCCAGAAAAAGTGGTATAGCCCAGTGACCACCCATTTTAATTCCATTTCCCATTCCAGTCCATGGTCAACTCTACCGCTGCAATCAAGCCACACTCAGGTTGGTGGAGCAACACCTTATATTCCATCTGGGTAGCCTCCAACCTGATGGCATGAACATCAATTTCTCGAACTTTTGATAATTTCCCTCCCACCTTATCTCCTTACCAGACAATCACCTCCCTCCCTTCTTTCTTTCACAGCCTTCTGCCTTCTCCTATCCCCTTCTCCAGCCCTTTGTCTCTTTCACCAATCACCTTTCCAGCTCTTTACTTCACCCCTCCCACTCCCAATTTCACCTATCACTTTGTTGTTCTTCCTCCCCTTCCCCCACCTTCTAACTCCTTTTCCCCCACCTCTGATGAAGGGTCTCAGCCTGAAACGTCGACTATACTCTCCCGTAAGTGCTGCCTGGCCTGCCAAGTTCCTCCAGAAGTTTGTGTGAGTTGCTTTTTTTAATGGGTTGTGAGTCAAACTGCCGGTCTGAACCCTTTTGAGAAGGTGGTCTTGGAGCCTGCTTTCTAGTCCACTGCACAGAGGAAGTTCCAAGATTCAGACCCAGTGCTAATGAAGGAATGACAATATACTTCCACGTCAGAATACTGTGCCACTTGTGTGCTCACAGTACTTCAGTCCGCTGACTGGCGCAGTCCAGAAGAAGTTTATCTAAACCTCACTCCTGTTTTCAAGATCTGCTCCAACTCCATATGTCCCCAAACAGTTTCTTCCCAAACTGCCACCTAGAAGTTGCAGAAACTCCAATAAAACCATCCCACATTTTGAAAATTCCTAGGATATAGGTCGTTAGCCTGTGAAAACGATGGTTGTGTTTAACCCTTCCAATCCGGTGGTTTGGCACGCTGGTTGGCGAGAGTGGGAACATTGCTTTCTATGCTTTCACAGCGGCTGCACTGATGTGTTACTCTGCTGTATCAGGTTGTTGGCTAAATATTGCTTAATAGCAGCTCTTCAAATGCAAACAAACACAAAATAAAATACTCACAAACGTGGGAAAACCAGGGAGGAAAAGAAAAACACAAGGAGCAGATATAAAGGGGAGACTCAAAATTACAATCATTTGTAGGCGCAGGTTCTGAAGACCAAGGATGGAAACCCACAAGAAAATGTTTTAACAAGATCCATCCATTAAGGGGCTTTGTTATCTAACAGATCTTAGACATGCAGCAACTAAACATCCCTCTATACCAGAGGCTCCCAAACTATTTTATGCCATGGACCCCCACCATTAACTGAAGGATCTGTGGACCGCATGTTGGGAATAGTTTCTCTTCCACCAGAACATGTCACCAGATCAAAGTACCAATCCAGCTCACCTCCCATCACATTGTTTTTAATTTTCATAAATGTAGATGTTATATCCTGGCCTCCATCTCGATTTATCCAATGGTTAATTCCCAGCTCACATCCAATCACACCTGAGACATCACTGCTATGGTGTTCAACCATGCAACACACCAAGAAGAGGGAAGACGGTACTGAGGGAGCTCTGCGCTGGTGGAGGGGTGCTGTGCTGTTGGAGGAACAACAAGGAGGGAGCACAAGGTGCCGAAGGAGTGATGAGGAGGGAGTGTCAAGCTGCACAGGGGTGCTGGGGAGGGAGCACAAGGTGCTGTAAGGCTGACGAGGAAGGAGTGCAAGGCGTCAGAAGGGTAACGAGGAGGGAGTGGTAAGGCAGCAAAGAGGGGTGATGAAGAGGGAGCGCCACACCACCAAGTGGATGCCATTCTGCCAGAGGAGCAGTGAGGAGGGAGCTCCATGCTTTTGGAGAGGCAAAGTTTTTCCAGCATTGTGTATTTCCATTCCACACTAGAATTATATTGCCATCTGGAGTTTGCAGTATACCGATGGGCTAGTTACTTCCCTCTTTTTCAGAAATGATTAGATTCTGGACCTCAGGCAAGTGAATGCAAGTTTGAACCTGAGGAATTTGGGGTGATTTCTCTGAAAGGGTTCAGCTGAGTGGTCTAATTATCCAACACACCTCCATCTCACGCTGTACAATGATATCAGTCCTTTAGTTACAGGACTGCCTTATACAGTATCACATCACCAGAGCTTGAGAGTTCTGCACCTGGATAAAAATCTCAGTGATTCAGTGATTTGTTAACAAACAGCTCAGAGAGTGATACAACATGGAACCAGGCCATTTGGCCTTCAACAACCGTGCCGACCAGTGGGCTCCTTTCCATATTAACATCTTCTTCCATCACTTGGCCCACAGCCTTCTATGGTTAAGTGATTTAAGTGGGAAAATTAAGGTTTTTTTCCCCATTCAATAGATCTCCACTGAATGCTCTACACTGTCAGATTTAATTAATTGTTCTGTACAGTGGCAATGGGCGAGTAAACAATTGACCACAAGTTCATATCCCTCCAAAGCAACTGGGGTATTTAACATAGAAACATAGAAAATCTACAGCACAATACAGGCCCTTCGGCCCACAAAGTTGTGCCGAACATGTCCCTACCTTAGAAATTACTAGGCTTACCTATAACCCTCTATTTCCCCAAGCTCCAAGTCTCTTAAAAGACCCTATCATATCCGCCTTCACCACTGTTGCCAACAGCCCATTCCATGCACTCACTACTCTCTGAGTAAAAAACTTACCCCTGACATCTTCTCTGTATCTACTCCCAGCACCTTAAACCTGTGTCCTCTTGTGGCAACCATTTCAGCCCTGGGAAAAAGCCTCTGACTATCCACACGATCAATGCCTCTCATCATCTTATCCACCTCTCATCCTCCGTTGCTCCAAGGAGAAAAGGCCGAGTTCACTCAACCAACAAACTCAAGTTCAAGTCATTAAATAAACTTATAGAAAAACAGTTGCTGGTGTTGGAGATGAAACTATACAGATGCTGTAAAACACCATGTCTTTAGGTTTGAAAATATGCCCTCTTTACCCAGCCTGATGTATATGTGACTCCAGCCCCACTGTAGGAAGTTTAACTATTAAATGCCTAAAGAGCCAAAGGTCAAAGGCAAGTTGGGATGAGCAAAAAGAGATGGCTTCACTTGTGGCACCAGCATCCCCTGAACTTATTTATAGATCCAAGAATTTATTTGAAAGAAGAGTTAAAATAACTCTAATTGCAGCACACATTCTGAAGTCAGTCATTCTAATTATAAATGCTGGAAACATTTAAGATGGTTGAAGAAGAGATGCCTCTCAGCATCCTGCAGATCATAACTCTACGTTCATGTACAGAATCAGAGAAACAGCCCACCCAATCCCTGTCGACCATGGTGCTTTTATAGGCAAATCCCATTTTTCCCTCATCAGGCCCACACACCTCTGCTCCTTTCCTCACCAAGTACCCCCAAAATGTAATAGTACCTGTCTCCACAACCTAATTGACCACTCATTCTAAATATTCACTACCCACCCTATTGAAAAACTTACCTTTCAGATCTTTAAATTTCTCGCCTCTCACCTTAAACTTGTGCCCTCAAATTCTGGAGCAACACACACAAAATGCTGGAGGAACTCAGCAAGTCAGGCAGCATCTATGGAGGGGAACAAACAGTCGATGTTTCAGGCCAAAACCATAATCGGGACTGGAAATAAACGGGGCAGAAGGCAGAATAAGGAGGGGGGATGGGGAGAAGTACGAACTGGCAGGTGATAGGTGAGACTAGGAGAGGGGGAAGGGGAGATGAAGAGGAAGGGGTAAAGGACTGACAAGGGAATCTGATTGAAAAGGACAGTGGGCCATAGGAAAAAGGGAAGGAGGAACCGGCAGGAGGTGATGGGCAGGGGTGAGGAATGACCAAAATGGGGGATGGAAAAAGAAAGAAGGGAGGAAGAAATTACCAGAAGTTGGAGAAATTGATGATCATGCAACTCAGTTGGAGGCCATCCAGACAGAGTCTGTGTTGCTCATCAAACCTGTTCTAGGGTTCTAGACTCCATTGTGCTGGTAAAAATATCTATCATTTTTCATAGATGTATAAAGCACAGAAATAGCCCCTTCAGCCTAACTCATTCATGCTGACCAAGGTGCCTTCTGCAGTTGCATTCGTTTTTAGTGAAGCTACACTTGGAGTACTGTGTAAAATTGTAGCCACCCATGCGGGAAAGACATGGTTAAACCGGAAAGAGTGCAGAAAAGATTCACGAGAATGATGCCAGGACTAGAGAGCCTGAGTAAAAGGGAGAGGTCAGCCAGGATAGGTTCTTGTACCTTGGAATGTAGGACATTGAGGGGGGAAACCAGAGAAGGCATTTGTCCTATATTCCCCCTATACCAGGGGTTACAATGTAGGGTCCACAGATCCCTTGCTTAATGGTATTGATTCATGGCATTAAAAAAAATTCCTGTTGTAATTTGTAAGCCGGCTACTGTTGGGAGGCCTGTATAAAACTACCATCAGGATCATTCTATCCTTGCAGTTTCTTAACTCAACCCGCAAGGATTCAACATCTTCTGGTCTTATGTCACATTCTAATGATTTGATGCCATTCTTTACCTGCAGAGCCATGCCAGCCCCTCTGCCTAGCTTCTTATCCCTCTGATACAATGTGTAACCTCAGACATTCAGCTCCCAACTACAACCATCGTTCAGCCACATCATACCAAACAATCTGTAAAAGGGCATGTGGACACAGGAAGCTTAGGTAACGATTTGCTAAACCTAAGACCATTCTCAAACAAATATCTATTTGTTATGTGAAGGGAATGGACTCTGAACTGATCCTTGCTCTGGGACAACCTAATCAGAGCAATATACCGGAGACCATTCTCAGAGAAGTAGCTACTTGTTATGTAAAATGCCAGACCTGCAATCGGTAATCTCATTAGACTCTCATTTAACTGGTTTGGACCAGTCAGAATGTAGACACAAATACACAAGGCTGGGGTGGACAGAGCCATGAAACAATGTTGGCTGTAGCCCTGTACAACGACCAGTAAGAAGGTGACCCAGGTAGGTCAGCTGACCTTGAGCCAATGGGATGGAGATCCAATGGTTCAATTGATGAGGAACCGTGTAAGAGTCAGGAGCTCCAAATACGGGGGGGCGATAACTCTCCAGCAACCAGAGACCAACCGTCGCGGATAAGGAGAACCCCACGGACATGTGGAGATCGGAACCATGAGGAATGCCTGGCCAGTGTAGATTCCTTTCCCTTTTCTCTTCATTGACTGTTCATGGACTGTCAGGGAATTCTAATATGGTGCACACAGAGACAGCTTCTGAACCCAAGCGCTTTTAGTTGAACCAATAAAAGTTACTGGTTGGTAACTACAGATTCTCTGTGCCTCACTGATCATTATTACAAGAGGTGATTCTTGCATCAGGCAACAAGATAATTCATCTTATTTTTGATATTCTCTGCATTGAGACAGAACACTTAGAGTACTGTTTTTGCTACCCTTTTTGATTCCGCATCCCTAATATACTGATATTCACCCTGCTGGCTACAATTTTGTCCTATCATCTGCCTGAAGATTTACCCATTTTCCCATTTGTAAAGGGAAACAAATCCTCCCCATGTTTCCTCATAATTTGAACACCTTAATCTCCTCTATTTGAAAGAAAGTTAACCCAGCATATTCATCGATACCTTGCTCAAACCTTCTCCAGTGGGATCACTGCTTCCTGTAATATTGCAAACTGAAGTAGTACAAAGTGTACTACACACAGACGGTGGTGGCTACAGCCCAGTCCACCACAAGCAAAGCCCTCCCCACCATTGAACAGATCTACAGGGAGGGTTATCATAAGAAAGCAGCATCCATCATCACGACCCTTACCATCCAGGCCATGCTCTCTTCTGATTACTACAATTGGGCAGGAGGTACAAAAGCCTCAGGTCCCACAGCACCAGGTTCAGGAACAGTTATTATCATACAGCCATCAAGCTCCTGAACCAATGTAGATAACTTCACTCACCTCAACACTGAACTGATTCCACTACATGCAATCTTACTTTCAAGGCAGGTTTACGAGAACTGTTGGCAGTGGTTTAAACTAATATGGCAGGGGAGTGGGAACCAATTGATAGACCTGAGGATGAGCCAGCAGGTTTACAAGTAGATGATGGATGTAACATGGATGTAAGGAAAGACAAGCCAATGACTGGGGACAAATGCAGACAGAACAAAGTGTTAAGTTGTACCACAGAGGCAAAATTCAAAAGGCCAAAAAAAAATGGAGGACTGAAGGTGTTGTATTTAAATGCATGTAGCATTGAGAATAATGTGGATGAGTTCATGGTGTAATTAGAGATTTGTCAGTATGACATTGTGGGCATCACTGAGTTGTGGCTGAAAGAAGGCCATAGTTGAGAGCTTAACATCAAAGGACATACTTTGTATCAAAAGCTCAGGTAGGAAGGCATAGGCAGTGGTGTGGCTCTGGTGGTAAGAGATGGAATTACATCTTTAGAAAGAGGTGACAGGGTCAGAGAATGGTGAATTTTTGTGAGCAGAGTTAAGAAACCACAAGGGTAAAAAAAAACATTATTGGAATCACATATAAGCCTTCAAATAGTAGCCAAGATGTGAGGTTGAGATTGCAAAGGGAGTTGGAAAAGGCATGTAATAAGGGTAATGACACAATTGTAATGGGGGACTTCAATATGCAAGGGAATTGGGAAAATCAGGTTGGTGTCAGATTGCAAGAGAGGGAATTTGTTGAATCTCTACGAGATGATGTTCTAGAGCAGCTTGTGCTTGAGCCTAGTTGGGCAAAGTCTATCTTAGATTGGGTACTGTGAAATAGCCCAGATCTTAATAGGGAGCTGTATGTAAAGGAACCCTTAGGAGGCAGTGATCACAATATGATTGAATTCATACTTCAATTTCAAAGGGAGAAACATAAGTCATTGTATCAGTATCACAATGGAATAAATCACAATACAGAGGCATGAGAGAGGAGCTTGCCCAGGTAGATTGGAGGAGGTTACTGGCAGTAATGACGACAGAGCAGAGGTGTCTGAAGTTTCTGGGAATAGTTCACAAGGTTCTGGATAGATATGTCCCACAGAAGACATTGTTCTCAAATGGCATGGGTAGGCAACCATGGCTGACAAGGGAAGTTAAGGACTGCATAAAAGCCAAGGGAAGGGCATATAGGGTGGCAAAAGTGAGTGGGAAGTTGGATGATTGGGAAGCTTTTAAAATCAAACAAAAAGCAACTAAAAAATCTATAAGAAGGTGAAAGAAGAGATTCTAGCCAATAATATAAAGCAGGATACCAGAATTTTTTTCAATTATATAAAGGGTAAAAGGGAGGTGAGAGTTGATATTGGACCACTGGAAATGATGCTGGTGAGATAGCAATGGGGAACAAAGAAATAGCAGATGAACTTAATGTGCACTTTGCATCTGTCTTCACTGTAGAAGACACTACCAGTGTACCAGAGGTCTGTGAGCGTCAGGGAGCAGGAGTGAGTGCCATTGCTATTACAAAGCAAAAAAAATGCTGAGCAAACTCAAAGGTCTTAAGAGCAAACACGAGGAAATCTGCAGATGCTGGAAATTCAAAAAACAACACACACAAAATGCTGGTAGAACACAGCAGGCCAGGCAGTATCTATAGGGAGAAGCACTATCGACATTTCGGGCCGAGACCCTTCGTCAGGAATAACCGAAAGGAAAGATAGTAAGAGATTTGAAAGTAGTGGGGGGAGGGGGAAATGCGAAATGATAGGAGAAGACCGGAGGGTGTGGGATGAAGCTAAGAGCTGGAAAGGTGATTGGCGAAAGTGATACAGAGCTGGAGAAGGGAAAGGATCATGGGACGGGCCTCAGGAGAAAGAAAGGGTGGGGGGGGGAAGCACCAGACGGAGATGGAGAACAGGCAAACAACTAAATATGTCGGGGATGGGGTAAGAAGGGGAGGAGGGGCATTAACGGAAGTTAGAGAAGTCAATGGTCAATGTCCCATGATCCTTTCCCTTCTCCAGCTCTGTATCACTTTCGCCAATCACCTTTCCAGCTCTTAGCTTCATTCCACCCACTCTGGTCTTCTCCTATCATTTTGCATTTCCCCCTCCCCCCACTACTTTCAAATCTCTTACTATCTTTCCTTTTGGTTAGTCCTGATGAAGGGTCTCGGCCCGAAACATCGACAGCGCTTCTCCCTATAGATGCTGCCTGGCCTGCCGTGTTCTACCAGCATTTTGTGTGTGTTGTTGTTCGAAGGTCTTAAGGTGGATAAGTTGCCTGGACCAGATGGACTACTTCCCAGAGTTCTGAGAGAAGTTGCTAAAGAGATAACGGATTCATTAGTCATGATCTTTCAAGAATCATTTGATTATGGCATGGTCCCAGAGGACTGGAAAGTTGCAAATATCATTCCACTCTTCAACAAGGGAGGAAGGCAAAAGATAGAAAATTATAGGTCAGTTAGCCTAAACTCAGTGGCTGGGAAAGTGTTAGAGTCTATTATTAAGGATAAGGTTTCGGGGTACTTAGAGACTAATGATAAAATAAATCAAAGTCAGCATGGTTTCTGTAAAAGAAATCCTGCCTGACAAATCTGTTAGAGTTCTTCAAGGAAGTAGCAAGCGGGCTAGACAAAAGACAGCCAGTGGATGTCATTTACTTGAATTTCCAGAAGGCAGTTGAAAAGGTGCCACACATGACGCTGCTTAACAAAATAAAATTCTATGACGTTGCAGGAAAGGTACTGGCGTGGATAGAGGAATGGCTGACAGGCAGGAAGCAGCAATTGGGAACAAAATGGGCCTTTTCTGGTTGGCTGCCAGTGACTAGTGGTGTTCCTCATTGGGACCGCTACTTTTCACATTATTTGTAGTGATTTGGATAATTTAATTGATGGTTTTGTGGCAAAGCTTGTGGATGATATGAAGATAGGTGGAGGGGTAGGTAGTGCTGAGGAAGCAATGTGATTGCAGCAGGACCTAGACAAATTGGAAGAATGGGCAAAAAAGTGGCACATGGAGTGCAGTGTTGAGAAATGTACGATAATGCATAAAGGAACAATAGTGCAGACTGTTATCTAAAATGGGGAGAAGGCTCAAACATCAGAGGTGCAAGGGGACTTAGGAGTCCTTGTGTAAGACTCCCAGAAGGTTAATTTACAGGTTGAGTCTTGTTGTAAAGAAGCCAAGTGAAACATTGGCATTTATTTCAAGGACAAGAAAACAGAAAAGCAAGGCAATATTACTGAGCAACACACACAAAATACTGGAGGAATTCAGCAGGCCAGCAGCATCGTCCTGCTGAAGGGTTTGTCTGAAACGTCAACTGTATTTTTTTCTATAGATGGTGCCTGGTCTGCTGAGTTCCTCCAGCATTTTGTGTGTGTTGTTCAGATTTCCAGCATCTGCAGATTTTATCTTCTTTGTGAGATAATGCTGAGCCTTTATAAGACACTAGTCAGGCCACACTTGGAGTATTGTCAACAGTTATGGGCCCCTTATCTCAGAAAGGATGTGTTGTCATTGGAGAGAGTCCAAAATCGCAAGGATTACTCCAGGAATGAAGGGAGTGCTTGGCAGTTTTGGGTCTGTACTCACTGGAATTTAGAAGAATGCATGGAGATCTTGTTGAATCCTACCGAATCTTGAAAGAGTGCATGTGGAGAGGATGTTTCCAATGCTGGGTGTATTCAGAACTAGAGGGCACAGACTGCGGTGGAAATTAAGTCCTTGGGCATATTTAAGGTGGAGATTGATCATTTCCTGATCAGTCAGGACATCAAAGGATATGGTAAGAAGGCAAGTGTATGAGGTTAAGTGGGATCCAGGATCAGCCATGATGCAATGGTGAAGCAGACTCGATGGGCTAAGTGGCCTAATTCTGCTCATATGTCTTAAGGTCTTATGGATTCCACAACTCAAGAATCTACAATTCATATTCTCAGTACTATAGGGTCATATAACACTACAGAATAGAAACAGGCCATTTGGCCCATCTAGTCCATGCCAAACCTATTCTACCTATACCTACCAACCTGCACCCAGACTGTAGCCCTCCATACTCCACCCATCCATGCACTTATCCAAATTCCTCTTAAATATTGAAATCAAACCCATATTCACCATTTCCAGTGGCAGTTCATACATTTATTTTTTATTTTCACAATTTGTCTTCTTCTACACATTGGTTGTTTGTTAGTCTCTGTTTATGTAAAGCTTTTAATAAATTCTATAGTGTTTCTTCATTTTCTTGTAAAAATTAATCCCAAGGTAGTATATGATAACATGCACTGTACACACTCCCGACAAAATATTTACCTTGACTTTCTTTGACTGTGATATAGAACTCAAGCCATTGTCTAATTCCCATTGTATACAGGAAATGCAAGGAATATACACTATTACATAACGCTTTGGTGAATATGACAATCATCCAATGTAAATACAGTTCCAGCAAAACATCAGTTTTCTAACAATTATTGCTCTTGAGTGGGCTGACACATCTAGCAGAGCTCCATCATAGGCACTATCCTCCATAGCATCCAGGACATCTTCAAGGAGCGGTGCCTCAGAAAGGCAGCATACATCATTAAGGACCCCCAGCACCCAGGAAATGCCTCTTCTCATTGTTACCATCAGGAAGGAGGTATAGGAGCATGAAGGCACACCATCAATGATTCAGGAGTAGCTTCTCCCCCGCCAAATTTCTGAAAGGACATTGAACCCATGAACACTACCTCATTACTTACTTAATTTAATCATTTTATATACACACTTACTGTAATTCACAGTATTTTTCAATCATCATGTATTGCATTCCACTGCTGCTGCAAAGACAACAAATTTCACAACTTATGCTGGTGATATTAAACCTGATTCTAATTCTGATTGGAGTGCTACAGCACCAATACTGAGTGGAGGGTGTAACTACAGCGAGATGCGTTTACATAGACAGATTCCATTATAAATGTTTACATAAGAAGGCACAAAGAGAGAAGGTGGGTCATTCCCACAACAAAACCAGCAAGTATACTTTTACAGACAAGAAATACAAGTGGTTGAAAAGTTATTACACAATTATTTCAATGCAAAGTCATTATCTACAGGAACTGACAAATGTCGAGATTTGACAGTTAAGATCCAAATGGGCTATTTCATTGGGATTGTGGTGTTGACATCACTCTAACCATCTAGGTCCTTGGGCCTAAGGTCTTTACTATTCTGTGCCCTCTTGATTCTGCCTTTATCCTGAGGGCAGTTGGTGTGACACTTTACAGTGGCAGCTATTGAAATATTGGGGTCAATTCCTGCCACTATCAGGAATTTGCACATACTCCCTGTGACCACATGGATTTCTTTCGGTGTTCCAGTTTCCTCCCACATTCCAAAAAGACATACAGGTCAGGGTTAGTAAGTTGTGGGCATGCTATATTGGTGCTAGAAGTGTGGTGATACTTGTGGGCACTCCCGAACTGTGTTGGTCATTGATGCAAATGACATATTTCACTATATGTTTCAATGCACATGTGGCAAATAAAGCTTATCTCTCTCAACTTCTCTTAGTTCCATCATTCTCAACTTTGCTCTGACAGCCTTTAGTCACCAGATCGGTGGACCTAAACCCAATCTATAAACAAGCTTATCACCTTGAGCTAACTCATGAGCGGTGCATCAAGACCAGATGCTCACTGACAGACATTGTTTCCCGCTGAAGAAAAGGCTTAACTTGAGAAAGTGTCTCCCTCACTTTCAAATGCCCACTGGAGTGAGATAGATTGGCGGTTGAGAGGTGTCGAAACAACAACCTTGCACTCAACGTCAGTAAGACCAGGGAATAGATTGTGATCTTCAAGAAGGGTAAATTGAGGGATTACACACTAGTCCTTCTTTTTATGCTGTATATCAGTGATTTAGATGATGGAATAGATGGCTTTGTTGCCAAGCTTGCAGATGACACAAAGACTGGTGGAGGGGCAGATAGTCTTAAGGAAACAGGTAGGCTGCAGAAGGACTTAGACAGATTAGGAGAATGGACAGGAAAGTGGCAAGTTAAATACAATGTTGGAAAATGCTTGGTTATGCACTTTGGTAGTAGAAATAAATGTGCAGACTATTTTCTAAACCAGGAGAAAATACTATCTGATATGGAGGAGCCACTGCACAGGATCGGAAAAAGCTGCAGAGGGTTGTAAACTCCACCATCATGGGCACTAGCCTCCCCAGATCCAAAATGCCTACAAAAGGCAATGCTTCAAAAAGGTGACATACATCATTAAGGACCCCACCATCCAGGACGTGCCCTCTTTACATTACTAACTTCAATGAGGTGGTCTGAAGACACACTCAATGTTTTAAGAGCAGCTTCTTCCCCCATCCCGTCATCAGATTTTTGAACAGTTCATGAAGCCATGAACATTACTTTATCATTTTACAACAGAGATGCAGTAGGTGTGGTGTACTTGGATTTTCAGAAGGCCTTTGACAAGGTGCCGCACATGAAGCCGCTTTACAAGTTAAGAGCCCATGGAATACAAGGAAGTTACTAGCATGGGTGGAGCATTGGTTGATCAGCAGAAAGCAGAGAGTAGGAATAAAGGGATCCTATTCTGGCTGGCTGCCCGTTACCCGTTGAGTTCCACAGGGGTCGGTGCTGGGACTGCTGCTATTTACAATGTATGTCAATAATTTGGACTGTGGGATTGATGGATTTATAGCTAAATTTGTCGATGATACAAAGATAGGTGGAGGAGTGGGTAGTATTGAGGAAACAAGAGAGCCTTCACAGAGACTTAGGTAGTTTAGGGGAATGGGCGAAGAAGTGGCAAATGAAATACAATGTTGGAAAGTGTATGGTCATGCACTTTGGTGGAAGAAATAAACGGGCAGACTATTATTTAGATGGAGAGAGAATTCAAAATGTAGAAGTGCAAAGAGACTTAGGAGTCCTTGTGCAGGATACCCTGAAGGGTAACCTCCAGGTTGAGTCGGTGGTGAAGAAGGCAAATGCAATGTTGGCATTCATTTCTAGAGGTATAGAATATAAGAACAGGGATGTGATGTTGAGGTTCTATAAGGCATTTGTGAGACCACACTTGGAGAATTGTGTGCAGTTTTGGGCTCCTTATTTTAGAAAGGATATGCTGACATTCTATAGGGTTCAGAGAAGATTCACAAGAATGATTTCAGGAATGAGAGGGTTATCATATGAGGAACGTCTGGCAGCTCTTGGGCTGTACTCCCTGGAGTTCAGGAGAATGAGGGGGGGATCTCATAGAAACATTCCGAATGTTAAAAGGCCTGAACAGATTAGATATAGCAAAGTTATTCCCCATGGTAGGAGAGTCTAGGTCAAGAGGGCAAAACTTCAGAACTGATGAACATCCATTTGGAACAGTGATGCAGAGAAATTACTTTAGTCAGAGGGTGGTAAATCTGTGGAATTTGTTGCCACAAACGGCTGTGGAGACCAAGTCATTGGGTGCATTTAAGGCAGAGATAGATAGGTTCTTGATTAGCCAGGGCATCAAAGGTTATGGAGAGAAGGCAGAGGAGTGGGGATGACTGGAAGAATTAGATCAGCCCATGATTGAATGGCGGAACAAACTTGATGAGCCGAATGGTCTACTTCTGCTCCTATATCTTATGGACTTATTTTCGCTCTTTTGCACTAATTGTTTCATGTTTTTTATAGTATATAATATGTTTTAGGTATTGCACTATACTGCTGCAAAGCAATAAATTCATGACATGTCAGTGATAGTACACTTGGTTCTGATCTCAGCCCTGTGCCTTCTGAGACCCAAACATCTCCAAATCTGGTCTCCTGCCCATGATTCCCAAATTAATCTCTCTGCTACTGCCTGGGTTGCAGGATCCTGAAATCCTTCCCTAAACTGCCTACTGTTCTTTCCTTCTCTAATCTGTGATTACCATTTACCCCAAAACCTCCATTAGCGTCTGAGTGTCAATGAGTGACCAGTATGTAACCTGAGAAGCACCTTGGGGCCAAACATACCTCATTTCCAGCTAGTAATCAGACATTTTGTCCTATACAGGAGCCATTTTGGGATGAACCTCACCATTGAGGCCTAGTTTGGTTAAATAAGTGAAGGATCGGGTGGAATAAAGAAGGACCATTGACCGGAGATCAGACAATGTGTGTCATAGTTGGGTTTTAAGGGTTAACATCAAGGTGGGTTTTAGAAATTTTTTTCACAGGTTCATTAAGCAAACATTTTGGACTATGTTGTCCGATTTGCAGTTGCACTAGCTTGTTGCCATGACAATCAGTGGGCTCCAATATTTTAGTTGCTAAGAGACCACCATTGTAGATGAGTAACAAACATGCAAAAAAAACCAAGAACCTCCACTTGGAAAAGGGTGGGCGGCAAGGAAAGAATCTCGCTCTTTCCCAGCAACCATTTAATATTATTTTAAAGATGGGCCATGCCCAAATTCAGTCAAGCTGAATTTGCTGTGGGGAAAGTTTGTCTGTGCTAACAGGCACAATTTCATGTCACAATTCTTGCATCATGACATTAACAAACAATGATGAGGCCAACCACCACACAGCAAGAGCCCACCAACACCAATTGTGATAATTGTTAGCTGAATGTTGATTCAGATAACTGTTGGCCCGATCACCAGGGAGGGAGTCACAGCTCTTATCTGGAATGGAGGTTTTGGTTATTTTAATTCCACTCCAGTAAAAAGTGGGGTGAGGGGCTCCTCAAGTGAGCACTTGTTCTGACACTCATGTAGTTCTCCCTCTACACTGTTCCTTCCACAATGCAACACTCCCCCAGTTCCACCCCTCCCACAGTGTGACCCTCCCTCAGTATCAGCCCCCCCCATAGTCTGTCCTTCCCGTGATACCACCTTCCCACAGCGTAACTGTCCCTTAGAACCATCCTTCCCACAGTGCGATCCTCACTCAATAACACCCCTCCCACAGTGCAACCTTCACTCAGTACAGCCTCTCTGTGACCCTTACTCAGTATTGGCCTCCCAATAGTGTGTCCCTCCCGCAGTTCTACCCCTCCCACGCTGTGACCCTCCCGCAGTTCCACCCCTCCCACAGTGACCCTTCCTCAGTGCCCCCTCTCCCACAGTGACCCTTCCTCAGTGCCCCACCTCCCACAGTGACCCTTCCTCGGTACTGCCTCAGTATCACCCCTCCCACAGTGACCATCCCTCAGTACCAGCTCTCCCACAGTGACCCTCCCTCAGTACCACCCCTCCCACAGTGTGACCCTCCCCCAGTACCACCCCTCCCACAGTGTGACCCTTCCTCAGTACCACCCCTCCCACAGTGTGACCCTCCCCCAGTACCACCCCTCCCACAGTGACCCTCCCTCAGTACCACCCCTCCCACAGTGTGACCCTCCCCCAGTACCACCCCTCCCACAGTGTGACCCTTCCTCAGTACCACCCCTCCCACAGTGTGACCCTTCCTCAGTATCACCTCTCCCACAGTGTGACCCTCCCTCGGTACCTCCCCTCCCTCAGTACCACCTCTCCCACAGTGTGACCCTTCCTCAGTACCACCTCTCCCACAGTGTGACCCTCCCTCGGTACCTCCCCTCCCTCAGTACCACCCCTCCCACAGTGTGTCCCTCCCTTAGTACCGCCCCTCCCACAGTGTGACCTTCCCTCAGTATCACCCCTCCCACGTTGTGGCCCTCCCTCGGTACCTCCCCTTCCTCAGTATCACCCCTCCCACACTGTGACCCTCCCTCGGTACCACCTCTCGGTACCGCCTCTCCCACAGTGTGACCCTCCCTCGGTACCACCCCTCCCACAGTGTGATCCTCCCTTGGTACCACCTCTCCCACAGTGTGACCCTCCCTCGGTACCACTCCTCCCACAGTGTGACCCTCCCTCGGTACCACCCCTCCCACAGTGTGACCATCCCTCAGTACCGCCTCTCCCACAGTGTGACCATCCCTCAGTACCGCCTCTCCCACTGTGTGACCCTCCCTCGGTACCACTCCTCCCACAGTGTGACCCTCCCTCAGTACCACCCCTCCCACAGTGTGACCCTCCCTCGGTACCACTCCTCCCACGTTGTGACCCTTCCTCAGTACCACCCCTCCCACAGTGTGACCCTCCCTCGGTACCACCCCTCCCACAGTGTGACCCTCCCTTGGTACCGCCTCTCCCACAGTGTGACCCTCCCTTGGTACCATCCCTCCCACAGTGACCCTCCCTCAGTACCACCCCTCCCACAGTGTGACCCTCCCTTGGTACCGCCTCTCCCACAGTGTGACCCTTCCTCAGTACCACCCCTCCCACAGTGTGACCCTCCCTTGGTACCGCCTCTCCCACAGTGACCCTTCCTCAGTGCAGTGCTTCCTCAGCATTTTCTATGCAGTTAAACTACACATAAATATGTTCTGAGTGAATACTTGAGCATAGAACAGTAGAACACAGAACAACCTTTTGGCCCATGATGTTGTTTCGGCCTTTTAACCTACTCTAAGATCAATCTAACCCTTCCCTCCCGCATAATCCTCCATTTTTTCTATCACCAATGCCTGTCTAAGAATTTCTTAAATGTCCCTCACGTATTTGCCTTTACCACCACCCAGCAGTGTGTGTGGAACACCCATCACTCTCTGTCTGAATAACCTACCCCAGACATCTCTGCTGTACTTTCCTCCAATCACCTTAAAATTATGCACCCTCAAGTTAACCATTGCCACTCTGGGAAAAATTTCTGGCTCTCCACTCTATCTATGCCTCTTGCCATCTTGTACACCTCTATAAAGTCACCTCTCACCCTTTGTTTCAAACAGAAAAGCCCCAGCTCACTCAACCTTTCCACAACCTTGTGACACAGAATTCAGAGAGCAACCCAATGAACCACAGGATCTCCCAGTTGCCACCCACTTCCAACTCTGCTTCACATTCCCATTCAGATATGTCCATACATGGCCTCCTCTACTGCCATGATGAGGCCAAACTCAAGTTGGAGGAGCAATACCTCATCTACCGTCTGGGTAGTCTCCAACCCCTTGGTATGAACATCGAATTCTCCAATTCGATGGAGAATTCCCTCCCTCCCCCTTCCCCCATCCCACTTTCACTCTGTCTCCTCTTCCAGCTGCCTATCACCTCTCTCATGATTCTGCCTTCTTCTACTACCCATAGTGCTTTGCCCTTACATTCCTTCTTCACCTTTCCTGCCTATCCCCTCCCTGCTTCCCCTCCCCCACCCCTTGATCTTTTCTCTGATTGGTTTTTCAGCTGGCACCTTCCCCCTCCCCCCACCTTCTTTATAGGGCCCCTGCCCCCTCCTTCTTCAGTCCTGATGAAGGGTCTCGGCCCGAAACGTTGACTGCTCATTTCAACGGATGCTGCCCGACCTGCTGAGTTCCTCCAGCTTGTTTGTACATGTTGGTTTGACCACAGCATCTGCAGTGTACTTTGTGCTTACTAATTCCTTCCCTCTTTCCAAGAAGCATGAGAGTGAAAGTGGTTCCTCATTGATTGAGCTCTGATATCACTGGGAGAGGAACCATTGGTGAAGGAAGCTCAAGGAAATAGATAATAGAACATAACACAGGAAACAATAGAAATCTACGTACTGCTCAAAGGCAATAGCAATCTGACAGACTGACCCTGTGTCATTTCTCTGTTTCAGATACACAGAAGATGGCATGAGGTTATCTCCAGTTCCTTAGTGTTGAACTGGCTTATCAAGACAAGGAGTCATTAGCTGAAAATTACTAAAGTCTGCTCTGCAATCAAACCTTCCATTGATGTAGAAGATTTAAAGTAACAAACTATTTCCGTGATATTCTTGGAAGAAGCAGAAAATTTGACACCTAGCTTAGGATGTGGTGGAAAGCTCAGTCAAAGCTGGAGGTTTCAAGGAAGAGCTTAAAGAATAACAAAGATGGAAGAAAATAGATTGGGAGTGATAAAGAGACTGGAAATAAAAGAGCACAGATGCTTTGGACACATAAAGATATGAGAGAGACATAGAGAAATAGAGATGGGGGAGATAAAGAGAGAGGCAGCAGGAGAGAGAGAGAGAGACAGGAAGAGACAAACTGAAAGAGAGATCGAAAGATGAAAATTTATGGAAGAGTTTGCAAAAAAAGGATTTGATTTGAAGGGTATAATTGCGGAAACTAACGTGTATCAGCCGGAACAACAGTGGTGAAGGGTGAATGGAACAGCGCAATTTTGGATGAGCTTGCACTTGTGACAAGCAAGGGGGGGAGTGGGGCCTGTTGAGAGTGCATGGAAAAGCAGAGTGCGGAGACAACAGGATGTCAGCAGTGGATGAACGGAGTGAGGTGGAAAGGCTGAAGCCCATGTGGATCAAACCCTGATCTGAAGCCAGAGAACAGTCACCAGGGATGGAGTAAGAAACTGGTGAATTAGTTTCATGATGCCAGCTGAAGGCAATATCAGGGTAAAGGTAAGTTCTTAAGACCAGAAGGTATTTCAGCCCATCAAGCGTGTACCAGTTCACAAAGCAATCATATTCCCCACTAATATTCCCTGTAACCTTTCCTCCCTCAATTCCCGTCAACTCCCTCAAGATTCCACACCATGCAAGAGGAGTCATTTACTTGGGGGAGGGGGGCAGATGCAATTAATTCACAGACTGTCATTTCTTAGGGCTTCAGGTGGAAACCCATGTCATGAGATGAACATACAAACTCCACATGGACAGTGACCAAGTTTAGGATCGAACCAGGGTCATGGATTATAGTCATGGAGCATGGAAACCAAGTCTGGAAGTGGCCTGGTTGAGGGAAGTGCCTGGTGTGAAAAGTGCTAGTCTTTGGCTCGTGAGTCTTCGGTGAGGAGACTACGCCAGGCACAATTGCAGAGGGTGAAGACATAGCCGGTAGCTGATTCAGTGTGCTCCGTGCATGATGTGGGAGGTCAGGGACACTGATGATGCCCCCGACTGCTACAGCTGTGGAAAGTGTGTCCAGATTGCGCTTCTGAAGGAGCATGTTGCAGCACTGAAGAAAGAACTGGATGACCTCAGGTTTATCCGTAAAACGAGGGTTTTCTGGACAGGACCTACAGTGAGGTTGTTACACCGAGGATACTGGAGGAGAGAAAGGGGGCGACAATGAGGAAGGAAAGGATGCTTGAAGCACAGGAGTCCCCAGGGGATGTACCTCTCGTAAACAGGTTCACCTTCTTGTAAGCTGTCAAGACAGAAGATACTGCCGGTCTGAGAGGAGGACAGGTCTGTGAGCCGAAAATTGGTGCAGAAGCAGAGCCGAGGAGTCAGACATCAGGAAGAGCCGTGGTAGTAGGGGACTCCATAGTAAGAGGTACGGAAAGGGGTTTCTGCGGCAACAGGCGAGATTTAAGGATGGTGTGTTGCCTCCCTGGTGCTAGGATCCAGGACATCACGGACTGATTGCAGGGGATCCTCAAGGGTAAAGGTGAACAGTCGTAAGTGTTAGTGCATGTCGGCACAAATGACATCAGGAAGAAGAGGAAGGACATTCTGCAGCGGGACTTCAGAGAACCCGGAAGAAGGCTGAAAAGCAGGACTTCCAGGGTGGTTATCTCTGGTTTGCTTCCAGTTCCTCGTGCTGGAGAGGGCAGGAACAGGGAGATAATGGACCTGAATTGTGGCTGAGGAACTGGTGCAGGAAGCAAGGATTTACATTCTTGGACCACTGAGATCTGTTTTGGGGTAGGGATGAATTGTACAAAAGGGACGGGTTGCACCTTAATAGGCGGGGGACCAGCATTCTGGCAGACAGGTTTGCCACTGCAACACGGATGTGTTTAAACTAAGTAGTGGGGGGGGGGGGGGGAGGGGGGGAGGGGATGAACTGGAAATATAAGGATGGAGTTAAAGGGAAAGTGAAAATAAGAAAAGTTAAAAAGGACAACAGAATCATGGAGTAGAAAGCTTAAGAAGAGATCATACAGTACGGCCAAGTGAAATAGGAATTGATATGAAAGGAGAGGGGAGTAATGAATTAAAAGTATTATATATGAATGCACGAAGATTAAGGAATAAAGTAGATGAGCTTGAGGCTCAGTTGGAAATTGGCAAGTACAATGTTGTGGGAATAACTGAGACATGACTTCAAGCGGACAGGGCCTGGGAAATGAATATTCAAGGATATACATCTTATCGAAAGGACAGACTGACTGGCAGAGGGGGTGGGGTTGCTCTGTTGGTGAGGAATGATATTCAGTCCCTTGCGAGGGGGGACATAGAATCAGGGGATGGAGAGTCAGTATGGATAGAACTGAGAAATTCTAAGGGTAGAAAGACCCCAATGGGAGTTATCTACAGGCCCTCAAACAGCAGTCTGGATGTAGGGTGTAAGTTGAATGAAGAGTTAAAATTGGTATGTTGCAAAGGTAATGATATAGTTGTCATGGGGGATTTCAACATGCAGGTAGACTGGGAGAATCAGAATGGTACTGGACCCTAAGAAAGGGAGTTTGTGGAGTGCCTCCGAGATGGATTCTTAGAACAGCTTGTACTGGAGCCTACCAGGGAGAAGGCAATTCTCGATTTAGTGTTGTGCAATGAACCGGATTGTAACTATGAAAATGGACAAGGGAGAGCCAGTGGATGTAGTGTACCTGGACTTCCAGAAAGCTTTTGATAAAGTCCCACATAGGAGATTAGTGGGGAAAATTAGGGCACATGGTACTGGGGGCAAAGTACTGACATGGATTGAAAATTGGCTGGGTGACAGGAAACAAAGAGTAGTGATTAATGGGTCCCTTTCAGAATGGCAGGCTATGACCAGTGGGGTACCGCAAGGTTCGGTGCTGGGACCGCAGCTGTTTACAATATACGTGAATAATTTAGATGAAGGGATTAAAAGTAACATTAGCAAATTTGCTGATGACACAAAGCTGGGTGGCAGTGTGAAATGTCAGGAGGATGTTATGAGAATGCAGGGTGACTTGGACAGGTTGGGTGAGTGGGCAAATGTATGGCAGATGCAGTTTAATGTGGATAAATGTGAGGTTATCCACTTTGGTGGCAAGAACAGGAAGGCAGATTACTATCTAAATGGAGTCAAGTTAGGAAAAGGGGAAGTACAACGAGATCTAGGTGTTCTTGTACATCAGTCAATGAAAGCAAGCATGCAGGTACAGCAGGCAGTGAAGAAAGCTAATGGCATGCTGGCTTTTATAACAAGAGGAATTGCGTATAGGAGTAAAGAGGTCCTTCTGCAGCTTAACAGGGCCCTGGTGAGACCCTACCTGGAGTATTGTGTGCAGTTTTGGTCTCCAAATTTGAGGAAGGACATTCTTGCTATTGAGGGAGTGCAGCGTAGGTTCACAAGGTTAATTCCTGGAATGGCGGGACTGTCATATGTTGAAAGATTGGAGTGACTGGGCTTGTATACACTGGAATTTAAAAGGATGAGAGGGGATCTGATTGAAACATATAAGATTATTAAGGGATTGGACACACTGGAGGCAGGAAGCATGTTCCCGCTGATGGGTGAGTCCAGAACTAGAGGCCACAGTTTAAGAATAAGGGGTAGGCCATTTAGAACAGAGATGCAGAAAAACTTTTTCACCCAGAGAGTGGTGGATATGTGGAATGCTCTGCCCCAAAAGGCAGTGGAGGCCAAGTCTCTGGATGCATTCAAGAGAGAGTTAGATAGGGCTCTTATAGATAGCAGGGTCAAGGGATATGGGGAGAGGGCAGGAACGGGGTACTGATTGTGTATGATTAGCCATGATCACAGTGAATGGCGGTGCTGGCTAGAAGGGCCGAATGGCCTACTCCTGCACCTATTGTCTATTGTCTATTCCCTTCTAAGCTAGTCCCGTATGGCTGTGTTTTTTAAAGATAGAACATGCTACAGACAGATATACGTTATTGATCCCGAGGGAAATTGGATTTCGTTACAGTTGCACCAACCAACAATAGCGTAGAAAATATAGCAAAATAAAACCAAAAATAATTAAATGATAATAAGTAAATTATGTCAAGTGGAAATAAGTCCAGGACCAGCCTATTGGCTCAGGGTGTCTGACACTCTGAGGGAGGAGTTGTAAAGTTTGATGGCCACAGGCAGGAGTGACTTCCTATGACGCTCAGTGTTGCATCTCGGTGGAATGAGTCTCTGGCTGAATGTACTCCTGTGCCTAACCAGTACATTATGGAGTGGATGAGAGACATTGTCCAAGACGGCATGCAATTTGGACAGCACCCTCTTTTCAGACACCACTGTCAGAGAATCCAGTTCCACCCCCACAACATCACTGGCCTTACAAATGAGTTTGTTGATTCTGTTGGTGTCTGCTACCCTCAGCCTGCTGCCCCAGCACACAACAGCAAACATGATAGCACTGGCCACCACAGCCTCGTAGAACATCCTCAGCATCGTCCGGCAGATGTTAAAGGACCTCAGTCTCCTCAGGAAATAGAGACGGCTCTGACCCTTCTTGTAGACAACATCAGTGTTCTTTGACCAGTCCAGTTTATTGTCAATTTGTATCCCCAGGTACTTGTAATCCTCCACCATGTCCACACTGACCCTTTGGATGGAAACAGGGGTCACCGGTGCCTTGGCCTTCCTCAGGTCCACCACCAGCTCTTTTTCACATTAAGCTGCAGATGATTCTGCTCAAACCATGTGACAAAGATTCCCACCATAGCCCTATATTCAGCCTCTTTCAGGCCCTTTCTGCCTAACAAGACCTCGCCACTCAATTACATACATAGAAACATATAAAACCTACAGCACAATACAGGCACTTCGGCCCACAAAGCTGTGTCGAACATGTCCTTACCTTAGAACTACCTAGGCTTACCCATAGCCCTCTATTTTTCTAAACTCCATGTATCCATCCAGGAGCCTCTTAAAAGACCCTATCATTTCTGCCTCCACCACTGCTGCCAGCAGCCCATTCCATGCACTCACCCTGAGTAAAAAAACTTACCCCTGACATCTCCTCTGTACCTACTCCCCAGTACCTTAAAACTATGCCCTCTCGTGCTAGCCATTTCAGCCTCTGACTATCCACATGATCAATGCCTCTCATTATCTTGTTCACTTCTATCAGGTCACCTCTCTCCTCTGTTGCTCCAAGGAGAAAAGGCCACGTTCACTCAATCTAATCTCATAAGGCATGCACCCCATGAGGGAGGTCTATTCCACTTTCTGTCAGCCTGATTTCTGACATCCAATTACATCGCAGGCCTTCAAATACAGCATGGAGATTTAGACTCCGGCCTGACCTCTAATGATCCCTAACTCCCTTCTGTGATCACAAAACCATCCCTATGAACCTAAAACAGAATGAAAAAGTAACTAAATCTGAGCCACGACTCAATGGACACCTACTTCACTAATGGCAGCAGCCACTCTGGGCCAATGCCCCTCGAGAACATGGCAAGAGAGTACAACTAACTCCAGCTGAGCGGATTGGATATCATGCCGGCAATTTGCCACACAAACTTCAACAAGTTTTAAACTTTACTAATTAAATGAGATATCACAGATCTGGCCTCCGCAATTATATGAAGCATTGCATTGGATGCTTTGTAGTACTACCTTTAGAGAAAGCCTGCTTACAGCACTGCGAGCCTTCACTAAGCCATCATGTGCTGGAACTATCAGAACCTGTCATCCAAAGGTCCAGCTCAGAGGGACGGTTAAAGGAGCAACTCAAGGGAGGAGAGTGAAGTAAAGGACTTCCAGGCAACTCCAGAGTTCGGGGCTCAGACGGTGAAGGTACAGCCACTGGAAATCAGTGATCACCAAAAGGCTGAAATCAGAGTGCAGAGACTTTGGTGGACTGAAGGAACTTTAAGTGTTAAAACATTCAGGGAGGAATGGAGTGACATTAGGGCACTACAGAGATGGGGGGTATGGGCAGGAGAGGGTCACAGAGATGGGGAGGGGTGTAGAGGCCAGAGGGGATTACAGAGATATAGACAAGCAGACAGCCAGTATCATTTTCCCAGGCAATACACACATTCCTGATGAAGGCTCTTGACCCAAAACGTCAATTATTTATTAATTTAATAGATGCTGCCTGACCTGCAGAGTTCCTCCAGCATTTTGTGTGTGTTGCCTTGGATTTGCAGCATCTACAGATTTTCTCATGTTTGAGATTGTTTCCCTAGGGTCTAATACCACACAGCATGCATTTAAGATGAAAGTGCTGGGTGCTTGGAATAGTGGTAGAGGCAAGTACAATAGAGGCGTTGAAGAGAGTCATATAGGCACATGAATGTGCAGGAAATAGAAGAACATAGAAATTGTGTAGTCAGAAGACATCAATTTAGTTGGGCATTTGATTACTAATTTAATTAGTTTAGGACAAAATTATATTGTAAACATTTGATATTACACCTTTTTGAAAAGGATTTAGTTCTAACAATTTCTCCAAAATACCGGAAGAATCAAGATTTGCAGAGGTAGGAAGTACAGTGTTTAAGAAATTCCTAATCTGTAAATATCTTAAAAAATGAGATCTAGGCAAATTATATTTATTAGATAATTGTTCAAAAGACATAAAACAATTATCCAAAAATAAATCAGAAAATCGTAGTATTCCTTTAGTCTTCCAAGCTGAATAAGCTTGGTCCATAATAGAAGGATGAAAAAAGAAATTGGATACAATAGGAATAGTTAAAACAAATTGATTCAACCCAAAAAATTTCCAAAATTGTAACCATATACATGAAATGTGTTTGACTATCGGATTGTCAATTCATTTATGCAATTTAGAAAGAGCAAAGGGAAGAGAAGTCCCTAAAATAGAACCCAATGAAAATTCTTGTACAGATTTAGTTTCCAGATTTACCCAATGAGGGCTAGGAGATAAATCCCAATCCCTTAACCAACATTTCAAATATCGAATATTAATTGCCCAATAATAAAATCTAAAATTAGGCAATGCCAATCCACCTTCCTTCCTTGCCTTCTGTAAATATCTTTTACCTAATCTAGGATTTTTATTCTGCCATATATATGAGGAAATTTTTGAATCAACATTGTCAAAAAAGGATTTCGGAATAAAAATTGGTACCGCTTGAAATATATATAAGAACTTGGGTAAAATAATCATAATATAATTATGAAAATACGCTCAGAGGCCTTTTATAAGATTAAAAATGATTGGGAAAGAGAACTTTACTATCCCTATTGAGAATTGGGATAAAATTCTTCAATTAGTTAATTTACCCTCTATATGTGCTAAACATTCATTGATACAGTTTAAATTTGTGCACAGGGCTCATATGTCCAAGGATAAATTGGCTCGTTTTTATTCCCATATAAATCCTATATGTGACAGAAGTCATTCTGAAATAGCTTCTTTAACTCATATGTTTTGGTCATGTCCGCTTTTGAAAAAATATTGGAAAGACATTTTCGATATTAATTCCACGGTATTGAACATTGATTTACAATCTCATCCTATTACTGCAATCTTTGGTTTACCAATGATGGAGTCAATCCACTTATCTTCTTTTGCTTGTCGGATGATTGCATTTCTTACATTAATGGCTAGATCTATTTTGTTGAACTGGAAAGAAATTAATCCCCCTACCGTATTTCATTGGTTTTCTCAAACTATGTTATGTTTAAATTTGGAGAAAATTAGAAGTGTTGTATATGATCCTTCTATTAAATTTGAAAAGATTTGGAGGCCATTTATTCAATATTTTCACATGATGTAATTTGACCCTGTTCCAATTCTATTTGTTTTTCCGGTTTTGATTATATATATGTTGAGAGGATCGGAGTTGGGGACACTGATGATTTTGTATTTTTTTATATAGATACTATAAACAGCCCTTTTTTTCTTTATTAGTTAGTGGTTAGTTTGTTAGATTAGTTTTTCTTAGGGTAATAATTTTTTTTTATTTTTCTCTTTTCTGTTTTTTTCAACATGATATACCTAGTTTTTTTGTTTCGTTTATATGATATTTGTATCATTCATGATTTGGGAAGACTTAACTATATTGTACTTATTGCTTGTGTATCCTTTTATGCTCATTTTAATTTTGTAAGTTTGTAATCCCATTATCTATGTACTAATCTTATCATGTTGATATTAATAAAAAGATTGAAAAAGAAAGTTTAGGACAAAATTGTGAGCTGAATGTTCCCATACTGTTCTATGGAATGGGAACAATACAGGCAACTTAGCCCAATAAGCTTGTGCTGGGGTTTGAGAAAGCTTTCCACAGATACGATCAGAAATTAAAAGAATCTGATATGAATTAACAAAATACAGCTAGAGACTTGAAAACTTATAACTCCCAAGGATCCAGTGACACACGTCCCAGAGATATGCATAGACAGAGGGTACTTTCATATCTTCCAAAATTTTGAAATGGCTCCTATATCTTGAAGGGGAGAAAATATGACCCCACCGGTAATGAAGGGAAAGAAAAGGAGCTTCTGATTTGTTAACATCAACTGAAGGGGAAACACTGGAATCTACAACAAATAATCTGACATCCAGGGAAGTTATAACAGACACAGCATGAATTTATGAAAGAGAAATGACATTTGATTAATCTGAGGCAATTCTTTGCACATATATCCAGTAAAACAGGTGAGAGAGAATCAGAGGACATGGCACACTTGGAGTTTCTATAAACTTTATTAAGGGTTCCTCCCAGACATTTAATGAAAAAGTTAGGAGCAAATGGAATTGAGAAAAATAGACAAGGGTGGATTGAGAATTGATTAACTCAAGTAATGAATTGGACTGGCCTGGTGGCTTAGTGGTTAGTCTAATTGCTTTGATGTGCCAGCACTGGGGCCTAATTCCCATTGCTGTCTGTAATGAGTTTCTACGTTCTCCAAGTAACCATGTGGGTTTCCTCTGGGTGCTTTGGTTTCCTCCCATATTCCAAAGATGTATCGGTTAGGGTTAGTGAGCTGTGGGTAGGTTATACTGGCGACACTTGCAGTCTGCCCCCAGCAAATCTTCGGACTGTGTTGGTCGTTGACGTAAACATGTTTCACTGTAGGTTCTGATGTACTGTACATGTGACAAATAAAGCTAATCTTTACCGTTAACTGGAAGGAAACCTGGAGTGGGAATAAAAGGTCCTATTCAGGTGGGCAGACTATAACAAGTGGGGTAGTGTAGAAATTGGTATTTGGGACCCAGCTACTCTGAATCTTTATCAAGTTTGGTTAAGGAGACCAACTTTCCAAATTTGGTGATAGTGCAAAATGAATCTGGGAAAATGAACATAAAGTGTGAAGTTATATATTATAGATCCAAAAACAAAGCAGAACATAGAACTCAAGCAACACACACGAAATGCTGGTGGAACGCAGTAGGCCAGGTAGCATCTATAGGGAGAAGTACAGTCGACATTTCGGGCCGAGACCCTTCATCAGGCCTAACGCCTAGCTTGAATTTCCAGCATCTGCAGATTTCTTTGTGTTTGCGAGAACATAGAACTCAACAGGCCCTTCAGCTCATGATGCTGTGCCGACATTTTAACCTACTCTAAGACTAATCTAATGCTCCCCTCCTACACTGCCCTCTATTTTCCTATCCTCCATGGACCTATCTAAGAGTTTCTTAAAAGTCCTTAATGTATCTGCCTCTACCACCATTCCTGGCAGTGTGTTCTACTCTCTGTGTAAAGAGCTTACCTCTGACATATCCCACACTTTCCTCCAAACACCTTAAAGTTAACTCCCCTGGTATTGGCCATTTTCTCCTTGGATAAAAGTCTCTGGTGATACACTCGATCTTTGCCTCTTATCATCTTGTACACCTCTACCAAGTCACCTCTCACCTCTCATTTAAAATGCTAAGTATTGAGTCTGGAAGGCAGCAATTTTCAAAAGAAGCTGGGTAGCATTGTCACATCATTGGAAGCTGATATGCAGGTGAAAAAAGAAGATAAATAGTACATTGACCTTTATTGCTCTAGGGCATGACTACAAGGTATTATTACAATTGTAAGGGTCTTCATGAGACCACAAAGGATGCACGTACTTGCTGTAAAGGAGTATGGTAAAGATCCAAGCAGGTTGGGTCCTGGGATGGCAGGTCTATCAAATCAAAATCAAAGTGAAGTTGATTGTCATCTGCACAGGTCCATGTATGCACAGATGCAATGAAAACGACGCAGCAGCATCACAGGCACACAGCATTAGATAAGCTGTGCTCACAAAAGAAACTTAAATTAAACATGCTGTTAAACTTTTTTAACAATAGAGAACACGATTAGAACAAAAAAAAGGTCCATTTTAGTGCAAAGTGATCAAAGTGCTCAGGTTTTTAAGCTGCAAACACGAGGAAATCTGCAGATGCTGGAAATTCAAGCAACACACACAAAATGCTGGTGGAACGCAGCAGGCCAGGCAGCATCTATAGGGAGAAGTGTTGTCGACGTTTCGGGCCGAGACCCTTCGTCAGGACTAACTGAAAGGAAAGATAGTAAGTGATTTGAAAGTAGAAAGGGGAGGGGAAAATGCGAAATGATAAGAGAAGACCGGAGGGGGTGGGGTGAAGCTGAGAGCCAGAAGGGTGATTGGCAAAAGGGATACAGAGCTAGAGAAGGGAAAGGATCATGGGACAGGAGGCCTAGGGAGAAAGAAAGGGAGAGGGGAGCACCAACGGGAGATGGAGAACAGGCAGAGAGAGAAAGAAAAAAAAAGGGAGGGGAAAAAAACAAAAAGAAACTAACTATATCAGAGATGGGGTAAGAGGGGGAGGTTGTAGGCTACCCAGCCGGTATATAAGGTGCTGTTCCTCCAACCTGAGTGTGGCTTCATCTTGACCGTAGAGGAGGCCTCAAGATGAAGCCACACTCAGGTTGGAGGAACCACACCTTATATACCAGATGGGTAGCTGCCAACCTGATAGCATGAACATTGACTTCTCTAACTTCTGTTAATGCCCCTCCTCCCCTCCTTACCCCATCTCTGATATCTTTTGTGTGTGTTGCAGGTTTTTAAGCTGCAGTGATTAGGCTTCTGTATCTCCTCACAAACACAAGGAAATCTACAGATGCTGGAAATGATGTCAACATACTGTGACAGGAATCCATCCTTGACACACTTAACAAATTCTGTCCCATCTAAACCCTTGGAACTAATCAAGTGCCAATCAATATTAGGGAAGTTAAAGTCACCCATGATAACAACCCTGTTATTTTTGCACCTTTCCAAAATCTGCCTCCCAATCTGCTCCTTGGTACCTCTGCTGCTACCAGGGGGCCTACAGAATACCCCCAGTAGAGTAACTGCTCCCTTCCTGTTCCTGACTCCCACCCATACTGACTTAAGAGAGGATCCTGCTATATTACCCACTCTTTCTGCAGCTGTAATAGTATCCCTGACCAGTAATGCCACCCCTCCTCCCCTTTTCCCCCCTCTCTATCCCTTTTAAAGCACTGAAATCCAGGAATATTGAGAATCTATTCCTGCCCTGGTGCCAGCCAAGTCTCCGTAATGGCCACTACATCATAATTCCATGTATGCATCTGTATCTCCTGCTCGATGGAAGCTGCGGGAAGATGCCATGGCTCTGATTAGATAGGCTAGGCCTCTATTTTTAAAACTTTGGAAAATGGTTCTTTAAAAGCTGGATCAGTAACAACTTCTCCTCTTTGCTGACAACAGCAAAGACGCATCCAAAGGATACAGACTTAGCCCACTGCTTTACTCTGTCTACACCGATGACTGTGTAGTTAAGCAGAGCTCAAATGCCATCTATAAATTTGTCGATGACACAACTGTTGTTGGCAGAATCTCAGATGGTGATGAGAAGGTATACAGGATGAGCTGATTGAGTAGTGTCACAACATCAACCTTGCACTTAACATCAGCAAGACCAAGGAACTGGTTGCGGACTTCAGGGAGCGGAAGTCAGAAGAACACGCACTGGTCCTCATTGAGGGGTCAGTGTTGGAAAGGGTGAGAGCAGTTTTAAGTTCCTGGGTATCAATATCTCAGAGGGTCTCATCTGTGCCTAACACAATGATGCAATCAGAAAAAAGGGATGTCTGCAGCTATACTTCATTAGGAGCTTGAAGAGATTTGGTTGGTCACCTAAGACTCTTGTAAACTTCTAAAGATGTTTGGTGGAGAGCATTCTGACAAGTTTCGTCATAACCTAGTACAAATTGCCTGCAAGAGTATGGAGAGGATTTTATTTCAGCCAGTTCTATCACGGCCATGACCCTCCCCATCATTGAGGATATCTCCAAGAAGGTGGCATCCATTACTGAAGACCGTCATCATCCAGGACATGGCTTTTTCTCATTACTACATTCAAGGAGGAGGTACAAGAGCCTGAAGACCCACACTCAATGTTTTAGCACCAGCTTCTTCCCCTTCGTTATCAAATTTCTCAATAGTTCATGAACCCATAACAGTAACTTTTTATTTGTCTTTTACGCTATTTATTTATTTTGGTAATTTTAGTCACTTTTAATGTATTGCACTATACTTTGAACTTTTGAACTTTATACTGATGCCACAAAGCAACAAATTTTATGACATATATCAATAATGATCATGCTGATTCTGATTGGAAATCTCAAATAAGTGGTGTACCACACCACAGTAAATACTGCTGGGACCTGAGTTGGTAATACTACACATGGATTGGATGAGAATATAGTTAAAAGTGTGAAAATGAGTTCACTGATGAAAATTTGATGGGGTGATAGATCGTGAATAAGGTTTTCTAAGGATACAGAGGTGGATGGGTCTGCTGGGAAGCTGGATGATACAGTAACAGGTGAAATATAATCCAGACCAGTGTGAGATAATGCATGAGATCCAAATTCTGGTAAGATATAGATTGTAGTAGTTTTGATGTACATAGTTCCATGCAAGAGACAGGGTAAGAAGGAAGACATCAGGTATGCCTTGAGAATAAGACATCATGCTGCAGCTTTACAAACCGCTGGTCAGAATACACTTAGAGTACTCTGGACAGTTCTGATCACCACACTGCAGAAAGGGAGTGGTGGCGATGGAGAGAGTGGAGAAGAGATTCACAAGGGTGTAATTACAGAAAAAAATGGATTGGCTGAGCATATTCTCACTGCAACATAAAAGGCTGAGGGTGGCCTTATAGACATTTAAATGCTTACAAGGGAAGTAAGTAGGATAGATAATTAGAATCTTGTTCCATGGGCAGGGAGACCAGAACTAGAAGGCACAGGTTTAAGCTGAGAGGGAAAAGGTATAAGGGAGATTCTTTTTCTCCTTTAGATAGCTTGAGCAAGCTGGGACTTTTTCCTTTTGAGCAAAAGAGCATGACAGGTGACTATATAGATGTGTACAAGATGAAAAGAAAGATAGATAGAATGGGCAGACAGAGACTTTTTCCAAAGGTAGAAATGGCTAACAAAAGGAGGCATAATTTTACAGTAATTGGAGGAAAGTATAGGAGGGAGGTCAGAGGTAAGTTTTTATGTGGCAAGTGATGGGTGAATGGAATGCACTGCTGGTGTGGTAGAGGCAGATACATTAGAGACATTTAAAAGACTGAGATAGGCACATAAGTGAAAGAAAAATCAAGGCTATGTAGGAGGGAAGGGTTAGATAATTTTAGAGTGGGGGAAGGTCCTGCACTGTGCTATAATGTTCTATGTTCTATGTCCTTTTGGGCTTGAGGGGCGAGGGGTGGGTGGGTATCTAGAAAAAAAGTGTCAGAAGTCATAGAAACAGATACAACTATAACATTAAGAGGCACTTAGACAGGTAGTTATATAGGAAACACAGAGCGGGATAAGGACTCAATACAAGCAGATGAGATTAGTGTTAGGCATCATGCTTGGCATGAATGTGGTGGGTGAGAAAGGTCCATTGCATGAATTTATGAAGAAAGGCAAGTATCCTCACTGAAATACTTTGGGCTCAATTGAGATACAGGCAGGGTGATGTTTCCCTTGACTGCAGAGTTAGGAACAAGGGGGGCTTTTCATGGAAAGGGATCATGTATTTTAGACTGAAATGTGGAGATCTTTAAATATTGACCAGTGATTTTTTTGGGGAGTATTTTCTATCCCAGAGCTGAGTCTCTGATAGAATTCAGATCTTGGATCCACAGATTTAGACCAAAAGAGCAGAATTAAACCATTTTGCCCATTCAGTCTGCTCCACCACTCCATCATGGCTGATTTATTTTCTGATTTTTGCAGATTAGAGGAATCAAAGATTTTGGAGATGGATTGGGAAAATGGTGTTGAGAGAAAATCTGCTGCAATCTTACTAATTACAGAATTTCTTTAAATTAGATGCAAACACTTATCTGATGCTATATGACTTTGATGCTACTGCAAGAAAGGCTTTCATTGCACCTGTGCATTATGTACTTGCACATATGACGATAAATGACTTTGAGAACAGGCTCAAGGGGCTGAATGGTCTACCCATACTCTAATTTGCATTATTATACACCACTCTGCTCTGCTTTCTCCATGGGAAAGGCCAGCAAATGCCTCCCAAGACCAGTATTTATCCAGTTCAACTTTGAACGTTTTTGTTGAATCCATCCCCACCACCATTTTAGACAGATCATTGCCAATCCCATAAAGTCACCACGGGGAGACTGCACAATCCAACATGATTCAGTATTGCTCACCAGTCAACAGCCAATCTTCCCTCTAAGTCACAGGCTGAGAATTCACAAAGGTTTAATTCAAACACATGAACACAAAGTCCACGCCCAGATCACTCATTTCAGTTGCAGAAAAGATACTGGCTTTAAGATCCTGGGATCACTCTCATGTCATGAAACTTCATTTTTTTTGCAGTAGTACAGTGCAATACATAAAATTACTACAGTACTGTGCTTAAGTTTTAAGCACCGTATCTACATGCAGTATATGTGTCTGAGAGTTTTGCAGAGTACTGTATCTAACTCTGAGTGAATGTAGAAGATTCCAGAAATGCTATTTTGAAGAGATTTCTCATTGGGTAGCATTTATTCTCCAACAATCACCTCCAAAACAGATGACCACATCAGTATATTATGGCTGTTTGTGACAATAAGACCATTAAGACATAGGAACAGAATTAGGCCATTCAGCTGATTGAGTTGCCTCCACCATTCCATCATAGCTGATTTATAATTTCTCTTAACTCCATTCTCCTGCCTTCTCCCAATAAACTTTGACACCCCAACTGATTAAGAAACTATCAACCTCAGCTTCAAATATACTCACAGACTTGAACTCCATAGCTGTCTATGGCAATGAAATCCACAGATTCACCACCCTCTAGCTAAAGAAATTCCTCCCCATCTCTGTTCTAAATGGATGTCCCTCTATTCTCAGCTGTGCCTTCTGGTCCGAGACTCTTGCACTGTAGGAACTATCCTCTCCACATCCATTCTATCCCAGCCTTTCAATATTCAGTAGGTTTCAATGTGGAATCTTGAAGTGAACAAATTTGCCGCCGTATTGCGAAGATGATGAAAGGAGTTATACTTCACTGACTATCATGCACTTTGAAGTACCCTGAGGCCATTCAAAGAGCTGGATCAATGCAAGATTCCTCTTTTTTTTTCTGTTATCCTGAACCCTTATTGATAACCCTCCTTCCAGTCGACCTCTTTTATCCTTAGATATTCTAACAAGTGACACTACTAATTCTCCCTTATACCTTCTTTTCTCAAAGGAAGGCTTCAGATGAAGCCTAGCTCACAACTTCAGGAAGGGAGAAGGTAGAGAAAATAGGCAAGGGTTGTAGAAGAGTAATTCAAATAGAATAATCAGCAAGGAGCTATGATGTTGTGGCCATTACAGAGACTTGGATGGCTCAGGTGCAGGAATGGTTACTTCGAGTGCCAGGCTTTCAGAAAGTACAGGGAGGGAGGCAAAAGAGTTGGGGGCACAGCACTGGTGATCAGAGATATTGTCATAGCTGTAGAAAAGGAGGAAGACATGAAGGGAGTCTCTGTGGATGGAAGGCAGGAAAAGTAAGGGGCCAATAACTCTACTGGGTGTTTTTTTATAGACCACCCAATGGTAACAGAGACATTGAGGAGCAGATAGAAAGACAGATTCTGAAAAGGTGTAATAATAACAGAGTTGTCATGGTGGGAGATTTTAATTTCCTAAATATCGATTGGCATCTCCCTAGAGCTAGGAGTTTAGATGGGGTGGAGTTTGTTAGGTGTGTTCAAGAAGGTTTCTTGACACAATATGTAGATAAACCTACAAGAGGAGAAGCTGTACTTGATCTGGTATTGGGAAATTAACCTGGTCAGGTGTCGGGTCTCTGAATGGGAGAGCATTTTAGAGATAGTGATCACAACTCTATCTCCTTTACCATAGCACTGGAGAGGGATAGGAACAGACAAGTTAGAAAAGCATTTAATTGGAGTAAGGGTAAATATAAGGCTATAAAGCAGTAACTTGGAAGCATAAATTGGAAACAGATTTTCTCAGGGAAATGTACAGAAGAAATGTGACAAATGTTCAGGGGATATTTGCATGGAGTTCTGCGTAGGTACGTTCCAATGAGACGTAAAGGATGGTTGGGTACAGAAATCGCGGTGTACAAAGGCAGTTGAAAATCTAGTCAAGAAGAAAAGTTTACGAAAAGTTTAAAAAACTAGGTAATGATAGAGAACTAGAAAATATTAACACTAGCAGGAAGGAGCACAAGAAAGAAATTAGGAGACCCAGAAGGGGCCATGAGAAGGCCTTGGCAGACAGAATTAAGGAAAATCCCAAAGCATTCTACAAGTATGTGAAGAGCAAAAGCATAAGACATGAGAGAATAGGACCAATCAATTGTGACAGTGGAAAAGTGTGTAAGAAACCAGAAGAGATAGCAGAAGTACCAGCACCTTTATTTCCTGCAGAGCATCAAGAATGCTCACCTCTGTCCCAGGATACTGAAAGACTTTTACCACTGTACCAGTGAGAGCATACTCACCAACTGCATCTCAGTGTGGTATGGCAATTGTCCCGTATCGGACCACAAAGCACTCCAGCATGTGGTAAAAACTGTCCAGCGGATTATCGGCACCCAATTGCCCACCATTGAGAACATCTACCATAAACACTGCCTGGGCAGGGCAAAAAGCATTATCAAGGATGCATTTCATCCTAATCATGGACTTTTTACTCTTCTCCTATCTGGTAAGCGCTACAGGAGCCTCTGCTCCCACACCAGCAGGCACAGGAAGAACTTCTTCCCTGAGGCTGTGACCCTGCTGAATTTCGCATCACAGCACTAAGCAGTATTACACCCATATTGTACAGTCTCAGGACTTTTATATTTGTATGCTGTAACATTTACTTTTTATTCAGTTATTTTGTAAATAGTACTATTCTTTGCATTTCTGGTTAGATGCTAACTGCATTTCATTGGCTTTGTATCTGTACTCAGCACAATGACAATACAGTTGAATCAAGTCTAATCTAATCTAATCTTTGCTTCAGTACTCACTATGGAAAAGGATCTTGATGATTGTAGGGATGACCTACAGTGGACTGAAAAGCCTGAGCATGTGTGTGTTAAGAAAGAGGATGTGCAGAAACTTTTGGAAAGCATCAAGTTGGATAAGTCACCAGAACCAGACAAGATGTACCCCCATGGTGGGAGTTGGGGGAGGAGATTGCTGAGCCTCTGACGATGATCTTTGCATCATCAATGGGGATGGGAGAGGTTCCGGAGGATTGGAGGGTTGCGGATGTTGTTCCATTATTCAAGAAGGGAGTAGAGATTATAGACCAGTGAATCTTACTTCAGTGGTTGGTAATTTGATGGAGAAGATCCTGAGAGGCAGGATTTATGAACAGTTGGAGAGGCATAATACGATTAGGAATATTCCACATGGCTTTGTGAAAGGCAGGTCATGAATTGAATTTTTTGAGGATATAACTTAACACATTGATGATGGTAGAGCAGCAGATGTAGTGTATATGGATTTCAACAAGGCATTTGATAAGGTACCCCATGCAAGGCTTATTGAGAAAGTAAGGAGGCATGGGACCCAAGGGGATGTTGCTTTGTGGATCCAGAAATGGCTTGCCCGCAGAAGGTAAAGAGTGGTTGTAGATGGGTCATATTCTGCATGGAGGTTGGTAACCAGTGGGGTGCCTCAGGGATCCGTTCTGGGACCCCCTACTCTTTGTCATTTTTATAAATGACCTGGATGAGGAAGTGGAGGGATGGATTAGTAAATTTGCTGATGACACAAAGGTTGGAGGTGTTGTGGATAGTGTGGAGGGCTATCAGAGGTTACAGCAGGACATTGATAGGATGCAAAACTGGGCTGAGAAGTGGCAGATGGAGTTCAACCCAGAGAAGTGTAAGTTGGTTCACTCTGGTAGGTCAAATATGATGACAGAATATAGTATTAATGGTAAGACTCTTGGCAGTGTGGAGTTTCAGAGGGATCTTGGGGTCCGAGTCCATAGGACACTCAAAGCTACTGTGCAGGTTGACTCTGTGGTTAAGAAAGCATACGGTGCATTGGCCTTCATCAATCATGGGAATGAGTTTAGGAGCCGAGAGGTAATGTTGCAGCTATATAGGACACTGGTCAGACCCCGCTTGGAGTACTGTGCTCAGTTCTGGTCGCCTCACTATAGGAAGGATATGGAAGCCATAGAAAGGGTGCAGAGGAGATTTACAAGGATGATCCCTGGATTGGGGAGCATACCTTGTGAGAATAGGTTGAGTGAACTCGTCTGTTTTTCCTTGGAGCGACCAAGAGGATGAGAGGTGACCTGATAGATCTGTATAAGATGATGAGAGGCTTTGATCGTGTGGATAGTCAGAGGTTTTCTCCCAGGGCTGAGATGGCTAACACAAGAGGGCACAGTTCTAAGGTGCTTGGAAGCAGGTACAAAGGAGATGTCAGGTGTAAGCTCATTACACAGAGAGTGGTGAGTGCGTGGAATGGGCTAGCGGCAACGGTGATGGAGGCGGATACGATAGAGTCTTTTAAGAGACTCCTGGACAGGTATATGGAGCTCAGAAAAATAGAGGCTTTGAGCAACCCAAGGTAATTTCTCAGGTAAGGACATTTTCAGCACAACTTTGTGGGCCAAAGGGCCTGTATTGTGCTGTAGGCTTTCTATGTTGCTGTTTCTATGAATTCTTCTGAGGGAAACCTTTCAACAACAATTAAGGTAATTTGAATATCCTTTCAAAGCATGAAGTCATGGTGATGTCATCTGAATATGTCAAACTGCTTCTTGATATATTTATGGAGCTACTGGTTCCAGCTTATTATTATCCTAGTAGATGCTTAGCAAATAGAAAAAGTACATGTTGCTCTGATGAGCCAAAACTTCAGACTCCCAGAACTTCTATACAGGAGACCACTAAGCCCATCTGTACCAGTTCCTACTAAACCAATCTCTTTAAAATGATTCCCATGCTTATTCCCGCTGCTTCTGTAAACTATTTCCTCCTGACTCCCACTCCAAGACCCTGATGGATTCCATTTCCACCTCCCTTACAAGCTACAAATTCCTGAGAACGCAGGAGAATAGGGTTGTGAAGGATAATAAATAAATCATGATGGAGTGGTAGAACAGATTGGAAGGGCCAAACAGTTTAATTCTGCTTTTACATCATATGGTCTTGAACAATTTTAACATATGCAGAACTGTGTATAGAGTTGAATAATGATTCGGTCAATTCTAATTCATTACTAAATGGTCCAAACTTTAAAGAGGGCTCTTTGAAGTGACACACTGGAGGAACTCAGTGGGTCAAGCAGCATCTGTGGGGTGAAAGAATTGTCAATGTTTGGAGTCAAAACCTTGTGTGAGATCAAGCCGAATGTCAACAATTCCTCTCCATATTTTCCACCCCCCACAGATGGTCATGACCATGTTGAGTTCCTCCAGCAAATGTTTTTGTTGCTCTTGATCAACATTAACTATTTCTTAAAAAATATTCCTACATGCATACAACAGTCTACCACAACTAGTTGTAGCTTTTGCCAGAATTTATATCAGTGTCCTTGGTCTCTGAGCCAACCACTGATGGGAACAGCTTCCCTCCAACTTCCTAAACCAGCACAATCTCATCCCAATGTAGGGTTTTGACCTGAAACATTGATAGTTCCTTCTCGCCTTAGATTCACATTCAGAATAATTTATTTATCATATGTACATGGAAACATACAGTGAAATGTATTATTTATGATAACACCCTAAGGGTGTACTGGGGACAGCCTGCAGGTGTTGCACATATTCCAATGCCAACATATCACGTCTGGAATGTCCAGCAGAACACAAGCAGCAGCAAAACAATATCACAACCAAACAACAGCAAAACAAACCCCCCCACCCGCACCCACTCACACATACAGACGGGCCTCCACTACTGGACCCTTGACTTTCAGACTCACAGATGTTGAGCATCCCAACCTCCAGTCCATTGCCTGGATTTTGAGAATTCAGTTTTTGACCTCTGGACAAGCCAGCCCTGGGACTTTGACAGACAGATAGACATACTTTATTGATCCCGGGGGAAACTGGGTTTCGTTACAGTTGCACCAACCAAGAATAGTGTAGACATATAGCAATATGAAACCATAAATAATTAAATAGTATTAAGTAAATTATTCCAAGTGGAAATAAGTCAGGACCAGCCTATTGGCTCAGGGTGTCTGACACTCCTAGGGAGGAGTTGTAAAGTTTGGTGGCCACAGACAGGAATGACTTCCTATGACACTCAGTGTTACATCTTGGTGGAATGAGTCTCTGGCTGAAGGTACTCCTGTGCCTAACCAGTACATTATGGAGTGGATGGGAGACATTGTCCAAGATGGCATGCAACTTGGACAGCACCCTCTTTTCAGACACCACCGTCGGAGAGGAGTCCAGTTCCACCCCTACAACATCACTGGCCTTACGAATGAGTTTGTTGATTCTGTTGGTGTCTGCTACTCTCAGCCTGCTGCCCCAGCACACAACAGCAAACATGATAGCACTGGCCACCACAGACTCGTAGAACATCCTCAGCATCGTCCGGCAGATGGTAAAGGACCTAAGTCTCCTCAGGAAATAGAGATGGCTCTGACCCTTCTTGTAGACAGCCTCAGTGTTCTTTGACCAGTCCAGTTTATTGTCCATTCGTATCCCCAGGTATTTGTAATCCTCCACCATGTCCACACTGACCCCTTAAATGGAAACAGGGGTCACCGGTGCCTTAGCCCTCCTCAGGTCCACCACCAGCTCCTTTGTCTTTTTCACATTAAGCTGCAGATGATTCTGTTCACACCATGTGACAAAGTTTCCCACTGCAGCCCTCATCTACCCTGCTGATGCATCCAACTATGGCAGAGTCATCAGAAAACTTCTGAAGATGGCAAGACTCTGTGCAGTAGTTGAAGTCCGAGGTGTAGATGGTGAAGAGAAAGGGAGACAGGACAGTCCCCTGTGGAGCCCCAGTGTTGCTGACCACTCTGTCTGACACACAGTGTTGCAAGCACACGTACTGTGGTCTGCCAGTCAGGTAATCAATAATCCATGACACCAGGGAAGCGTCCACTTGCATCACTGTCAGCTTCTCACCCAGCAGAGCAGGACTTACCGGTCTCAACCTCCAGAGTCGCCAACTTCAGTCTTCGACCGTCTACTTCTGGACTCACTGAGCTCTGGAGTTCAACACTGCTTTGCCCTCCAGACTTCATCACAGATGAAGCCCTACAGCACAATTCAGGCCCTTCAGCCCACAATGCAGTGCCAAACATGTACTTACTTTAGAAATTACCTAGGGTTACCTATAGCCCTCTGGGTATCGACCTCAGGATTCACTGATCATGCTCCACAAGGTTCACTCATCTCTGTACTGGACCATGCTGAACTAGGGCACTCTTTTGTGGACTTCAGTTCAGAATGCTAATTGCTTGCATTTTTTCCTCCACATATTGGGTGTTAGATGGTCCTTTTTTAAAACATGAATTTTTTAGGGATTTTTTTTTTTGTGGCTTCTGTTTAGAGCCGAATCTCAAGGTTGTAGAATGTACTGTATTCATACTTTGATAAGTGTACTTTGAATTTGAACACGCAAGTCCTGGTCACTTAGTTCTAGCACTCTCTTTAACAATGCCACCATTTTGTCTACAACAATTCCCCTCACCCTTTCTATATCACTACATTAAGTGTTGCCCATATATCCCACAAGCCACTCTCTTCCTTTATCTTTGAGGTGTCCACCAAGTTCCAACCAGAAAATGCGTCACTTCAAATAGCCCTCTTTAAAGTTTGGACCATTTAGTAATGAATTAGAATTGACCGAATCATTATTCAACTCTATAACATATACTCTGCATATGTTAAAATTGTTCAAGACCATATGATATAAGAGCCCATCTAATCTGTTCCAGCATTCCATCATGAATTATTTATTATCCCTCACAACCCTATTCTCCTGCCTTCTCCCTGTACCTTTGACACTTTGCTAATCAAGAACCTATCAACCTCCACTTTAAAAATACCTAATGACTTGGCCTCCTCAGCTGCCTGCGGTAATCAATTCCACAGATTCACCACCCTCTGGCTAAAGAAATTCTTCCTCAACTCTGTTTTAAATGGATGTCCGTCTACTCTGAGGCTGTACCCTCTGGTCCTAGAGTCCAGCACTATAGGAAATACCCTCTCTACACTACCCTCTCCACACCCACTCTATCTAGGCACTTCAACATTCAACTGGTTTCAATGAGATCCCCATCATTCTTCTAAACTCCAGTGAATACAATCCCAGAGCCATTAAATACTCCTCATACTTAACCTTTTAATTCCTGTGATCATTCTCACAAACTTCTTCTGGACCCTCTCCAATGCCTTATAAAGCCTCGGCAATACATTTTTGCATATACATTCTAGTTCTCTCAAAATGAATGCTAACATTTGCCTTCCTTACTAGAGACTTACAACTTTGGGCGTTAATTAAATAAAAAGTGTTTAGTCAACACTGAATTCTGTTTCAGACATTATTCTACAGAGAAGGAAATTTGTCACTGAGTTTATCACTTAATTTCCACAGCTCTTCAACAAAGAGCTTTTGTCAATGGACATGCTCCCCATTTAATGCCTGTATGATAGGACCGCTCTTAAAATAATCATTTGTAAAATTACTTAAAATACTACTTACATCAATGACTCTTCAATGAAACTATTCATTGGTCACCAACTTGTTAACTGTTTCTTTCTCAGCATCTATTTTCTTCTAACTCATTAGCCCAAGAGTCTGTGACAGCTCTCAGAGCAACAGCTTTGTTCCATGACCTATGCACTTGTGATCTCTCCTCTCTCTCACTCAATATTCAGATTTATTTATCACATTTACATCAAAACATATAGTGAATTGTGTCACTTGCGTTAACAACAAACACGCCCAAGGCCGTGCTGGGAGCAGGCCGCAAGTGTCACCACACATTCTGACACCAACTTGGCATGGCTGTAATGCTCAGCAGAACAACACAGAACCACCCTGTTCTGTTCTGTTGGGTTCTGTGTTGCTCTGCTGGACATTGTGGACATGCTATGTTGTCACCACAATGTGTAGCCACACTTGCAGATTGCTCTCAGCATATCTTTGGGTATATTGGTTGTAAACGCAAATGATACATTTCACTGTATGTTTCGATGTTGTGTGATAAATGAATCTGAACCTGGCCACCTCATTAAGCTGCTTCATTTAATTACAGACTTCCAGCCTTCACAGCATTTTATCTTTCCATCTACAGATACAACCGTGAATTCAATAGAAACTTTCAGAAAACTATGTGGAACTGAGACAGCTTATCTACTGCTTTCTATTACAAACCTACAGACTCTCACAGCTACCTGGACTATACCTCCTCCCACTCTGTTACTTTCAAAAATGCCATCTCCTTCTCTCAATTCCTTCATCTCTGCCTCATCTGCTCTCAGGATGAGGCTTTTCATTCCAGAACAAAGGAGATGTCCTCCTTCTTCAAAGAAAGGGGATTCCCTTCCTCCACCATCAACACTTCCCTCAGTCGCATCTTTCCCATTCAAGGCCCCAAACAGTCCTTCCAGGTGGGGCAGCACTTCACCTGTGTCTGTTGGGGTCATGTACTGTGTCTGGTGATCCTGATGTGGCCTCCTGTATATCGGTGAGATCCGACGTAGATTGGGAGACCACTTCGACGAGCACCTACGATCCATCTGCCAGAAAAAGTGGGATCTCCCAGTGACCAGCTATTTTAATTCCACTTCCCATTCCCATTCTGATATGTCTATCCATGGCCTCCACTGTCGCGATGAGGGCACAGTCAGGTTGAAGGAACACCTTATATTCTGTCTGGATAGCTTCCAACTTGACGGCATAAACATCAATTTCTCGAACTTCCGGTAATAGCCTCTCCCTCTCCTTCACCATTCCCCATCCCTTTTCCCTTTCTCACCTTATTTCCTTGCTTGCCCATTGCCTCCCTTTGGTGCCCATCCCCCCTTTTCTTTCCATGGCCTTCTGTCCTCTCCTACCAGACTCACCCTTCTCCAGCCCTGTATCTCTTTCACCAATCAACTTCCCAGCTCTTTACTTCACCCCCTCCCTCCCCATTTTACCTACACACCTTGTGTTTCTCCCTCCCCTACCTCCACCTTTTTATCCCTCATCTTTTTTTGTCCAGTCCAGCTGAAGGGTCTCAGTCCGAAACGTTGACTGTACTCTTTTCCATACATGCTGTCTGGCCTGCTGAGTTTCTCCAGCATTTTGTGTGTTGCTTGGATTTCCAGCATCTGCAGATTTTCTCTTGTGATTGAAAAACTTTCAGAATTTTTCTTTTTACAGATTACCTTTACCTTAGCAAAACATTGCAAGATGTGACAGAGGAGCTCGAATGAACAAAATGTAACACCACATATGGAAATTAGCAAGTAACAAACAGCTCATTGAAAAGGGCCCTATAAAGAGGAGAGAGATTTCAAAAAGCTTAGAAGCTGAAAGCACATCCACAAATGGTGAGGTGGTGAGATACATTTCCTTATTCTTGCTCTCAATTTACTCTAATCTCATTATGCTTATTTTGTTGCATAGGTTACGTGTAATTTAAGTTCATGTTAACTGATGTACTGTGCTGGTGTTGCACAATGCTCACTTATACCCTGGGTATGTCTGCTCATGACAGTAAACTTGAACTCAAGAACTCAACTGAGTCATGGTTGATCAAATGTGAGATCTCAGTTTGTTTTTCTTCTATTTATTCATCGCTGGAAATGCCAGTATTTATTACCCATCTGAAATGGCCTTGAGCTGTGGAGAATGTTAATAGTTAACCACACACTGGAACTGGTAGGGATTCTCTCCCTGAAAGTATTAGTGAACCAATCAAGTTTTTAAATAATAACCTAGTGGTTTCAAAGATCCTGACGTAGAGGCTTTTTGTAAATTAATTCCAGATTTAAGAAATCACTTAACCACTGTCAAGAGATTTACATCTCTGTTGATAAGATCAGCTTTATTTGTCACAGGTACATTGAAACATACAGTGAAATGCATAATTTGTGTCAACGTCCAACACTATCCAACATTATAGTGCAGGGGACAGCCTGCAAGCATAGCCATGCTTCCAGTGCCAACATGGCATGCCCACAGCTTACTAACCCTAACACATACATCTCTGGAATGTGAAAGGAAGTATGAGCACCTAGAAGAAACCCATCTGGTCACAGGGAGAATACACAAACTCCTCGCAGTCAGTGGCAAAAATTTGAACCCCAATCCCTGGCGCTGTAAAGCATTACACTAACTGCTATGTTACTGTGCTGCCCCACATTACTAGAAAACTGATCCACAATTTACTGAACCACTATGTCAGCATGTGCCATAGGGCAGCAAGAGGTTACAAAGACAAAAAGATTGAACATCTAAACATAAATAATTCAAACAGAATGAACACTCAAAACTGAAAGTAGAAATTAGAGGGTGACTGGAAGCTGCTTTTTATGATTTAGAGAAATGCAGTTCAAATACCGGCATAATGTGACCATATGGATTGCCACCACATTTTCCAGATTCCCTGCACATTCCAAAGATGTATTGGTTAGGGTTAGTAAATTGTAGGTATGCTATATTGGCAGCAACATTTGTGTGCTGCCCCCAGCACATACCCCAGACTGCATTGGATGCTGATATAAATGGCACATTCCACTATATGCTTCAATGTACATGTGACAAATATAGCTGATCTTTATCTTTAAATATGAACCCAAAGGCAGAGCAAGAATTAGAACCAGGCTTGTAAAATTACAAGCAAAAGAAAATCTGAAGATGCTGGAAATCCAAGCAACACACACAAAATGCTTGAAGAACTCAGCAGACCAGGCAACATCTATGGAATAGAGCACAGTTGATGTTCCAGGTTGAGACCCCAGGTCTCAGCCTGAGACATCAACTATATTCCTTTCCATAGATGCTGCCTGGCCTGCTGAGTTCCTGCAGCATTTTGTTTGTCATAAAATTTCTTGTTTTGTGACAGCAGTAGAATACTATAAATTACATTAAGAAATATATATAAAAATAAGTCATACAAAAAGACAGCAAAAATAGTGAGGTAGTGTTCATGAACCGTTTAGAAATCTAATGGCAAAGGCAATGAAGCTGTTCCTAAAACACCGATTGTGTGTCTTTGGTCTCCCTTACCTCCTCTCGGATGGTAGAAATGAGAAGAGGGCATGTCCTGAGTTGGATCAAGTGGCAATTGTGATTCTAGAGGTTTGCAATATACCAGTGACACCTCAGAATTCACAGCGACCCTGTGAGAGCCGTGCCGTGTCTTACTATAGTTAACCTTCTCTTCGTGACTCACAGCAACAGCTCACAGCCCCCTGTGCACCAACTCCGTCAATGAGCCTGCTGAGACCTCTCCGTACAGCAACGTAAATGGAATGAGTAATTAGCAGTAGAGCACCTGTCAGAATGCATTTTAAACCCCCTATACAAGAATGGTAGAGTGTGTGAAACTCTCAGCGCATATCAGCATCAGGCACCACCTGCTCAAGTCAGAAGATCCAGGCTGTGAGATTCACTCAGGAGTCAAGTATAGCTGATCCAGACAGGGCACACGGAGCTGGTACCATGGTAGCTCTGCTCTGTCAGTGGAAGTGCCATTGTGCAAGCAGCAGCTCTGTGGAAGTCAGAGTGATACAGCACAGAAGCAGGCCCTTCAGAGCTGACACAGATTCCCAGCTGAATTTATCCCTCTGAACCCAGTGCCGGAATGTGTGGCAACACTTGCAAGATGCCCCAGTGCTTCCTTAGGTTGTGTTGGTTGTTAATGCGAATGATGCATTTCACTGTACGTTTCAATATACATGTGATGAATAAATTTAACTGAATTCTTTCCTACCCATGTACCTGTCCAAGTTCAACTTAAATGTAGTAACATACCGTACATACTTCAACCCCTTCCTCAGGCAGCTCATTCTATATACCAAACACTCTCTGGGTGAAGTAATTGTTCTTCAGATTCCTAATTTCTCCCCTCTCACCCTAAATCCGTGCCCCCAGTTCCTGTAAATGCCTGCAAGAAAATGAATAATAAATTTACTTTTGACTTTGACTTTTTGACTTTTGATTCCCTGACCTCGGGGAAAGACTGTGCATCCATCCTATCTGCACCCCATGTGATCTTACAAGCCCTGCTCTGTCCAAGGAGCCATCCTGGGTGAGTGCCACACTGGCCTAGGTGTTGCCATTTGATTGAGATGTATCAAGGTCTTCTGAGGTAGATATCAGATAATTCATAGACTATTTTACAGAGCCCAACAGAAGACAACTACAAAAGCAATAAGGAGAGAAAAGATTAAAAAGGAGGTTAAGCTAGCCAATAATATAAAAGATGATACCAAAAGATTTTTTTCAGATATATAACAAGGAAAAGAGAGACGAGAGTGGATACTGGACCACCGGAAAATGACGCTGGAGAGGTAGTAATGGAGAAAAAAGAAACGACAGAAGAACTTTGAGAGTGTCAGAGGGCAGAAGTGAGAGTAGGTGCTATTGCTTAGGAGAAGGTGCTTGAGAAGCTGAAAGGTCTGAAGTCACGTGGACCAGATAGACTACATCCCAGGGTTCCGAAAGACGGAGCTGAAGAGATTGTGAAGACATTAGTAGTGTTCTTCTTACTTGCATGTCAGAGACTCATTTAATCTTCTCCCATGACACATGATCACTCTCCCCCTACCAACCCACTGAACCTCACAAGAGTAAGCTCTAAAATATCACAGAATAAGAATCTGACCTGATATTTTCCATACTTCACCTGGGTCCTGTACCACAATCACAGCAGCCGGAGATGCCTTTGCTTTGTTTAAGAAGACATATCGCAGTGTTATTTTTGATCCGTCAGTTAAATTTGAAGAAACCTGGAGATCATTTATTCAACATTTTCATATGAGTTAGGCTGACCTTTCCCAAACCTGATTCTTGCTATCTAATTTGGATATAGACAGTAGGTGCAGGAGAAGGCCATTCGGCCCTTCTAACCAGCACCACCATTCACTGTGATCATGGCTGATCATATACAATCAGTACCCCGTTCCTGCCCTCTCCCCATATCCCTTGACCCTGCTATCTATAAGAGCTCTATCTAACTCTCTCTTGAATGCATCCAGAGACTTGGCCTCCACTGCCTTCTGGGGCAGAGCATTCCACATATCCACCACTCTCTGGGTGAAAAAGTTTTTCTGCATCTCTGTTCTAAATGGCCTACCCCTTATTCTTAAACTGTGGCCTCTAGTTCTGGACTCACCCATCAGCGGGAACATGCTTCCTGCCTCCAGTGTGTCCAATCCCTTAATAATCTTATATGTTTCAATCAGATCCCCTTTCATCCTTCTAAATTCCAGTGTATACAAGCCCAATCGCTCCAATCTTTCAACATATGACAGTCCCGCCATTCCAGGAATTAACCTTGTGAACCTACGCTGCACTCCCTCAATAGCAAGAATGTCCTTCCTCAAATTTGGAGATCAAAAACTGCACACAATACTCCAGGTGGGGTCTCACCAGGGTCCTGTACAGCTGCAAAAGGACCTCTTTACTCCTATACTCAATTCCTCTTGTTATAAAAGCCAGCATGCCATTAGCTTTCTTCACTGCCTGCTGTACCTGCATGCTTGCTTTCATTGACTGATGTGATGGATAGAGGTGTGGAGTTATTGACACTACTGTGTATATTAGATACATTATATTAGCCAATGATGGTTAGGTTTTTTTTTAGTTTTTTTCCCCTTTTTTTGGTGGGGGGGTTTCCATTTTTTGTAACTTTCTATGAGTTTGGGAGGCTACCATGTATGGATTATTAATTGTTTGTATTTGTACTTTAACCTATCAATTATGCACTCTCAAGCTCTCTGTATTTGATGTTTTCTTACTATGATTATTTGAAAATTAATAAAAAGATTTAAAAAGAAAAGAAGACATATGATGTGTTGGTCTTCTTTAGCCAGGGGATTGAGTTCAAGAGCCGCAGCTCTATAAAACTCTAGTTACACCACACTTGGAATATTCTGGTCAGTTCTGGTTGCATCATAGAAAGGATGTGGAAGCTTAAGAGAGGGTGCAGAGGAGATTCACCAGGATGCTGCTTGGATTAGAAAGCATACCTTATGAGGAAAGGTTGAGCAAGCTAGGTCTTTTCTCTTTGGACTAAAAAAGGATAAGAAGCAACTTGTACAAGATGATAAGACCATAATGCACAAGAGCATAATTAGGTCATTCAGCTCATCGAGTCTGCTCTGCTCCTATGATAAGAGGTGTAGATGCTTTTTCCCAGGAGTGAAATGGCTCATACAAGGGGTAAACACAAGGAAATCTGCAGATGCTGGAAATTCAAACAACACACACAAAATGCTGGTGGAACACAGTAGGCCAGGCAGCATCTATAGGGAGAAGCGCTGTTGACGTTTCGGGCCGAGACCCTTCGTCAGGACTAACTGAAAGGAAAGATAGTAAGAGATTTGAAAGTAGTGGGGGGAGGGGGAAATGCGAAGTGATAGGAGAAGACCGGAGGGGGTGGGATGAAGCTAGTAGCTGGAAAGGTGATTGGCGAAAGTGATACAGAGCTGGAGAAGGGAAAGGATCATGGAACGGGAGGCCTCAGGAGAAAGGGGGGGGAGCACCAGAGGGAGATGGAAAACAGGTAAGAAGGGGAGGAGGGGCATTAATGGAAGTTAGAGAAGTCAATTTTCATGCCATCAGGTTGGAGGCTATCCAGCCGGTATATAAGGTGTTGTTCCTCCAACCTGAGTTTGGATTCATTTTGACAGTAGAGGAGGCCATGGATAGACATATCAGAATGGGAATGGGATGTGGAATTAATATGTGTGGCCACTGGGAGATCCTGCTTTCTCTGGCGGACTGAGCGTAGGTGTTCAGTGAAACAGTCTCCCAGTCTGCGGCGAGTCTCACCTATAAAAGGCCACACCGGGAACACCGGACGCAGTATACCACACCAGCCGACTCACAGGTGAAGTGTCGCCTCACCTGGGAGGACTGTCTGGGGCCCTGAATGGTGGTGAGGGAGGAAGTGTAAGGGCAGGTGTAGCACTTGTTCCACTTACAAGGATAAGTGCCAGGAGGGAGATCGGTGGGAAAGGATGGGGGGTACGAGTGGACAAGGGAGTCGCGTAGGGAGCGATCCCTGCGAAAAGCAGAAAGGGGGGGGAAGGGAAAGATGTGCTTGGTTATGGGATCCCATTGGAGGTGGCGAAAGTTACGGAGAATTATACGTTGGACCTGGAGGCTGGTGGGGTGGTAGGTGAGGACAAGGGGAACCCTATCCCGAGTGGGGTGGCAGGCGGATGGGGTGAGGGCAGATGTGCGGGAAATGGGAGAGATGCGTTTGAGAGCAAAGTTGATGGTGGAAGAAGGGAAGCCCCTTTGTTTAAAAAAGGAAGATATCTCCTTCATCCTGGAATGAAAAGCCTCATCCTGAGAGCAGATGCGGTGGAGACGGAGGAATTGTGAGAAGGGGATAGCCTTTTTGCAAGAGACAGGGTGAGAAGAGGAATAGTCCAGGTGGCTGTGAGAGTCTGTAGGCTTATAGTAGATATCAGTAGATAAGCCGTCTCCAGAGATCGAGACGGAAAGATCAAGAAAGGGGAGGGAGGTGTCGGAAATGGACCAGGAAAATTTGAGGGCAGGGTGAAAGTTGGAGGCAAAGTTAATGAAATCAACGAGCTCAGCATGTGTGCAGGAGGCAGTGCCAATGCAGTTGTCGAGGTAGCAAAGGAAAAGAGTGGGATGGATACCTGTATAGACTTGGAACATGGACTGTTCCACAAAGCCAACAAAAAGGCAGGCATAACTGGTACCCATACGGGTGCCCATGGCTACACCCTTGGTTTGGAGGAAGTGGGAGGAGCCAAAGGAGAAATTATTAAGAGTAAGAACTAATTCCGCTAGACGGAGGAGAGTGGTGGTAGAGGGGAATTGGTTAGGTCCAAAAGGAAGCGAAGAGCTTCGAGACCATCTGGGTGGGAGATGGAAGTATATAGGGACTGGACGTCCATGGTGAAAATAAGGCGGTGGGGGCCAGGGAACTTAAAAACATTGAAAAAATTCAAAGCATGAGAAGTGTCATGAACATAGATGGGAAGAGATTGCACAAGGAGGGATAAGACAGTGTCAAGATATGCAGAAATGAGTTCGGTGGGGCAGGAGCAAGCTGAGACAATAGGTCTACCTGGATAGGCAGGTTTGTGGATCATGGGTAGGAGGTAGAAACAGGAAGTGCGGGGTGTGGGAACTATGAGTTTGGCGGCAGTGGATGGGAGATCCCCAGAGCTGATAAGGTTGATGATGGTATAGGTGACAATGGCCTGGTGCTCCTTAGTGGGGTCATGATCAAGGGGTAAATAAGAGGAGGTATCAGAGAGTTGTCATTGTGCCTCGGCCAGGTAGAGGTCAGTACGCCAGACAACAACAGCTCCCCCCTTATCAGCAGGTTTTATAGTGAGGTTGGGATTGGTGCGGAGGGAGCAGAGAGCACAGCATTCGGAAGGAGTGAGGTTGGAATTGGAACAGGGTGCAGTGAAGTCAAGATGGTTGATGTCCCGTTCATACAAGGGGTCATAGTTCTAAGGTGATCAGAGGAAAGTAATCTGGGGGGAATGTAAGTAGTTTTACACATAGAGTGGTGAGTGTGTGGGTCACGCTGCCAGGGTTATGGAATGCCATGGTAGAAGCAGATACATTGGGGACATCTAACAGTTTCTTAAAGAGACACATGGATGAAAGAAAATGAAGGGCACAGTGGGAAGGAACGGTTAGACTGATCTTAAAGTAAGTTAAAAGGTCAGCACAACATTGTGGGCTGAGGGTCTGTACTGTACTGCACTGTTCTGTGCTTACCTAGATACTAGCAGTTTCACTATTGCTTAACCCTTTCTTGAATTAGTCCCAGGTATGGAGGCATCTTACACCATCATACATACAAGTTGCTGCATCTGGTTATCAGGATTCATTCACCAACATTTGGCTAGAAGGATTTAACCTCCCAAGACCTGTCAGCAGGCAACAATTAGAGGAAGGGGCAGTCAGTGCACTTTAGTGCTTGGTTGCTGGCAATGAGGCTCTGTGCAAAGTAGAACGTTACAATGCTCCAAACCACAGGGTGGGCTGAGTTCAAACCAACACAGGTCTGTCACAGCAGATGGTGGCACAGTCATGGGACCTCGCATGTCAAAAGTGGCAGGTGCCAAAATAATTAAACCAAACTGTTTGTTGTTTGTATGAAACACTGGAAACTATGAAATGAGGTAATGTCCACACTGAAAATTGTCTCCACAAAATCTTCTCCCAAATCTCATGGACACTCTCCTCAGTCACAGACTGCACCGAACCACTGAACCTCATCATGCATCCACAAACATGAACCACCCCCTGAATCTCTCCCATTCCCCACAGATGCTCTCTCCAATCATAGTTTGTAAACATTGTGTGCTATTCTGGTCACCTGCCTACAGAAAAGCTATCAATAAGATTGAAAGAATGCAGAGAAAATTTACAAGGATGTTGCTGGGACTTGAGGACCTGAGTTATAAGGAAAGGCTGAATAGGTTAAGACCTTATTCTAGGAAAATGAGGAGAAATTTGATTGAGGTATACAATTCCCACCACAGTGACTGTGACCGTGTGGGTTTCCTCAGGGTGCTCCAGTTCCCTCCCATGGTTCAAAGATGTAACAGTTGGTAGATTAATTGGTCATTGTAACTTGTTCTGTGATTAAGCTAGGATTAAATCAGGGGTTGCTAGGCAGCACAGATTGAAGGGAAGGAAGGGCCTATTCTGCACTGTATCTCAATAAATAAATAAAATTAGTGTATAGTTGGGTAAATGCAAGCAGGCTTTTTCCACTGAGGTTGGGCAAGGCTAGACCTAGGGTTCATGGGTTAAGGGTGAAAGGTGAAATATTTAAGGGGAACCTGATGGGGAACTTCTTCACTCAGCGGGTGATGCTAGTGTGGAATGAGTTACCAGAATGGGTTCAATGCAACATTTAAGAGAAGCTTGGATAAATACATGGATGGGAGGGGGTATGGATGGCTACGGTCCAGGTGTGGGTCGACAGAACCAGGCAAAATAACAGTTCAGCACGGATGGACTTAAGGGTCTGGTTCAGTGTCTGATCACTCAATTTCCTCACACATGCCATAGACACCATCCCGAGTCAGAAACTCCAACTACCTACTAAATCTCCTCTTGGACCTCATGGACTCTACCCACCAACAGCCCACATACATTCTTTCATGTCATAGACTCCATCCAGCCACTAATTTTCCTCACAAGCCCAAAGAACACTCTCCCCTATAATGAATTCTGTCCACTCATTGAATCTCCACAAACCATGGATATTATCTTGAATACAGGCAGCAACCATCCACTAAATCTCCTCCCCAAGGACACTGTCCACCATCACAGGGTCCACCAAGAAACTGCATCCAGAGTCCCTTGGAGCGGAGTCTGCGCTACAACCTTTTCACACAAACATCTATTTAAAAGATTAGATTTACTTGTCACATTTATATAGAAACATGCAGTAAAATGTATCATTTGCATCAACAACAACAGAGTCTGAAGATAAGCTGCCCGTAAGTATTGCCATGGTTCTAGCATCAACATAGCATACCCACAACTCACAAACCTTAACCTGTACGTCTTTGGAATGTCGGAGGAAACCGGAGCATCCGGAAGAAACCCATGCGTTCACGGGGAGAAGTTACAAACTCCTTACAGACAGTGGCGGGAATTGAACCACGATTACCATTGCAACTGTAAAGCATCATGCTAATTGTTATGCTACCATGCCGCTTAAGGCATCTGTTCAGCTTTAATCTTATAAATGGTGGGTAAGCAAGTGGAAGAAAGGAATAGTTGCAGAGGTTGGGACAAATATGATATCAAAGGTTGCTAGTGGGTGTAAAGGTCATTGTTATAAAATTAGAATTATTAGTGGGCAGAAAGGTCAAGAAAAGTGAATGTGTGTGAACAGAACCTGCCAGCCATCAGTCAAACAGCACTAAACTGTACTTCTCAAATCAGGCTCAGTGGCTAACTAAAAGGAGTTTGCAATGCCAAGTATTAGTGCAATTTGCAAATTGAAGGAAAAGCTTTTGGATGACAGCCAAAATATTGGTTTAAACTGGCACCTGCTGACCATGACAACAGGGATTTCGAGGAAAGTCAGCGTGAGGAGCTTGGCTCAGGGCTCCCAGCCCAACCTGTGTTGAATTGGGACTTAGTGGAAGTTGGGAGTCCACTCTGCCCTCAGTTCTTATCAGCTACAGAATCAACCTTGCCCAAGAATTGCTTAGTGTTATCATTTCAGAGGATCTGTCCTGGGTCTAGCACCCAGGTGTCATTACATAGAAAGCACAGCAGCACCTCTATTTTCTTAGCAGCTTGCAAAGATTCTGCATGTCCCCTAAAACGTAGATAAATTTCCATAGGTGTGTGGTGGAGAATATATTGAATGGTTGCATTATGGCTTGTTATGGAATACACCAAGGCCCTTGAATGGAAAAGCCTACATGAAGTAGTGGATACAGCCCAGACCTTCACAGGTAAAGCCCTCCCCACAAATGAGACATCTACATGGACCCCTGTTGCAGGAAAGCAGCAGCCATCATCAGGGACCCCCATCGTCCAGGCCATGCTCCCTTCTCAGGAAGAAGGTACAGGAGCCCCAAGACCCACAGAATCATTTTCAGGTTCAGGAACAATTATTACCTCTCAACCATCGGGCTCTTAAATGGATAACCACTTAAATTCATTCATTCTGCCACTGAACTGTTCCCACAGCCTATGGACTTACTTTCAAGTTCTCCTCATCTTACGTTCTCAATATTTATTATTTATTTATTTATTATAATTATTTTGCTTGTTTTTTCATTTCTTTGTATTACTGTGAATGTCCACAAGAAAATGAATCTCAGGGTTGTATAAAGTGACATATATGTGCTTTGATAATAAATTTACTTTGAACCTTGTCATGGTGGCGAGGCTTGTGAGTTCCTGACAGTGAGGTCACCTGGAGTTTAGCGATCAGGCATTTAGTTCCTGGTAGGTTCACCCATGACAGTAAGGTCAAGGGGGAGTTTCCAGACAAAGAGTGATCCAACCAAGACCTCAACAGAGGAGCTGGGAGAAGATGACAACACATCACAATGGTAGTGAAGATGGAAAAAGGATGTAGCAGTGAAGGATTCCCAGTCATCCTGCATACAATGCCACTGCACCCTGACCTATCAAGGGCTGTGGTGGTTGCCCATACGTCAGCCTCCCCACATTAAACAAAGTCACACATAGGCATTTTCAAATTAGGGAATAACCCCTTGAGAGAAAATCATACTTGACTCGAGTGATCACATTACCACTACAGATTCAATGAATGGCCACAGCAAGAAAGGAGGTCATTCAGCCCCTCTAATCTATGCATCGTTAGTATAATCCACCTGGATCCAACTCATCGCCCTTCAAATCCTTTCCTTTCAGATCCCATTACAATACCACAAGATAAAAGAAATAAAGTTAGCTTTATTTGTCAAATCTCGGTTGAGTGAACTCAGCCTTTTATCCTTGGAGCTATGGAGGATGAGAGGTGACCTGATAAAGGTGCATAAGATTATGAGAGGCATCGATTGTGTGAATAGTCAGAGGCTTTTTCCCAGGGCTGAAATGGCTAACACGAGAGGGCACAGTTCTAAGGTGCTTGGAAGCAGGTACAGAGGAGATGTCAGGAGTAAGTTCATTACACAGACAGTGGTGAGTGCGTGGAATGGGCTGCTGGTGATGGTGGTGGCGGCGGAAATGATAGGGTCTTTTAAAAGTCTCCTGGATAGGTACTTAGAAAAATAGAGGGCTATGGGTAACCCTAGGTAATCTCTAAAATAAGTACATGTTCAGCACAACATTGTGGGCTGATGGGCCTGTATTGTGCTATAAGTTTTCTATGTTCCTATGCCTATCAATACATAGAAACATTCAGTGAAATGCACCATTTGTATCAATGACCAACACAATCCAGGGATTTGGAGAGGGAATCGTGCAAATATCACCATGTTTCTGGCACCAACATAGCATGCTCACAACTCATTAACTCTAACTCATACATCTTTGGAATGTGGAAGGAAACCAAAACACCCAGTGGAAACCCACACGGTCACAGGGAGAATGTACAAATACATGGGATCCTGGAAGGGACTGCAAGAGCAAGAAAGTCAGGATGAAGCTTTCTAAACACTGGTTTGGCCATAGTTGGAGTATTTGGTCCGGTGCTGGCACCAGAGTGGAGGAAAGATGTAAAGGTTTTCGAGAAGGTGCAGAAGAGATTTATCAAAATAATTCCTGGGACTTTTGTGTTATGCTGATAGACTGAAGAAGGAATCTGATGGAGGTGTTGAAAACCGTAAAGCAGGTGGATGGAAAACTCTTCCCATTGGTGAAGAACTAGGGACATAAAATGATGATGATGAAAAGTAATATGAGAATGTTTTCACACAGTGGGGTATCAGAGGGGAGGAGTGCAGAGGATCAGTCTGGCTTTCTCGCTCTTGCAGTCTCCACCAGGATCCCAAGTGCTTTTGCAAACACTTCTGAACTTGCTCAGCCATTTTCAATGAATCATTCACATAGACCACTTAGATCTCTCATTCCTTATACCCCTTTTAGGATTGTGTTGCTTCATGGTGTGTTATTAGAGGATCAGAGGTGAAGAGGGTCAGTAACTTTAAATTCCTTGCCGTTATTGTATCAAAGGATCAAAGCAAGTAAGTGCCATCACAAAGAAGACATGACAGTCCCTCTACTTTCTTAGAAGTTTGCATAGATTTGGTGTATCACCTCCAACTTCAACAAATTTATTTAAGTACACAGTGGTGAGTGTCCTAACTGGTTGCATCATGGCCTGTTACGGAAAAGCCAACGTCCAGAAACAGAAAAGTCTACAGACAGTGGTGGTTGCAGCCCATTCCATCACAGAAAAAGCCCTCCCCACCATTAGGTGCATTTTCAAGGAGTGGTGCCACAAGAAAGAAACATCCACCATCCAGACCAAGCCTTGTTCTTGCTGCTGCCTTCAGGAAGGAGGTACTGAAGCCTTAGGTTATACAGTAACATACTCAGGAGCAGTTATTGCACTACAACCATCAGCTCCTGAACTGGTGTGGATAACATCCCTCACCACAACTCTAAACTGATTCCACAATCTACAGACTCACTTCCAAGGACTTTTTAAAACCCAAGTTCTCAGTATACAGTGCCTTGAAAAAGTATTCAGCCCCACAACTATTTTCACATGTTACTGTCTCATTTTCTAAATTTCAAATGTATTGAAGTTAGATTTTTGAGCTAATCTACAAAACATTGGGTGTCATGTCAAATGGAACTAAATTCTAAAACCTGTCAACAACTTACAAAAAATTAAAAACCGAAATTGAGGTTGAAAAAGTAAACATCCCCTTTGTAATTACTACACTAACTTTCCTCAGGTGCATTGTAGTGTATTACCACCAAACCACCAAATTTGTTGATGTAGAAAATTGGAGGATAACCTGTTTCCAATGAATTCATAAGAATAAATACCCCTTCTAGAAACATAGAAAACCTACAGCACAATACAGGCCCTCCGGCCCACAAAGTTGTGCTGAACATGTCCCTGCTTTAGAAATTACTAGGCTTACCCATAGCCCTCTATTTTTCTAAGCTCCATGTACCTATCCAGGAGTCTCTTAAAAGACCATAACGTATCCGCCTCTATCATCATTGCTGGCAGCCCATTCCACATAGTCACCACTCTCTGAGTAAAAAACTACCTCTGACATCTCCTCTGTACCTGCTCCCCAGCACCTTAAACCTGGGTCCTCTTGTGGCAACAATTTCAGCCCTGGGAAAAGGCCTCTGTCTATCCATACGATCAATGCCTCTCATCACCTTATATGCCTCTATGAGGTCACCTCTCATCCTCCGTCGTTCCAAGGAGAAAAGGCTGAGTTCACTCAACCTATTCTCATAAGGCATGCTCCCCAATCATTGTAAATCCTTTCTATGGCTTCCACAACCTTCCTGTAGTGAGGCGACCAGAACTGAGCACAGTACTCCAAGTGGGTCTGACCAGGGTCCTATATAGCTGCAACATTACCTCACGACTCCTAAATTCAATTCCACGATTGATGAAGGCCAATACATCGCGTGCCTTCTTAACCACAGAGTAAACTTGTGCAGCTGCTTTGAGCATCCTATGGACTCGTACTCCACACCGCCAAGAGTCTTACCAGTAATACTATATTCTGCCATCATACTTGATCTATGAAAATGAACCACTTCACACTTATCTGGGTTGAACTCCATCTGCCACTTCTCAGCCCAGATTTGCATCCTATCAATGTCCCGCTGTAACCTCTGACAGCCCTCCACACTATCCACAACACCTCCAACCTTTGTGTCATCAGCAAACTTACTAACCCATCCCTCCACTTCCTCATCCAGGTCATTTATAAAAATCACGAAGAGTAAGTGTTGTAATGTGAGTATTATTAAAAGTAAGATAATACTAGTCGAGAAGCTGTTGGGAGCAAGAGGTGGGATCCGGGGTTGGTGGGGTCTTTACTTCTGTTCTTTTTACTCCCAGCATGCATTGTATATCGTTCCTCCACCCATGCCGCACGAGGTACCTGGAAGCCTCTGATTTGTAAATATCATTTGGCGTCCCAGATAAAGATGCTCTTTTGGCCATCAAGTTGTCGAGTGGTCTTTTTGTAAAGTAGAAGTTACCACAGTAAGGGTCCCAGAACAGATCCCTGAGGCACACCACTGGTGACCGACTTCCATGCAAAATATGACCCGTCTACAACCACTCTTTGCCTTCTGTGGGCAAGCCAGATCTGGATCCACAAAGCAATGTCCCCTTGGATCCCATACCTTCTTACTTTCTCAATAAGCCTTGCATGGGATACCTTATCAAATGCCTTGCTGAAATCCATATATACGACATCTACTGCTCTTCCTTCATCAATGTGTTCAGTCACTTCCTCAAAAAATTCTCTGTATGGTCCAACAGTCTGGTAGATTTTCAACAGGCTAAACCAAAATGAAGACAAAAGAGCATTCAAAACAATCCAGGGGAATGATAATAGAAAAGAACAAGTCTGGGGAAGGGTACAAGACCATCTCAAAGGCACTGAACGTACCTCAGAGCTCAGTGCAGTTCATCATGAAACTACGGCCATATTACCCAGGCCTGGCTGCCCCTCTAAATGTAGTCACTACAGAAGAATGACACTTGTAAGAGAGGCTACTGTGATACCAACAGTCTCTCTAGGTGAGCTGCAGAAGTCAGTGGCTCCATAACCTCTAAGGACTTGCACAAAAAGAGATTTATACAAGAGTGGCAAGAAAGAGGCCTGAGCTAAAAAAAAAAGCATACCCTTGCCCCTAAAGACTTTGAAGATTGTCACTTAGGGGATACTGTAAAGATATGGAGAAAGGTGCTGTGGTCAGTTGAAACTGAATGGATCTTTTTGGCCTCAACACTAAGCGGTACGTGTGACGTAAATCTAATATTGCGTATTGGCCAGGTTAACACTACCCCTATCCCTCTGCTGGAGGTAGCATCATGCTATGGGGATGCTTTTCAGCGGTAGGGACTGGAAATCGGGTCAGGATGGATGGGAAGATGAATGCTGCTAAATACAGAGAAATCCTGATTAAAGACCTGCTGGCCTTTACCAGAAAGCTTAAACTGGGGAAGAAGTTTATCTTTCAGTAGGGCAATGACCCAAAGTACACTGCCAGAGGAATCATAGAGTGGCTTGAAATGAAGAAAATTGATGTCCTTGAGTCACCCAGTCAGAGTCCTGATCTTAACCTGATCAAACATCTCCAGCAAGACCTCTGCACCACGGTCCACTGCCGCTCCTCAACTAACCTGGCACAGCTTGAGCAATTTTACAAGGAGGAATAGGTGAATATTGCTGTGCAAAGCGAATAGAGACATCCAAAAAGACTACTGGCTGTAATAGTTGTGAGAGGTGGTTTAACTAAGTACAGAGCTAATATTTCAGTTTTTGAATTTTTAGTTTTTCACGCTTTACAATTTTCCTTGTTTTTTCAGATTCAGATTCAGGTTCAGTGTATTGTCATTTAGAAACCAGAAATGCAATGCAGTTAAGAAATGAGACAACGTTTCTCCAGAATGATATCTCAAAAGCATATGACAAAACAGACTACATTATAAAATCCACATAACGTCTGGTAATCCCCAATCCAGAGTCCGGAGAGGCTGCTGCATATTAATATTGCACTACCGTCTTAGCGCATTCCCCGGAAAGGAGCTCCAAATCCACCAGACAAATAAGACCAAAAACTAAAGCTACAAGACCCGCACAAAACCACATAGTTACAACATATAGTTACAACAGTGCAAACAATAGCATAATTGATTAAAAAAAAACAGACTATGGGCACAGTAAAAATAGTCCAAAGATGTTAAAGGACTATAAGTTCAAAAGAAATCACCACACAGTTTCCACAAGTCCCCAGGGTCCCTACAAACTCGCCATCCCACGCCGGCGGTAGAAGGGAATACCCCTCTATGGACTTTCACGGCGCCACCTGACTCAGCCTCGCAGATGCAACGCTCACCGAAAGCGACCTGACCGCAGCAGACTCCGAGTCCGTCGAACCGCTGAGCCGACGACCATCCCCTCCGGCACAGCTCCTCTGAGCACCACCCTCTGCCGAGCATATTAAGACGGCCCCACCAACAGCCATCGGCAACGCGACCCCGAGGACTGGGGGCCTGTTCTTCCCAGCAGAGCCCCGAACCTCACAGCAGCAGCAGCAATGAAGAAGGTCTTCCTGGAGATTTCCCAATGTTCCTCCGTGCTCCCACGTCCGTTTTCAATCGATTATGATTGCACACTGCACCCCACTTCACAAATAACAGATAATCAGCTCCGGAGTGGCCGCTGCAAGCTGCGTCGTGCCGTCATCTTGGAAATTCGATCAATTTTTGGGGTCTACTATAAAAAACGGAGCATGTGACCAACAAATAAAAATTTAAATTTAAATTAATCAAAATTCCTGTTTGTAATACTCATTTATGTGTACAAAGGATTTAGGGGCTGAATACTTTTAAAAGGCACTGCATATCTATGTGCACAATTTGTCGTCTTTCACACATTGGCTGTCAAAAGGTCCTGATGAAGGGTCTTGGCCTGAAACATCAATGGTTTATTCCCCTCCATAGATGCTGCCTGGCCTGCTGAGTTCCTCCATTGTTTTGAGTGCGTGTAAATTGACTGTTGTATTGCTAACAACCAATCCATCAGTGGCTCAGAGCAACTTTGGTGTTGATGTTGTGAAAAGCATAGGAGAAATGGAGTAACAGCCAAGATATGCCATGACACATCAGTCAGCTCTGGTGTGAAATGGTATCCAGCCATCTGTTCTCACCCACAACTCTCTGCTGCAGACCCCGCACTGACCAAGCCATCCTAATATCCTTTCATGCCCTATGCATTGGGCAAGGGAAGAAAAACATCATCCCACAACAAAATCTGGATGCAGGGGAACTCATATCTGTCAATGCACCTTGAAAGAGTCCAATTCCATGCCACATCTCCACCGGCACGCACATGGAATGCTAATTAAACACAAAGGTTATACGCACAGTCAGCATAGCCATCTGCTTAGATTGACAGATTCTTCTAAACACCGTCTCCATTGTCTCCTGCTCATGGCATCTCTCCACCTGCCCCATCAAAGCCTTAGTGTACCTTTAAAATATGCACTGTCAACACACTGTCCAGTTTCTAATGCAGCCATGTCATTTAAAATAGACATAAGTGTCATTACACATTCTTCAAATGCAAGCAATGCACAGGAATACCAGCAAATTGCAGAATAGTTTTTAATAGCCTCAGATTGTTTTATAACTATCATGACATACTCTCTATTAGGCATTGCAAACAAACAGGAAAAGGAAGAAACATCACTGAAAATGCCAGCGTAGGGGATGGTTCAAATCAGTAGAGTTACATCACTATGTTGAGCTGAGACCTGAGAGTGAGTTCATTGAATGGATTGGCCAAATAACATCATAACTGCGATGTCAGTTGTTTGTATTCAACCTCATCAAACACTTTTCGCTTTCCTCCCTTTGTACTGTCCTGTGGGTGTGTGACACGACAGCATGGAGAGAACTTTACCCCCTACAATCTGTCTAACTTGTCCTGCCCTGAGTGTGCGATTGGACAGTGCAGAGGGAGTTTATCCTCTGTCTAACTTTTGCAGTCCTGCCCTGTATGTATGGTCAGACAGTACAGAGATGTTTTTACCCTCTGACTAACTTATACAGTCTTGCCCTGGGTATGTGATCAGACAGTGCATTTTGTATGTGTGTTACTCTGGATTTTTAGCATCTGCAGAATCTCTCTGTTTACCCTCTGTCAAATTTGCACAGTTGCCGCCCTGGAAGTGTGTGTGAGGAGACAGTGGAGGAATGTAACCTGCACTAGACTAGGTAGCAAAGTGGATCCAGGACATGCCAGAGAATGTTTGTACATGAATTATTTATAACTAAATTTGGTTGATTTATTGCTGAGGTGACCTGAATGCAACCTATCAATTCCATGAAGAGAAATTGTTAATTATGCATAATTACAGACTCAATAAATATCAATAAATAAATATTGACCATCTTTGATGTGACTCACTCTCATTTGTTTTAGGATTTTCTGAACTTTAGTCCCAGAGCTGCTGTTGATGCTCTGGCATGTAACTAAAAGCCTGGGAACATTAAAGATACAATGGTCAGATTGTTCAGGTGATGGGAGCAGAGAGAAAGAGAGGATAGGGCAGAGCACAAAGTATGAATTAATGGTTAAATCAGCTACAGATATGGAATAGAGAGAGAGAAACAAGTGCAACGGACAGAAAAAAAATTATAATAAAATACAAATGTTTCGTCAAGATCCATGACATTTAAAATTAACCATGTGATTCCTCACCAACAGAATTATCTTTTCAGTGCCAGAGGTCATCAGCTGCAATACACCATTAAGTGAGCGGGGACTCTGGCTAAGTTTACCTACATTCACTTTCTCAGGTTTACCTGCATTTACTTTGCGAACGGCACATTGTTAAAAATGCTTTATGATGTGACAGGTCACGTGTTGTGTGAAATCAACAGAACTCAGGAAACAATACATAAATTTTCCAGAATAGAACAAAGAACAGTACAGTATAGTACAGACCCTTTGTCCCACAAAGTTTTTCCAACCATTTAACCTAATCTTTCCCTCCCATATGGCCTTCCATTTCTCTTTCATCTGTGTGCCTATCTAAGTTTCTTAGATGTCTCTAATGTATCTGGCTCTGCCACCACCCTTGGCTGTGTTTTCTATGCACTGCCACTCTCTGTGTAAAAAACCTATATCCCCCCTATACTTTCCTCCCATCACTTTAAAATTATGTCCCCTTGTATTTGTCCCATTTCTACCCCAATAGACCTTGGCAGAAATCACTGTGGCATTTATCAATCAGTAATACCAACACAATTAACAAGAAACTTTAAAATTGGAGCCAATTATTTTAATGTTAACAGTCCCCAACCAGTATTTTGGTGCCATGGTAGCATACCAGTTAGCATGACACTATTACAGTCAGGGCATCAGGAACTGAGAGTTCAATTCCAATGTCATCCTGTCCGTGTAATGCCTGTGTTTTCTCCGGGTGTTCCAGATTCTTCCCACAGCTGGTAGGTGAATTGGTCATTGCAAATAGTCCTGTGATTAGGTTAGACTTGAACCAGGGATTCTTGGGCAGCGCGGCTCGGTGGGCCAGAAAGGTCTACTCTACAGTGTAACTATAAGTAAATAAATAAATACATAAACCTTCACCAAGGATCCATCGCTATATGTCAACTCATTCACTTGTTCCATTGAAGCTTTCAGGAGTTTGAAGGAATTATTTCCAAAATTGGAAGTTGGAGTTTAGGAAATGGAGAGCTCTACTAACAAAGCTATAACTGTTAGCCATGGTCATTGGATTATCATCCCTCTCACCACTGTCTCATTTGAACAAGGACTCCAGAAGCTTGATTCTGAACCAACATGCTCTGCAAGTGCTGCACCATGGGAGAATAAAGATTAGCTTTATTTGTCACGTACCTCAAAGCATACTGCGACCTATCATTTGTGTCAATGACTAACACAGTCTTAGGATGTGCTGGGGGCAAGTGTCGTCATGTTTCTAGTGTCGATATAGCATACTCACAACTTACTAACCCTAACCTGTATGAAGGAAAGGATCAGTCATGATTGAATGGCAGAGCAGACTTGAAGAGCCAAATGGCCTAACTCTACTCCTGTGGTCTTTGGAATGTGAGAAGAAAGAGAAGTACCCCAAGGAAACCCACACGGTCACCATAAAAATATGCAAACTCCTTATGGACAGTGCAAAATTGAACCCCGACCTTCTGATTGCTGGCATTGTAAACATGACACTAACTGCTGTGCTGCCATGCCTCCTGCACTCCGGAAACACTGCACTGTGGGAGAGGTGGTGCTGAGGGAGTGTTGTGCCATGGGAGAGGTCATACTGAGTGATGCCACACTGCAGGAGGGGCAATGCTGAGGGATCACCACACCATAGGAGGACATTATACAGAGAGTTCCTGCTTTATATAAGGGTTCAGTTACTGAGAACTATCCTTAAGTCAACTTCTCCAGAGTCCTGACGAAGGGTCTCGGCCCGAAACGTCGACAGCGCTTCTCCTTATAGATGCTGCCTGGCCTGCTGCGTTCCACCAGCATTTTGTGTGTGTTGCTTGAATTTCCAGCATCTGCAGATTTCCTGGTGTTCTCCAGAGATATCCATTTTCTATAGCAAATCATTTCGTATAGCATCAAAATCAGGTTTAATATCACCAGCATATGTTGTGAAATCTGTCATTTCCACATGCTGTAACACTTTCATTTCAATAAATTATCACCCTAACACTACCGATACATATACTGTATATAATCATTAATGAATGCCATGAAACCTTACTCAGATTTCTGTAAGCCAGCTCATCTGTAACCTGAGGATCCTGGTATTGTCCTGGGATCAGAATCAGAATCAGGCTTACTATCACTGTCATGAAATTTGTTAACTTTATGTTAGGAATACATTGGAATATATGATAAATAAATATAGAGAAAAAATGAATTACATTAAGTATATATATGTGTCTACTAAAAAGTTAAAATAAGTAGTGCAAAAACACAAATAAAAAAGTAGTGAGGTGGTGTTCATGGGTTCAATGTCCATTTAGGAATCGAATGGCAGAGGGGAAGAACCTGTTCTTGAATCATTGAGTAGGTGCCTTCAGGCTTCTGTGTCTCCTTCCTGATGGTACCAATAAGAAGAGGGCACATCCTGGGTGGTGAGGGCCATTAACGATGGACACTGCCTTCCCAAGGCTCTGCTCCTTGAAGATGTCTTGGGCAGAGGCTGGTACCCGTGATGGAGATGACTAATTTTACTGGTGAAGAACTGCACCACTGAGGATGTATTGCACTTTCAGTCTTTGGATGACATGTTAAACCCAGGCTCAGTCTCCCATCTGAAGGTAAAACAAAATTCCATGGCTATTGATTGTGAGACTGAGAATCAACCTCACCCCACCCTCCAACACAGAACGACTCCGCCATTTCTACTACAACAACTGCTTTGACTGGCTGTAGTCACTGTCCAGCATAACTGTATTATAGGACACCCAACATGGATGCCCGCATTTTGCTTGTTTAATTGATTTGCCCCCTATTTCAGATTTGTTCCTTCCAGTGATTAATGATCAATTGAGTGGGATTTATCATTTTAGATAGGTCTCTATGGGAAGTTATGTTGTGTTTTTATAGATCTTCTGAAACCTCTGTAGCTCCAAATTAATCGGGTATATTTATTCTTCTATGTGATTGCATTGTTGATTAGCCTTGTTTCAGTAGGTTCACTCAAACAGCCATTGGAACAGTTATGGGACCAATTACCGAGGCCGAGACTGCAGTCCGAAGCCACAAGAGAAATCCAATTAATTAAATACAACAGGGATAAAAGATAATACCCTTTGGCAATTTTCTCCCATGAAACAGGGATAAAAGTAGCTGAGCCCCTTTGGGAAATTTCTCCCATAAAACAGGATAAAAGTAGCTGGGACCCTTTGGGAAATTCCTTCCTGACTTATGAAGTCATAAAATTAAACAGCACAGAAACAGACCCTTCAGCCCACTATAACAATACCAAACATTTTATCCCATTTGTCTGCATGGGGATCATATCCTTCAATAGCTATTCTCACAAATCCCACAGACACAAGACTTCTTTTTCTTTTCAGTCTTGATGAAGGGTCTTTGCCCAAAATGTTGACTCTTTACTCTTTTCCATAGATGCTGCCTGGCATACTGAGCTCCTCCAGCATTTTGTGTGTGTTGCTAGTTAAATGTCTGCCTAAATGTGATGAATGTATCTGATTCCACCACCACCTCTGACAGTACTTTCCAGATACAACTAATCTCTCCTCCAAATGACCTTGGCCACCTTCAGATGTTGCCTTACTCAACACACACATTGATGAAGGGACTCAGCCCGAAACATCGACCGTTTATTCATTTCCATAGGTGCTGAGTTCCTCCAAGAATTTTGTGTAAGACACAGAATGTGCCATTTTCATTGTCCAGCCACAGGACCAAATGTCGACAACCCACCTCCCCCACTACTAGGAGGTGTCCCTCTCCGAGAAAGCCAAAGGAAGTGTTTGTACAGAATACTCAGTGGAAAAAGGAAATCTAGTCTAATTCACCAGAACTTGCCTCAGGAATAATTAAAATACATATGTAGCCATTACAGTAATCTCAGCAATGTGTTCAATCTATACATTGATGCTTGTATTCAAACTAAAGTAAGCAGAAACAGTGCGACTGTGATGCATTTAATTAATTTGTTTTTAAATGGCAATTAATTTGCTTACACATCTTCAGAAAGACATTTGTCAGCGATAGGAATCAGCAGTGTTAGGTAGTGGTTGCTATGGAAACTTCACAAAGATTTCCCATACCGAATTTCCGGCTTCTTTACAGAACCCATGTCATTGCCTTCTTAAGAAATTATTACATTAAAAACATATTTCCTTGAATATATCCCAGTTACAATATATTACTGTTACTAAACCACTGGTAGAAGCCCTGAAAAGGCAAATTGAAAGGTATAATCTCTTCTCTTCACAGTCCAAACCATGTGGGTGCTATGACCAAGAAAGCACACCAATGCTTCTACTGCCTCAGAGGGCTGAGGAAATATGGCATGTCCCTGATGAAGGTCACCAATTTTTACAGATGCACCACAGAAAGCATCGTATCTGAATACATTACAGCTTGGTAATGGAACTGCTCTGTCCTAGGCCACAAGAAACTGCAGAGAGTTGTGGATGCTGTTCAGTACTTTGTACAAATCAGCTTCCTTTCCTCTGATTTCATCTACACTTCCTGCTGCTTTTGTAAAGCTGCCAACATAGTTCTTCTTCTTTAAATATACCTAATGTCTTGGCCTCTACATCTTTAAGCAAATAATAGGAATGGACCTTCCATATACTAAAAGATGAATTCTCCAGATTGAAAGACCAAGATTTACCTACATGCAAATTGCACTTTCTCTATAACATTCTGTTTTTCTTTTAACACCTGAATGTAATTATATACGGAATGATCTGTTTGGGTGGAGCAAAGGATTTTGACTATCCTCAATACATGTGACAATAATAAGCCAATTACAACTCTACCATCTACTGTGACCGGGTCAATTTCTAGTGGTCACTAATCCCATTTTTTTTCTCCCCATATTCCCAAGAACTCCCCCAGATTTACTATTCACCTGCGGTGGTCAATTAAGATGGCGTTTTGGCGTAACTTTTGCTTTCCTTTATTCTTTTTTCTTCCCCCCCCCTCCAAAATAATGCCTTTTTTTCAAAAGACCTTTCCCAAGAAAGCATTGCATGCTAGAAATTCAGGATTAGAAGTCTTTGGGAAGTTACTGTGCCGAAAACTACCTACCACTACCCTTTATCCATTGTCAATAAATAATTTTCTGAAGGTATGTGAGCAAATTAAATTCCATGTAAAATCAAACCAACCCTGTCATACCCAAAATTCATTTCCAGCACAAGAAATAACCACTTTTATTCACTCAAAACTACCGGGCTTCATGAACTTCAGTTCACCCAGTCAGGCTTTTCATCATTAAGGGCCCTCACCATCCAGGACATGCCTTCTTCTCATTACTACCTTCAAAGAGGAGGCATAAGAGCTTAAAGTCTCATACAATATTTTCGAACAGTTTTTCCCCTCCACCATCAGATTTCTGAATGGTCCACAAAGCCATGAACATTTTTTTTATAATTCTTACTGTAATGTATAGTAATTTTTGTGTATTGCACATATTGCACTGTACAGTTGCTTCAAAAAGCAAATTTCTTAACATATGTCATTGATAGTAAACATGATTCTGATTTTGTGGCTCCATCCACCACAGAAAGCAGGATCTCTCAGTGGTCACACATTTCAATTTCATTTCCCATTTCCATGCCGACATGTCAAGTCCATGGTCAACTCTACTGCCAAGGTGAGGCCACATTCAGGTTGGAGAAGCAACACCTTATATTCCATCTGGGTAGCCTCCAACCTGATGGCATGAACATCAAATTCTCAAACTTCAGGTAATGGTCCCCTTCCCCTCACCTTCTCTATCCCCATTTCTGTTTCTTACTCTCACCTTATCTCCTTACATGCCCATCACCACCCTCTGGTGTTCCTCCACTACCTTTTCTTCCATGGCCTTCTGTCTTTTCCTGTCAGATTCCTCCTTCTCCTTGATCACTTTCACCAATCAACTTTCTAGCCCTTTACTTCACCCCATCCTCCTCTCCCTGTCTCATCTCAACTCTGACTTCTCCCCTTCCTTTCCAGTCCTGATGAAGCACCTTGGCCCAAAACGTTGACTGCTTACTTTTTTCCATAGATGCTGCATGACCTGCTGAATTCCTTCAGCATTCTGTGTGCGTGTGGGTCTGATTTTAAAAGGCAGCACAGTGGGACAGCAGGTAGTGCTGCTGTTGCTCAGCTACAGTGACACAGGTTCAACCCTGACTTCTGGGGCTGTCCATGTGCAGTTTGCGCATTCTCCCTGGGGTTTCTCTCAGGCTGCTTCGTTTTCATGCCATATCCCAAATATGTTCACTTACTGGGTTAATTGGCCACAGCAAGTTATACTTAGTATGTAGGTGAGGGGCAGAATTGTGGGTTGATGATGTTGATGGGAATATGGGGAGAAAAAAAATTGGGGTTAATGCAGGATTACTGTAAAGGATGGCTGATGGTTGGCACAAACAAGATGGACCAAAGGGACTGAGTTTTCCGGCCATCTGAACATAGTACATAGAACAATACAGCACAGTACAGGCTCTTCAGCCCACAATGTTATGCTGACCTCTTAACCTGCTCTAAGATTAATCCAACCCTTCCTTCCAGTAATGAGTCTATGACATTAGTTCTTTACTCAAGCTGTGTTCTTTGCCCTTGCTGAGATCGGTAACCTCATGATTCCCTGGAGGTCCCTCTGGGCTTCCTCACCCAGGATCATTCCAGCTCACTAACTGCTGGTCTTTTCCACGTGTCGCTGCTTGCTGCCGAATTGAGGAATACACCCAACTGCACACACTGAGAGGCAGAACTCTATGCATGCCTGTTTACCCACAGGAAAACGCAGAATGGAATTTGCCAATTGTTGGTCTTTCTGGAGTTCAGGCAATCATATCTTCATAGAATCTTCCCTGGCAACTTCCTCCCAGGGGTGCTTGGCTGTAACCCTGGAGGGTATCAGTCACTTCCTTGCACAAAGAACATGCCAAATCAAATCCAGAATCAGAGTCAGGTTTAAAATCACTGATAAGTGTTATGAAATTTGTTGTTTTGTAGCAGAAATCAGTGCAATACATTAAAAAAATTATATATTATAAAATTAAATAAGTAGTCCAAAAAGAGAGAGCAGCTATAGTCGAGTAGCATTCGTGATTCATTGTCCGTTCAGAAATCTGATGGCAGAGGAAAAGAAGCTTTTCCAAAAACGTTAAGTGTCTTCAGGCTCCTGTACCTCCTCCATGATGGTAGCAATGAGAAGAGGACAAGTTCTAAGTAATGAAGGTCCTTCATCTTTTCAAATCACTGCCTTTTGAAGATATCCTCAATGATGGGGAGTCAAGTGCCCAAGATGGAGTAGAGCGAGTTTTAAATCTTCTACTTTTTCTGATCCTGTACAGTGGCACCTCCGTACCTTGGAAGATTGCTACAGGCATCGACTTCACTGGACATGTTTTCATTATCTTATTTGCCCCTCTGAGGAGTCTGTCCAGATCTCTCTGACCACCTGGGAAAGCTCTTCCAGTTCCACTACAGTAATTGAGAATCCATGCTTAAAGCCGCATGCTCCCAATAGCAGCGAAAATGCTGCTTATGGCAAGCCTCTTCCAGTGTTTAGTTGCTGAGGTTTCAGCTTGTTGGGCTGACAATAAACTTTACAAAGGGAAACCTGACAACCGTTGCGTCAAACTCACAACTGAAAAGGCATACTATTTATAGTACAAAGAACATTAGGTGTCACACAACCTTCCCTTAATGCCACTAAAATTCAGTAAAGTAATTGGCCCTTGAATATGGATTCACAAAAGACTGCAGATGCTGGAATCTGAAGCAACAAGCAATCTACTGGAGGAACCCAGCAAGTCAAGAGAGGAGGTAGAAACTGTCAATGGTTTGAATAAAAACTCTGCATCAAGGGGTTGCTTTAAGAGTTTCAACCAAAGTTTTGCGTCTGTAAAAAAACATGAGGGTTATTGACTCAGTCTTTTATCCAGTATTTGGGAATCAAGAACTAGAGTGCATGAGTTTAATACATTTTATAAATTTTTATAAAACTCTGGCTAGGCCACATCTGGAGTATTATGTACAGCTCTGATCACCCCACTATAGGAAGGATGTTGAGGCTTTGAAGAAGGATCAGAAGACGTTTACCAGGATGCAACCTAGTTTAGGGTGTATTTGCTATAACGAGAGGCTGGATAAGCTTGGGTTTGCTTTCTCTGGAACGTCAGAGGCTGAGGTGAGATCTGATAGAGGTCTACAAGATTATGAGGGGCATAGATACAGTGTACAGAGAGTATCTGTTTCCCAGGGTTGAAATGTCTAATACCAGAGGGCATGCATTGAAGGTGAGAGGGAGGTAGGTTCAAGGGGTGATGTGAGGGGTAAGTTTTTTTACAGAGTCATGGCTGCCTGAAATGTACTGCCTAGTATGGTGCTAGAAACAAATACATTAGGGGCTTTTAAGAGAGGTTTGGATAGGCACATGATGTAAGGAAGATGGAAGGGCATAGACATGGTGTGGTAGAAGGGATTAGTGTATGGGTGTTTTTGATTTGCGCGTTAGCTAGTTTGGCACAACACTGTGGGCCAAATGACCTGTCCCTATGTCATACTCTTCCACATGAATGGAGAAAAATTTGATAGGAACTTTTTTTAAAAACGCAAAGGGTAGTGGGTGTATGGAACAAGTGGCCAGAGGAAATGGTTGGGCTGGCACCATAACAACTTTCAAAAGACACTTGGACAGGTACATGGCAGTGAAAGGTTTGGAGAAATATGGGATAAACCCAGCGAAATGAGACAAGTTTATATGGGCATCTTGGTCAGAGTGGACCAGTTGAGCTGAAGGACCTGTTTCCATGCTGTAAGACCTTATGACTCCAGTTTGTTGCCTTAAACATGGTGGCCTGTAGTGAGGTGATTGGCAATAAAAACCAGGAATGAACTACACCCTGCTTCAGAGACTGAGGTACAGCAACTTATCTGTAGTACAAGATGAGAGTACTGCACCAGAGGGACGGTACCAAGGAGCACTACATTGGAGGGGCAGTGATGAGCCATCAGGATACCGAGGGAGACTGCCCTTCAAATGGCCATATTTCAAAGAAGAGTAGATTAGGTTATAAACACAAGCAATTCTGTAGATATGGGAAATCCATACAAACCTGCTGCATTAATTAATCTCTTTGATTTCTCTGTCTCCATCTCAGAAGCCAGACTATTCACCAATTCTACTGCAAACTCAGCAAATCTCACAGCTATCTCAATTACACCTCCTTTCACACTGTCACTCAAAAAGACGCCATTCCTTTCTTTCAGTTGTAACACACACAAAATGGTGGAGAAACTCAGCGAGTCAGGTGACGTCTATGGAGGGGAATAAACAATTGATATTTCAGGCATGGCTCTTTATTAGAACTTTCTTTCACTGCATCTGTTCTTGAGATGACGATTTCCACTGCAGTACATCCAAAATGTCCTCCTTTTTCAGAAAATGGGGTTAACCCCACCATTGTTTAGGGAGTCCTTACCTATATCTCTATTTTCCACCCCGTTTTCTTTCCCCTCTCCTCAATCATATCCCATCAACCTATGCATCCAGTATATCATTCTTCACAACTTTTACCAGCTATAACTTAACCCCACTACCAGCCAAATCTTCCATTCTCTACCCTTTTCTACTTTCCACAGGAATCATCCTCCTGTGTCTCATTGATCTGCTAATCCCTCACCATCCATATGTCCTCTGTAACTCTGCCAGGTGTAACACCTGCCCTTACACTTCCCACCACTCAGGGTCATAAACAGCCCTTCCAGGTGAAGCAAATCCTCAGCCACATTTATTGTATATGCAGATCCTGATGTGGCCTTATCTGCATCAGTGAGACCAGGAACAAACTGGCAATTGCTTCTCTGAGCACCTGTATTCTATACATCATGGCCATCTGGAGCTCCCATTGCCAGCCACTTTAATTCTCCTCCCCATTCCCACACTGATCTGCCTGCCTTCAGACTCCTCTATTGTCAGAGTGAGGTTAAACGCAAACCAGAAATTTAGGACCTTGTATTCCACCTGGGTAGTGTACAGCCCAATGGCCCTTTTTCTCTTTCCTCCTGACTTTACCCAGTTCCTGCTACACCCACCTGTCTCCACCACAGTTTCTTTCCCTTCCTCTGCCCACTCCATCTACCCATCACCCACAAACACTTGCCACTAGTTCCACTTCCCAACATTGTACCCTTCTGTCCCCCCTCCCTCAATTCTATGCTCCACTTTCCTTACCTAGTAGATTCCACCATCTACAGCCCTTTCTCATCTCCACTTATCACTTCGCAGCCTCTGTCACTATTTTCGTGCTTTCCTCCTCCATCTGCATATCATCCCTCCTCACCTGTCAGCTCTTACTCCACCTCTTCTCACCTTTTCCTACTGGTAATTTCACCTCTACCTTTGGGTACAGATGAAATGCTGACTGCTCATTCCCTCCACAGATGCTGTCTGACCTGCCGAGTTCCTCCAGCATTTTGTGTAGTGTTGCTCATTACTACATTATGGGAGCTCTCAAAGTTTCCATTAACCTGAACATTCCCTATACCACAACAGTAAGATCATTTTGAAGGTATTATATTAGCTGTCGAAAGACTGGGGAAGGGATTTATTTTTTTTTTACTTATTTATTGATACACCATGGAATAGGCCCCTTCTGGACCTTTGAGCCACGCTGCCAATAACCCACCAACTTAACCCCAGACTAATCGATGACTAATTAATCTACTAACCATACATCTTCAGACTGTGGAAGGAAACCAGATCACCCAGAGGAAACACATGCATTCCACAAGGAGAACGTGCAAATTTCTTGCAGAGATTGAACTTCAGGATTTAACTCTGAACTCCGATGTCTCAACCTGTACTAGTGTCACGCTAACAGCTACGCTACCATGAGAGTTTGGTTGAAGCAGATGGGAATCTCCATCTGTAGCAGCATCCTTGAACACTCCTACCAATGGGTTGGCACAGGTCTGCAGTGCCCTTCCAGGTATACCATCAGGGCCTGATGCCTGTTATTGATACCTGACATATTTTATGCATTGTACTTCTACCACAAAACAACAAACTTCACAATGTATATCAGTGATAATAAAATAGATTTTGACTCAGATTCAATTATCTTGGCCTGACGATGCACTACAGGACTGCCCTCATCTTGACCACCTTCATCCTCACTTTCACCTGCTTTCCAATGTTCAGGTTCTGTCCTCAGCAAAGAAATAGCCTCACATGCCTGCTCTGCCTCCTCCCTTGATTCTGCTAATAGTTACAAACCTAGTCATCTAGATTATAGAGTCATACAGCACAGAAGCAGGCTCTTCAGCCCACATGTCCATACTGACCATTAAGTTCCCATCTATGCCCAAGGTTTCTACTACCCACCCTGAATCTGCTCCTCGTAATTTTGTATAATTCTTGGGCCACTCTTCTCTCCTCTAGCCTACCCAATCTCATATCTCTGAACTGTCCTATACAAGGCAAATCCTGATTTTATAAAAAGCAACAGGATTCCAGCACCTGCAGTCTCTTGTGTCTCCAATGTCTTGATGAACTTCTTCCACTCCCTCTTCAGTGTAGTCACATGCTTCCTGAAGTATGGCAGGAAGTGTGGCAACCAGAACAGCACACAATATTCCAGCTGTGATCTGGCCAATAGTTTATAAAGTTGTGCCAATACCTCCAGACCCAGCTAATATAGTCCAGTACACAATCTGCCTTCTTCAATAGCTTATCACCTTTGCTGCAACTTTTGGTGTCTATCAACTTGAATACCAAGAGCTCTCTGTTCCTCAATATTCTTGAATATATGCAGTAACTGCACAGTTTTGGTTGAGAATGTCAAAGATTCAACACACTCTAGCTCACAATCTTGAATGACAGATCTTTTATTTTGAAGCTGTAACATTTGATTCTGGACACCCCAGCCAGGGTAAACTACTCAGAATCAGAATCAGCTTTAATATCACTGGCATATGTCACAAAATTTGATGTTTTCCAGCAGCAGAACATTGCAATACATAGTAATAAAACAATATATTACAATATGTACATATTAAAAATAAATTAGTGCAAAAAAGAGAGGGAAAATACTGAGGAAGATGGAATACAGTGTCAGGAAGTATACAGTCATGCACTTTGGTAGAAGGAATAAAAGCATAGACTATTTTCTCAATGGGCAGAAAATTCAAAAATACAAGGTGCAAAGGGACTCGGGAGTCCTCATGTTTCGGAGTCCCGAAAGATTAATTTGCAGGTTGAGTGTGTGGTGAGGAAGGCACATGTAATGTTAGTGTTCATTTTGAGAGGAATAGAATATGAAAACAAGGATGTAGTGCTGAGGCTCACGGAGTATTGTGAGCAGTTTTGGGCCACTTATCTAAGAAAGGATGCACTGACATTGGAGAGTATTCAGATGAGGTTCATTAGAATTATTCCAGAAATGAATAGGTTATATTAAGAGCTTTTGATGGTTCTGGGCCTGTACTCGCTGGAATTCAGAAGAATGAGAGGGGATCTCAATAAAAATTTATCAAATGTTGAAAGACCTATATAGAGTGGAGGTGGAAAAGATGTTTCCTACAGTGGGGGAGTCTTAGAACAGAAGGCATAGCCTCAGAATTGAGGGGCATCCATTTAGAACAGAGAAAAGGAGGAATTTCTTTAGACACAAGGTAGTAAATCTCTGGAATTCATTGCCCCAGGTGGCTGTGGAGGCCAGAGAACTGGGTGTATTTAAGGTGGAGGTTAATAACTTCTTGATTGGTCAGGATGTGAAAGTTTATGGGGAGGAGAATGGAGTTAAGAGGGAAAATGATGAAATTACGGACTGACTCAATGGGCTAAATGCCCTAATTTTGCTCCTATGTCTTATGTTCTTAAGTGTTCATAAGTTCATTATCCATTCAGAAATCTGATGGCAGAGGGGAAGCTATTCCTGAAATGGTGAGTGTGTGTCTTCAGGTTCCTGCACCTCCTCCTTGATGGTAGCAATGTAAAGAGGGCATGTCCTAGATGCTGGGCTAGGCTAGAGCCCATGATGGACCTGGCTAAGTTTACAACTTTCTGCAGCTTCTGCTGATCCTGTTGAGTGGCCCCTCCATACCAACGTAATCAACATCTGTAGAAATTTACAAGCATCTTTGGTGACATACCAATTCTCCTGAAAGTCCGATTGAAATATAGCTGCAACCATGCCTTCTTTATAAATGCATTGACATGTTGAGCCCAGGAGAGATCCACAAAGATGTTGACACCTGGAAACTGCTCACCTTTTCCACTTCTAATTCCTTGGTGAGGACTTCCATAAGTCCACAATAAATTTTAGGCAAGTTGTTGTTGCAACCACTCTATCTCACTATCAGTGAAACCACCTCTCTTTCTTCTAAACTGAAGGAAGTTCAGGACCAAACTGCTTAATCTTTTCTTGTACAGCAACCAATCCACCAAATCATCACTGCATTCTCTTAAATGCAAATATAACCTTTCTCAGGTAACCAGATAACACCTCTATACAGTTACTATGGCAATTTTTGAAAAGGCAGAGAGATAAGGGTGGGGTGGGGGACAGTATTGAGAGGAAAGCAAAGAAGGAGAGGGCAAGTTACAGCATCAGAACAGAAAGTGCAAACAACGAAAAGAGCAAATGACTGGGAAAGAGTAAGAGCATGGTTTCTAGTCACCATATCATCATTTGATCATCATCAGCAGAGTGAAGAGTATCCTGACTGGTTGCTTCACAGCCTGAAATGGAAACACCAATGCCCAGGAATGGAAAAGTCTACAGAAAATATCTATTACAGGCACACAGCTCTATCACAGGCAAAGCCCTCCTCATCATTGAGCTCATTTACAAATAGAGCTGCCTTAAGTAGCATCCATCATCAAAGACCCTCACTATCCAGGCCATGCTCTCTTCCTGCTACTACCATCAGACAGGAGGTACAGGATCCTCAGGTCCCACACCATCAGGTTCAGGAACAGCTATTATCCTACAACCTCAGCTGCTGAACTGGTATGGATAACTTCAGACTCACTTTCAAAGACTCTACAACTCATGTTCTCAGTATTATTTAATATTTTATTTGCAAAATTTGTTTTGCTTTGCACATTTGTTGTTTGTCAGTCTTTATGTAAAATTTTTCCTAAATTGTATTGAAGTTATTTTCCTGTAAATGCAAGAAAATGAATCTTACCGTAGTACATAGTGACATAAATGTACTTTGTACTATACAAGAAGTCCAGGTACAACCTACAGAAAGCTATCTTAAGAGCGAAAAAATAATTCCAATTGAGGTTAGAGATGGAATTGGATGCACATCAGCTCTGGCAGGGTTTGCAGGCCATTACATCCTACAAGGCAAAACCTAACATCATAAGTGGCTGTGATGCTTCGCTCCCAGATGAGCTCAATGCTAAGATGCACCTATGTGAGGATGCTGTTCATCGACTATAGGTCAGCATTTAATACCATCATTCCCATAATCCTTTTTCAATCTTTTTATTAATATCAGCATCTTGAGATAATAAAAATTGATACATAATTATTGGGATTACAAAATTAAAATGAACATAAAAGGATATTTAAACAATAAGTACAATAAAGTTAAGTCTCCCAAAATCATACATGATACGAATATAATATGAACAAGACAAAAGAAAACAAACTAGGTATATCAATATAAAAAAAACAGAAAAAGAAAAAAAATTACCCCAGAAAACAATAACTAATCTAACAAACTAACCACTAACTAAAAAAAAGAAAAAAAAGAAACATGGGCCGTTTATAATATCTAAGAAAAGATAAAGAATCATAAGTGTCATCAACTCCGATCCTCTCTACATGTATATAATCAGTAACAGAAAAAAATAGGATTGGAAAAGGGTCAAATTACATCATATGAAAATATTGAATAAATGGCCTCCAAGTCTTTTCAAATTTAATAGAAGGGCCATATATGACACTTCTAATTTTTTCCAAATTTAAACATAACATAGTTTGAGAAAACCAATGAAATGTGGTAGGGCGATTAATCTCTTTTCAATTCAACAAAATAGATCTTTTAGCCATTAATGTAAGAAATGCAATCATCCAACAAGCAGAAGGAGATAAATGAATTGACTCCATCATTGGTAAACCAAAGATTGCAGTGATAGGATGAGGTTGTAAATCAATACTCAATACTGTAGAAATAATATCAAAAATGTCTTTCCAATATTTTTTCAAAAGCGGACATGACCAAAACATATGAGTTAAAGAAGCTATCTCTGAATGACATCTGTCACATATAGGATTTACATGGGAATAAAAATGAGCTAATTTATCCTTGGACAAATGAGCCCTGTGCAATCATTCCCATAATCCTGATTGAGAACTTGGGCCTCTGTACCTCCCTCTGCAATTGGATCCTCCCGTCCTAACCAGAAGACCACAGTCTGTGCAGATTGGTGACAACATATCTTCCTCGCTGATGATCAACACTGGCGCACCTCAGGGGTGTGTGCTTAGCCCACTGCTCTAATCTCTATATGCACATGACTGTGTGGCTAGGCATAACTCAAATACAATCTATAAATTTGCTGATGATACAGCATTGGTGGTAGAATCTCAGGTGGTGATGAGAGGGCATACAGGAGCGAGATATGTCAACTAGTGGAGCGGTGCCGCAGCAACAACCGACACTCAGCGTCAGTAAGACCAAAGAGCTGATTGTAGACTTCAGGAAGGGTAAGACAGGGGAACACATACCAATCCTCATAGCGGGGTCAGAAGTGGAGAGAGTGAGCAGCTTCAAGTTCCTGGGACAAGATCTTTGAGGAGCTAACCTGGTCCCAACATACAGTGGTTATACTTTATTAAGAGTTTGAAGAGATTGGTATGTCAACAAATATGCTCAAAAACATCTATACCGTAGTTGTACCATGGAGAGCATCCTGACAGACTGCATCACAGTCCGGTATGGAGGGGCTACTGCACAGGATCAAAAGAAGCCGCAGAAGGTTGTAAATCTAGTTAACTTCATCTTAGACACTAGCCTATAAGGTACCCAGGACACCTTTAGGGAGTGGTGTCTCAGAAAGACAGCATCCATTATTTAGGACCTCCAGCACCCAGGGCATGCCCTTTTGCACTGTTACCATCAGGTAGGAGGTACAAGGTACCCCATGCAAGCATATTGAGAACGTAAGGAGGCATGGGATCCAAGGGGACATTGCTTTGTGGATCCAGAACTGGTTTGCCCACAGAAGGCAAACGGGTCATATTCTGCATGGAGGTCAGTGACCAGTGCAGTGCCTCAGGGACCCTCACTCTTCATGATTTCTATAAATGACCTGGATGAGGAAGTGGAGGGGTGGGTTAGTAAGTTTGCTGATGACACAAAGGTTGAAGGTGTTGTGGATAGTGTGGAGGGCTGTCAGAGGTTACTGTGAGACATTGATAGGATGCATAACTGGGCTGAGAAGTGGCAGATGGAGTTCAATTCAGATAAGTGTGAAGTGGTTCATTTTGGTAGGTCAAATATGATGGCAGAATATAGTATTAATGGTAAGACTCTCGGCAGTGTGGAGGATCAGAGAGATCTTGGGGTCCGAGTCCATAGGACACTCAAAGCAGCTGTGCATCTTGACTCTGTGGTTAAGAAGGCATATGGTGTATTGGCCTTCATCAATCGTGGAATTGAACTTAGAAGCTGAGAGGTAATGTTGCAGCTATATAGGACCCTGGTCAGACCCTACTTGGAGTACTGTGCTCAGTTCTGGTCGCCTCACTACAGGAAGGATGTGGAAGCCATAGAAAGGACTTACAAGGATGTTGCCTGGATTGGGGAGCATGCTTTATGAGAATAGGTTGAGTGAACTTTTCTCCTTGGAGCGACGGGGGAATGAGAGATGACCTGATAGAGGTGTATAAAATGATGAGAGTCACTGATGGTGTGGATAGTCAGAGGCTTTTTCCCAGGGCTGAAATGGTTGCCACAAGAGGACACAGGTTTAAGGTGCTGGGGAGTAGGTACAGAGGAAATGTCAGGGGTAAGTTTTTTGGTCAGAGTGGTGAGTGCGTGGAATGGGCTGTCGGCAATGGTGGTGGAGGCTGATACAATAGGGTCTTTAAGAGACTTTTACATAGGTACATGGAGCTTAGAGTAAGCCTAGTAATTTCTAAGGTAGAGACATGTTCGGTACAACTTTGTGGGCCGAAGGGCTTGTATTATGCTGCAGGTTTTCTATGTTTCTATGTAAAAGCCTGGAGGCATACACTCAGTGATTCAGGAACAGCTTCTTCCCCTCTGCCATCCAATTCCTAAATGGACATTGAAGCTTTGGACACTACCTCACTTTTTTTTAATATATAGCATTTCTGTTTTTGCACATTTTTTAATAATCTATTCAATATATGTAATTGATTTGTTTATTTATTATTGGGTTTCTCTCTCTCTCTCTCTCTCTCTCTCTCTCTCTCTCTCTCTCTCTCTCTCTCTCTCTGCTAGATAATGTATTGCATTGAACTGCTACTACTGAGTTAACAAATTTCACGTCACATGCCAGTGATAATAAACTTGTTTCTGATTCTGATTCTGAAAGGAAAAAAATTAAACTACATCTATACAAATCCCTGAAGCATTCGGTGATCCTGTTACCTCTGTTACAAATGTAGAGGTCACAACATCTTTCAAGAGGACAAGCCCTCACAAGGCATCAAGCCCTGATGGTGTACTTGGTAGGGTCCTGTGGCAACCAACTGAGTTCAAGGACAGCTTCAATCTTTCACCACTGTAGTCAGAGGTTTCTGTCTGCTTCAAAAGGGCAAGAAGAGCAGGGTGAATTGCATCAATGACCATCACCCAGTGGCACTATCATTTACTGTAAAGAAGTGCTTTGAGAGATTGGTCATGGCTAGAAACAACATCTACCTAAGCAAGGACCTTGATCTGTTGCAATTTGCCCATCATTGGAATAGGCCTACAGCAGATGCAATCTCACTGACTCTCCAATAGTAACACTTACATCAGTATGCTGTTTATTGACTGCAGCTCAGCTTTCAACACTATCATATCTTCAGTTCTAATTAAAAAGCTCCAAAACCTGGGCCTCTGTACCTCCCTCTGTAACTGGATCCTTGACTTCCTCACCAAGAGAACACAGTCTGTTCAGATCAGAAAATAATATCTCCTCTTTGCTGACAATCCGCACTGGCCCCATGACTGTGGGGCCAGGCACAGAACAAATGCCATCTATAAATTTGCCCATATTGTTGGCTAAATTTCAGATGGTGACGAAGAGGCATACAGGAGTGAGATAGATTCACTGCTTGAGCAGTGCCACAACAACATCTTGCACTCAACATTAGTAAGCCTACAAAATTAATTGCAGGTTTAGGAAGGGTAAATCAAGGGAACACACACCAATCTTCATCAAGGGATCAGAAGTGGAAAGGGTGAGCAGTTCCAAGTTCCTGCATGTCAACATCTCTGAGGATCTATCCTAGGCCCAACTTATTGATGCACTTACAAAGAAGGCACAACATTGGTTATATTTCATGTGGAGCTTGAGAAGAGTAGATATATTACCAAAAACTCCTGCAATTTTCTACAGATGCAACATGGAGAGCATTCTAACTCGATGCATAACTGGATGATACCCAGTTGTGGAGGGGCTACTGCACAGGATTGAAAAAGGCTACAGCTCCATCAGGGGTACTAGTCTCACCAAAACCAGGACACCTTCAAAAAGTGATGCCTCAAAAAGGTGGCATCATTCATTAATGACCCTCATCATCCAGGCCAGGCCCTCTTCTCATTGCTATCATCAAGGAGGTGGTACAGGAGCCTGAAGACATACACTTGATCTTTCAGGAACAATTTCTTCCCCTCCGCCATCAGATTTCTGAGTGGACAGTGAACTAAGGAACACTTCCTCAGTATCTTTCTCCCTCTCTTTTTGCACTACTTATTTAATGTATATTTATACATACTTACTGTAATTTATAGTTTTTATTACAATGTATTGCAATGTACTTCTGATTTTAATAGTAAAATTACTTTGACAGTCTTCGTTTAAGTCTGCTGATCCCTTGTACAGGGGATTTCATTCATAGTGGATTGCAGATCAAATAGCTACCAATTTTTACAACTTCACATACCACAGGGCCATGGAGCAGAAACTACTGGCGGTGGTTTAGTAGCCAAGAGCAATTGGAAAAGGGAAAGGATCTCAACGATCAGAGGTAGCTGGTAGCTGTTCATCGAGGACCACTGGAGGCTGGAAGTCTCCCACTAAGAACTGTCAAGATTAGAAGAAACCTGTCTATTTCAAAACTGAGATGAAGAATTCCATCGGACAAAGTGAAGAGCCAGTTGTGGATCCGAGCCGAGGAGGAAGGACTAGGTAGATATGGTGGGGCCTCAGAGTTCTGGATGGCATGTAAAGCACCTAAACCAAGTCCCTGAAGTCTTTTCCTGTTGGGTGACATGCTGACTGGTGGAGTAAAGAGAATGTGAATGTGAATGCGAATGTCATTCCATGTTGGCACTGCATATCTATCCAGCCTATGAGATAAGTCCAGATCCTGGGATCTGGTCTGGGAATTTCATTTTATTAGAACCACATAGCTTGAGGGGCTTTTTCAGATTGGCAGAGCCATGGTCAAAACTCACCAGGACCCATTGTAAATACTGACACATCCTCCAGGATCCTGTATAAATACTGACACTCTCCAGGACCTTCCCAAGACCACCTACAAACACTGACACACTCCCCAGATCCCACTGTAAATACCAACACACTCATCTAAGGACTCCCTATAAATACCAACATACTTCCTAACGATACCCTGTAAATACTGATACACTGCCTGGGACCCTTTATAAATAGCGACACATTCCCCAGAACGTGAAAAAGCGATTATACCCCAGGACCCCCTTAAACACTCTCCCTGGGCCTCATGGAAATCCCGACACTTGCCCAGTGATCTCATGTAAATACTGACACTCTCCCCGGGAAACCCTGTAGATAACAACACATACACCAGGACCCCCTGTAAATGGAGACACACTCTCTGGGAACCCCTGTGGATACCAACACACTCTCTGGAACCTCTGTAAGCACCAACACACTCTCCAGGAACTCCTGTGGATACCGACACGTTCCGAGGGAACCCCTGTAAATATTGACACACTCCCCAGGATCCCTGTAAATAGTGATACACTTCCCGGAACACTCCATAAATACTGACACACTTGCTAGGACTCCAGGTAAATACTGACACATTCCACAGGACAGTTTGCAAATACCAACCACTGTTCCCTATAAGCTGTGCAGGACGTGGCTGTGCAGGACGTGGCTGCGCAGTAACTGAAATGCTCCCACGCATACAGCCTTTGTTGCCATGTAGCTGGGATTTTCAGGCCATGTAAAAATTTCCTGTTCAGAGCAAAGGTTGATCTGTGCAGCTTAAACAAAAATTAGAAGAAACTTTGATGCCAACACCCTCCCTGAGAATCTCTTGTTGATATCAACACACTTCCAGGGAACCCTGTGCAAATACTAACACACTTCCCTGGATCCTACTTAAATACTGACACAATCCATGGGATCCCATGTAAATATCAACATTCTCCAGGACCTCGTGCAAATACTGACACATTCTCCAGGACCTCGTGTAAATACTGACACATTCTCCGGGACCCTGTGTAAATACCGTCACATTCTCTGAGATCGTGTGTAAATACTGACGCACTCCCAAGAACCAGTGTAGTTACCAACACAATCCTGCAATCACCTGAAGATATCAACACACTCCCCTGAACATCCTGTAGGTACTGACAATCTCTCCAAGACCCTGTGTAAACACTGACACGTTCTCCAGAATCTCATGGCAATACTGACTCTCTCTCTAGTACCTTGTGTAAATACTAACACACTCCCCAGGACCACGTGTAAATACTGACACACTCCCTGGGACACTCTGTATACACAGATATACTCCCCAGGACCCCATGTAAATACTGACACACTCCCTGGGACACTCTGTAGATGCCGATACACTCCCCAGGGCCCCATATAAATACTGACATGCTCTCTGGGACCCTCTGTAGATGCTGACGCATTCTCCATGCCCTTCTGCGAATATTGTCAAACTCTCCAGAATCTCCAGCAAATGCTGAAACATTCCTGAAGACGTCCTGTATATTGAATGGTCCTGTGGACCCCTTATAATTAACACTGTCCTGGAGACCACCCATGAACAAGCATATTAGTCAAAACCCGCACCTAATATACATACAATCAACCATGCACTATAGGTTGTTAATAAAAGAGGAAGCATTAATAGAGAGCCACACTGTGGGAGGTTTGGGGGAAGAGGGGAGGGCAGCACCAAGGGAACTTTTCAATCTAGACAGGCAGTACTCTTAAACTAAATGTCCATCTTCTCTTAGACTATGTACATGATTCAAGGGCCACTCTTGTAAGAAGAGTTGCTACTGCAGTGTCCTGATGTCAATACTTAATGTATTTCAAGACCAGCATCTCTAAAGCATATCAAGTACATGTTCTGTCACATATGTGGAATCTATTGTTGAATAATATTGGTTGGTAGGCTTCTTGCAACAGTAAAAACAACCCCAATACAAGTGGCTTCATTATGGTAAAACATTATGAGATGTCCTGTACTTTCTTATTAGTTCCTAGCTCTGTGTTATGTCATGGACAGCAGCACAGGGACATGAATAGGACCAGACAGGAGCAAGCTGTTAGCCTTTAGTTAGTGTCATTATTGCCAAAGCAGGAGCAGATCTCAGCTCACAGGCCTCGGGACACAAGCGGCTTATTTTAAAGATTAGCTCTATTTGTCACATGGACGTCGAAACATACAGACGTACAAGTGAAATGTGGTATTCTGCATCCATGGCCAACACAGTCCAAGGATTGTACGGGGGATGGGGGAGCCCACAAGTGTCGCCATGCTTCTGGCACCAGCATGGCAACTATTCAGAAGTTCAGTCTAAAAGGAAGTGATTAAAACACACAACTCAACTGGCTGATGTAGGGAGGGTGCATCTCCTGACTTGGGTGTCCAGAACAAGGCCTCACAGTCTTTGTTATTGATGGACGTAAGAAGCAGCTCTTTCGTCCAGCCCTAGAGGCTGAAGTTTTGCAAACTTCTACCCAAGAGGGTTGTCCTGAATATACTTAAGATTGATTATTACAGAATCAAGGGATATGGGACTTGTGGAGGAAAGTGACACTGTGGTAAATGATTAGCCACGATGCTAGTGACCTTTCTCTAAATCTATGCCTAACATTTTATTTGTCTTCCCGGATCCTTCGGGTGCTCATCAGTTCAAACTCCTGCACGGAACCTGACAGGAGCTCAGCTACAGAAACCATACACGTGACTGATTCTTGTCCTCCAGGTTCCAGGAATCTCCAAGAATTTAATATTCAATTCCAGGGCATCTGCAAACAAGATCCCAGGAGGAAAGCCAGCAGCAAGAACAACTAATATAAACTTCTGGTTTTCATACAGTTCCTTCCAGTATTTTCACTCATTTCTTACAGCATTTGAAATGGGGATAAGGAAGGCTGTTTCATCTTTACTAAATGTTGATCATATGGGGTAAATTACAGCTTACAGACAGAATGCTTGGTTACTCTGCCTCCTCTGTTCTTTATCTCCACTCCATCTACTCCTCTCACCCTCGTGCATTTATACAGCTTTCCCTTTAACCCAGACCTGCTGCTGTTCATCTCAACACATTGTCGCCTTCCACTGGGAGCAAGTTCCACGTTCTCCACCTCACTCTACCCTCCCCCCTCTACTCTGTTCCAGGGAAAGGTTTTCCTGTCATCTCCATTGGGTTATTGATCCTCACTGGGACAGATCATAATGGTTGCACATGGGAGTGTGGTTGAGCACAGTCGCACAAAAGCACAGCACAAAACCATGGACAATCAGCAAGTAATAAAATCACATAAACTTTCCACAAATTACAACAATCCCATGTGACAACCATAGTTTCTATTCCAAGCTGAGCACTGATAAACCACAGGAGGAAATATTACTTCTCTTATCAGATGTAAGGCCTTCTAACACAGAAACAGACCCTTCAGCCCATCATGCCTATGCTGGCCATCAAAAATCAATTGAAATTAATTCTTTTTAAAGATCAGCTTTATTTGTCACATCGACATCAATGACCAACACATTTCAAGGATATGCTCGGGACAGACCTCTAGTGTCACCATGCATCTGGCACCAACATAGCATACTCACAACTGACCATGACCGGTACATCTTTGGAATGGAGGAGGAAACTGGGGCACCCGGAAGTCACAGGGAGAATGTCCAACCTTCCTACAGACAGCTGCAGGAACTGAACCGTGGCCAGTGATCTCTAGAGCTGTAAAGCTTTACTCTAACTGACATGCTACTGGACCACTGTACATTTATCACACTTAGCACTGTACATTTATCAACACTAAGTTCCATAACTTAGCAATTCAAACGTTCCTAAGTGCTGTCCCCAATTCCACCATCCAACAGGCACTGCATTTCAGATTCTAACTACCCACTGGCTGAAAATAAATCTTCTTCAGATCCTCTGTAAACCTCCAGGTTTTAGCACCTCTGCCCCCGTCATTTCTCACTGAGGGTCAACCCACTTTTCTATAGTTGCAAGTAAAGCCCCTGTTCCCTTGGTTTTAATCAGCAATACCCTCCACTCTCCGCTGTCCACTCTTCCCACTAAACTTTCCCACTTGTGATCTACACCATGACCTCAGCTGGAAATCTAAACTTCAACATCAATACCGGAATGAGTAGTGGCCCAGAGATAGTGAGGGAGAGGGAGGAAGGGTTGAGGGGTTTTGAGGAAGCAAGAAGAGTGCAAACAAAGCACTGTGCAAGTGATCAGAGAAACTGTGTCCAGTTAAAAGCTCCTGTCCTAACTACAGCAAAAGCAGGTATTAACGAGATCCCACCCTAGCACCAGTTAGAGAACACAGGGCAAAGGTGTTGGGGGGGGGGGAAGAACAGGGAGGATTTCAACAGATCATAAATTATCCTCAGAATATGTCAAAATAGCACTGAGGTTAGAAGAATTTTCTCTTTAGAAATGATTCCGATCAGGAATATTTTTACTGCACTCTCACACCTCGCTAGCATTCTTTGTTAATTCTGATACAGACACCCATCAAATACACACATAGAACTGCCTTTCAGCGGAAAGAGCTCAACCACGGGAATTATTCCATCATATTAATTTCCAAACGATTAATTATCTTTCTCTCAAATTTGCAATTCAAAATCCCTAAACAATTTCCACCACCTTACCCCCACAATCTACTGCTTCCGAATTTTCCCTATTTTCCTTTATTTGGCCAGAAATGTGAGGGCTATGCATTTTATTTTCCCCCATGGGGTTGGGGATGGGGTGGATTGATGGTGGAGGGGGAGGGGGAGGGGAAGCTAGGGAATGTAATAAAATCAAGGGAGCAAGGTTCGGAGGCCTCGAGAGGAGCCTGCACAGTCTCGATGAGAAATGGAGATGATGAGAATGAACGGTGTGAGACGAGAGATCAATCCTCAGCTCTTCATTAACCCAGCTCAGCATCCTTCACAGATCACACACGCTGGAGGAACGAGATATACATTGAGCGACAGAGAGAGAGAGAGAGAGAGAGAGAGAGAGAGAGAGAGGGGGAGAGACAGAGAGAGAGAGAGAGAGAGAGAGAGAGAGAGAGAGAGGGAGAGAGAAGGGTCCAAATGCCTAGCAAGGAACAAGGACAATTAAAGAGCCTTCTACATATCAGCAACTTGTGGAATTTTCAGTAAAGGAAAGGAGAATAAAAGATCGCTTACCTTCGTCGTGACTATACACAGGCAATCCATTCTTCAACACGAAACAGGTGGCCGTGTCTTCCAGAGGGGGATTTCGTGCATCGGAGACTGTGGCATTCGGGGGCATGCAGGCAAGAAGTGGGTGATCAGCAGTGTTGTGTGCTTGCGTGTGTGTGTGAGTGTGAGTGAGTGTGTGTATCTGTGTCAGTGTGGGAGTGAAAGGCAGACTCCTTTATTGAAGATATTTAAGGGAGATTGGAGATTATTTTCTGCCTTAGAACTAAGAAAACTGCTGCAGGCTGAAGGTGAATTTCGTACATTAATAATTTGAAAAGGAGGGAGGTTGAGGGGGCGGAGTGTGTGTATGTGAGTGAGAGTGTATGCGTGTGTGTGTGTCTCTGTGTGTGCGTGTGTGTGTGTGTGTGTGTGTATGTGTGTGTACGTTTGTGTGTGTGTGTGTGTGTGTGTGTGCGTGTGTGTGTGTGTGTTTGTGTGTGTGTGTATATGAGAGAGTGTGTGTGTCTCTGTGTGTATGTGTCTGCATCAAAATGAAAGAGAGAAGGGGGGTAGAGGGAAAGGGGGAGGGAGGGGGAGAGAGAGAAAGAGAGAGAGAGAGAGAAAGGGAGAGGGAGAGGAAGAGAATTGGGGGTTGGGGGAAGGAGGAGCGAGGAGGAAGATTACCCACAGAGTGCGTCTCTCTCTCTTTCTCCCTCTCCCTGCCCAGAGAGGCCAGATTACTAACTAATTATCATGACAACAGCTCCTCTCGTTCATTTAAAGGGAGGAGGCACTTGCTGTCAGAGGACAGGAAAAGCAGCCTGGGCAAAGACCAGGAAAGTAGATATGGCGAGGGAATGCTTCTTCAATTTAAACTGCTCCTACACCATCTACCTCCACCCCACCCCCACCATTCTCCAGCCTAGGAAATAACCAGGAGGCAGTCATTGATACCGAAGGGCAAGCTTGCTCCTTTCTGTTGATGCTTATTTCAATGCACCAAAGCTCTCTGTGAATGTTCACATCGGCACCGGACTGGGTTCCCATCCCTCCCATTTCCTGGTGGATCCTTACCATCCCACATAATCCCGTTCTCAATCCCCACTCACCTGAATAATCTGACCTACCCCCTTCCTTTCCAGTCATGATGAAGGGTCTTGGTTTGAAATGTGGACTGGTTGTTTGTTTGTGATTGGACTGCTTATTCTCCTCATAGATGCTGCCTGATCTGCTGAGTTCCTCCAGAATTTTGTGTGTGTTGCTCTGGATCTGCAGAATCGTGTGTTCATGATTAGCTGCCCTGACTACTTTCCCAGCCCTGCCTGAACACATTTCTCAAGGTCATTCAAACTTAGTAGGCAACACAAAGGCCATAATGGCAGCTACTCCTCTTACCTGCAACCAATGAAATGCCCCAAGATCATCAAAGTCACTTGTAGCCACCAATACTTCCTTAGCTTAGACCACCCATACCTTAGGAAACACAACTGCAGGAGCTACACAGGAAGATCCTAATAAAAACATCAAGTGAATACGCGGAGGGAATAAGGATGAGAGCCAGTCAGGGTCCTCATCATTTTGCTTCTGGGCGTGGCCAATTAGCCATTCACAGTTCCAGAGAATATAGCATTGACGGTTCCACTTCGTGACGACTTGCGGTTCTCCCAAGAATGCACCCATGCATGGGTGTCCTGTCTACCAATTTTCTGGGCTGGCGAGAACTGCTGGGGCGTGACTGCATTTTAAACAATGTTTTAATTTGAGAATGATTACAGATCCCAATTTATTACATGCACATCGAAACATACAGTGAAAGATGTCGTTTGCGTTAACAATGAACACAACCTACGTGTGTAAACACAAGAATTCTGCAGATGCTGGAAATCTGGAGCAACATGCACACAAAACACTACAGGTCAGGGAGCATTTATAGAGAGGAATAAACAGTCAATGTTTTGGGTCAAGACCTTTTGTCAGGACTGAAAAGAAAAGGGAAAGAAACCAGAATAACAAGATGTCAGGAGTACAAGTGAGGTAACAGGTGAATCTAAGGATGTGCCCGCAAGTTCATAAGTATTGAAATAAAAATTATATAAATATTTTAAAAACATATACTAGACACAGTAAGGCTACCATTTTGTTGTCACACACACCCAGGACAGGGAAACCACAAGTTAGACAGAGTAATGTCCCTCTCTGCTGCCCCATCAAACAGTTGAATTTTTTTCCTTGATTTTTCACTAAGCACTAATGTATGTAACAATACAAAAAATCAGATCAGTACAGAGAAAAGCTCCCTCTACAGTTCCAAGCCAAACACCATCGGCCTTTATTATCCTCAGGATAGTGTTTCAGATTCCAAGGGCATTGGAAATAGTTCTGGGCAGGTCGGACAGTCTACACCAGGGGCAGGGTCGGAATCAATGCCCTAGGGTGATTGCTCAGTATGTTGAGGCGAGAAAATGGGAGAGGGATGGGAATCCAGGCAGAAAGACAAATGGAAGCAATACAGAGACCAGAGAAAAGGTTAGAAAAAAGTCAGGGTGGAGTACAGAAAAGTCAAATGCAAAGACAAAGGTTACCAGATTCTAAAAGGTCAAGTGTAAAGCACTTTATCTGAATGCCTGTTGTATTCAAAACTTGTGGCACGAATCAAAGGGCGATCTCTCAGTGGTCATTAAAGAAATGTAGATGGAGATAACTGGATACAGTATTGGAATTTAATTAAAAGGATGAGGAGGGATTCCATTGAAACCTTTTGAATGTTGAAAGGCCTAGACAGAGTGGATGTGGAAAGGATGGTGACGAGAGGGCAGAGCCTCAGGATAAAGGGGCATCCATTTAAGAGGTGTGAAGAAATGTCTTTAGCCTGAGGGTGGTGAATTTAAGGTGAATTTAAATGGAGGAATTTAAGGTGGGGGGGTTATATGGGAGGTAGGTTTTGAGGGTCGGCACAACATTGTGGCCGAAGGGCGTGATATGTGCTGTACTATTCTATGTTCTATTTGTGAAATTTATTTCCACAGGCAGCTGTGGAGGCAGAGATTGATAGGTTCTTGATTGGCCATGGCATCAAAAATTACAGGGAGAAGGCCAGGTTGTGGGGCTGAGGAAGAGGAGAAGGATCAGCCATGACTGAATGGGGGAGCAGACTCGATGGGCCAAATGATCTAATTCTGCTCCTACTTCTTATGGTCTTAAATATCCGAGAGAAGGTAAAGGAGGTGGGTTCGTGCTCTTTATTAAGGATGAGAGTGGTGTGATGGCAAGAGACAATATAAGTTCTAAAGAATGTTAGGTAGAGATTAGGAAGAGTAAAGAGAACAATTACTGGTGAGAGATGCCTATAGCCACCAAATAACATCACAGTGACATAGGCAATAAATCAAGGAATATCTGATGCATGCAAGAATGGAACAGCAGTTGTCATGGGGAACTTTAACTTGCATATCAATTCAGTGAATCAAGTTGGTCTGGTCAGTTTTGAGGAGGACTTCACAGAATGGACCAGTGATAGCTTTTTTGAATAATATGCTATTGAACCTACAAGGGAAATCACCATCATAGATCTGGTCCTGTGCTATGAGACAAGTCAAATTAACAATCTTGTATTTAGGGATCCTCTTGGATAGAGTGATCACAATATGATGGAATTTCTCATACAAGAGGAGGGTGCAGAGACTCCAGTGGGATGTGCAAGGAGCTGGCTGGTGTAGACAAGGAACACTGGCTATATGGTGGGACAGTTGGAGAACAGCAGAAGGTTTTCAAAGAGATTTTTCACGGTACTCTACAAAAGAATATGCCAGTTTAAAGCAAGAACAGTAGAGGTAGGGAGAGCCAGTCTTGGATAACTAAGGAAATAAAAGAAGTCACCACAAGTCCACGTCATCAAACTAAAATCATGCATACAAAGTCACCAAGAGCAGTGGGAAACTTTAAAAAGCAATAAAGAAAGGGAAGACAGATTATGTAATTAAACCAGCACAAAATATAAAAAATAGATGGTAAAAGTTTTTATAATTACATATAACGAAAAAGGGTAGCTAGAGTGATCATGGACCCCTAGCGTGATGAGAAGGGAAAATTAATATTGGGTAATGTTGAAATGGCCAAGCCTTGAATGACTATTTTGTGTCAGTCTTCATGGTGGAGGCCACATCTAACATGCCAAAGAGATGTTATGGATGCAATGGGGAAGTGAGGACCACGATACAATCATTGTCACTCAAGAGGTAGTGATGAGAAAACTAGTGGGCCTAAAACTAGACAAGTCCTCTAGACCTTTTTCAGAAAGCTGAACGGTCTGACAGTAGTTAAGTCACCTGGACCAGATGGACTATACTCCAGGGTTCCAAAAGAAGCAGCTGAAGAGATTGTGGAGGCTTTAGTAGTAATCTTTTAAGAATCACTAGATTTTGGAATGGTTCCAGAGTTTAGAAGAATGGGGGAGATGAGAAATCTCCCTGAAACCTTTCAAGTATTAAAAGGCCTAGATAGACAGGATGTATCCTATAGTCGGGGAGTCTAGAACCAGAGGTCAATAGGTTCTTATTTAGTGAAGGTGTCAAAGGTTACGGGGAAAAGGTAGGAAAATGGGGTTGAGAGGGATAACAACTCAGCCATGTTGCAATGACAGAGCAGACTCAGTGAGCTGAATGGCCTAATTCTGCTGCTATGTCTTGAGGTCCTGAAGGGATGCATCCCAAAATGGCTGAAGTTATAGTAAATGTGCTTGTGCTAATTTACCAAAGTACTCCAGACTCTGGGCAGGTCCTGGCAGATCAAAAGACAGCTAATGTCATGTCACTGGTTAAAAAATGATATAGGCAAAAGGCAGTTAACTACAGGTGAGTTAACTTAACATATGAAGTCGGGAAAATGCTTGAAGCTATCATTAAGGAAGAACCAGTGAGTCATTTGGATAAAACTGGTTCCATCAAGCAGACACAACATAGACTCAGGAAGAGCAGGTCCTGATGATAAACTTACTGGCGTACTTCAAGGGTATAATGAGCGCAGGACTAACAGACCAGATTATTATTTAAATGGTGACAGATTGTAGCATACTCTTATGCAGAGGGACCTGGGAGAGCTTGTGCATGAATCATAAAAGATTGGTTTACATGTGGAACAGATTATCATGAAAGAAAATGGACCATTGGCTTTCATTGTTAGAGGGACTGAATTTAAGAGCCGGGAGGTTTTGCCGCAGCTATACAGGGTAATGGCGCAGTTCTAGTCTCCTTGCTTGAGGAAATACATAACTGGTTTCGGAAATGGTGCAGAGGAAGTTACCAGGCTGATTCTCAGGATGCGGGGTTAACCTATGAGAAGAGATTGAATCACCTGGAACTATACACAGTGGAATTCAGAAGAATGAGAGGAGATTTTATAACATTATGAAAAAGACAGATAAGATAGAGGAAGGAGAGATGTTTTCATTGATAAGTACAACTAGAACTAGGGGACATAGCCTTAAGATTCAAAATAGATGTAGGACAGAAATGAGGAGAAACTGCTTTTCCCAGAGAGTAGTAAATCAGTGAAATTCTTTGTCCAGCATAGAGGCTACTTCACTAAATATACTTAAGTGGACAATTTTTTGCATAATAGGGGAGTTAAAAGTTATGGGGAAAAGGCCATGATCTTATGAATGGCACAGCAAGCTTAACGGGCCAGATGGCCTACCCCTGCTCCTGCATCCCTTTCACACAACATAGACTCAGCATGCTGTACAACCCCAAGTAAGATCAGGTGGGCCATTCGGACTTATTCTTCAAGGATACAGATGGTCCATGTTTTCACCTGCAGCAATCTGAGTAGTCAGCCTCAGATACAGTTTGGTATGGCAAATGCTCTACCCAAGACCACAAGGAACTTCAAAGAGTTCTATTCACCCTGCGAAAACCAACCTCCCCACCACAGACTCTATGAACACTTCTCGCTCCCTTGGTAAAACAGCCAGGAGAGTCAAAAATCCCTCCCACCTCAGTCATTCTCTCTTCTCTCCCTGCACCCCCCCCATGTGGTAGAAGATACAAAAGCCTGAAAGTACGGACCACCACGCTCAAGGACAGCTTCTACCCCACTGTTATAAGATCATTGAACAGATTCCCTTGTACGATAAAATAGACTCTTGACCTCACAATTAACTTCGCCATGGCCTTGTACTTCATCAACTGCCTGTACTTCTTCAGTAACACTTTGCACTCTGTTATTGCTTTTCCCTTGTACAGCCTTCGTGTACTCACTGGCACATGACAATAATAAAACAATTTACTGTCTTGTTGGGTGCATTAAAACAGAAAACAACATAGAACAAAGGTGGTGTGAGGGGCAAGTGTATTTTTGCATAGACAGTAATGAATGCCAAGAATGTGTGTGTACCTGGATTGATGAAGGAGGTAAATACAATAGAGGCATTTAAGAGGTTCTTAGAAAGGTACATGGATATTCAGAGAATAGAGGGATATGGATATTGTAAAGGTAGAAAGGATAGGTTTAGTTAGGCATTTAATTAGTTTGGTATAATATCATAGGTTGAAAGTCCTGTTCTTGCACTGTACTATGTTCTAAAACATGTTTAAAAGAGGGGCAAGATACACAGTAATCTTTCTCTATTGTGTTCTACTGCTCACCCATAAATCAGAGACAGCACAGATTAAATACAGTGTAAAGCTCTCCCAACACTGTCAGTGCAGGGACTTGACTAGTTAGATAGAGTCTAGCTTCCTCTAGGATATTCCCCAGGGTATTGCCAACACGGTCCAATACAGAGTAAAACACCCTCTACACCATCACTCACAGGGAAAAGAAGAATATGTTGATGACTGCATATTTTTTGTGAGGTGCTAAAGTGAGGCCCAGTCTAGTCTCTCAAGTGGGCAGATTTCACACATAAATCAAATTGGCGACAATCCGGTCACTATCAGATAAGAGCACCCTGAATGGTTGCATCACTGCCTGGTACGGGAACTGTACCTCCCTTAATCACAGGACTCCGCAGAGAGTGGTGCGGACAACCCAGCACATCTGTAGTTGTGAACGTCCCATGATTCAGGGCATTTACAGAGACAGGTGTATAAAAAGGGCCCAAAGGATCTTTGGGGACCCGAGTCACCCCAACCACAATCTATTCCAGCCGCTACCATCCGGGTAGTGGTACCGCAGTATAAAATCCAGGACCAACAGGCTCCAGGACAGCTTCTTCCACCAAGCCATCAGACTGATGAACTCACACTGATTTGAGTGTACTCTATATTACATTGACTGTTCTATTTATTATAATTTACTATGATTGCACATTGCACATTTAGATGGAGATGTAACATAAAGATTTTTACTCCTCATGTATGTGAAGGATGTAAGAAATAAAGTCAATTCAATTCAGATGAGGGAACTTGCTCCACATACAGTCAATGTTGCATTTCTTTGAAAGTGCTGTCTCTAAGGAGTTTGCATGTTCTCCCTGTGATTGTGTAGGTTCCCACTGTGTGCTCCATTTCCTCCCACATTCCAAAGTTAGGTCTAGGGTTAGTAAGTAATCGGCATGTAATGTTAGCACCAGAAGAGTGGCAGCAATTACGAGCTGGCCAGCAAATCTTATGCTTTTTCTGATTTAATGCACGTGACATATTACAGCGTATGTTTCAATGTACTATGCAAAATGAAGCTCATCCATTGTGAAGTATTTATGCATATCTTATTCCATATCCCTACTTTAACTTCTAGCTTGATTTTATGCAATTCATTATTCCTTATCACTGTTTCTTGTGGTTATTTGTTGAATGTCACACCCTGACCAACACACCACTGCAAATTCCTCATACATGTGAGCATATATGGTGAATAAAGCTGATTTTTGAATGGCAGATAAGGACAAGTGTGTGGTGTTGCATTTTGGATGGTTAAAACAGATCAGCGCTTGTCAGGACTCAGTAAATGAGCGAGTCCTGACGAATGCTGTAGAATGGAGAGATCAAGGGGTATGGATACATCTGTCCTTGAAAGTGACGACTCAGGTAGAGCACTCAGTACAAGAGTTGGGACACCATGTTACAATTGTGCAAGTCATTCATGATTCCTCACTTGGAGTATTATGTGCAGCTCCGGCCAGCAAGCTATAGAATGGATGTCATTAAGCAGGAAAGGGTGCAGAAAGGATTTATGAAAATGTTCTAGCACTGGAGGACATAAGGAGAGATTGGATGATTGGAGCAGTTTCCCCTTGAGTGTAGGAGGTTGAGGGATGACCTTATGAAGGTGCATAAAATTATGAGGGTTATAGATAAGTAGGATGGTCACATCCCCTAGGGTAAGAGAGTCTAAAACTAGAAGGCATAGGTTTAAGAAAGGAGGGAAACAATTTAGAAAGGACCTAAGAAACAACGTTTTCCAACTGAAGGGGAAACAAATCATCAGAGTAAGATACAGAGGTGGGTCTAAAAGTTTAAAGAACGCTTAGACAGTACACAGACAGAGGATGCCAAAGGAATACAGGCTAAACACAGGTAAATGTGACTAGCTCAGGAAAACAACTTGTTTAGCAGGGATGAGTTGGGCCAAAGGACCCATTTCCATGCTGTATAACTTCACAAGGAAGAACAGGGATGGCAAGATCAGAAAACATTCGGTGTTGAGAAAGCCGATGACTTTACTCAAGAAAAAAAAGGAAGTATATGTAAGTTTTAGGAAACTAAAATGAAACGGAGACCCTGAGGATTTTAAAGAAGGCAGAAAAGTACTTAATACACTGTGCTCAATTCTGGTCACCTCACTATAGGAAACCACAGAAAGGGTGCAAGGAGATTTACAAGGAAGTTGCCTGGATTGGGGAGCATGCCTTATGAGAATAGGTTGAGTGAACTCGGCCTTTTCTCCTTGGAGCGACGAAGGATAAGAGGTGACCTGATAATGAGAGGCATTGATCATGTGGATAGTCAGAGGCTTTTCCCCAGGGCTGAAACGGCTAGCATGAAAGGGCATAGTTTTAAGGTGCTTGGAAGTAGGTACAGAGGCGATATCAGGAGTAAGTTTTTTATGTAGAGAGTGGTGAATGCATGGAATGGGTTGACGGCGTCGGCAGTGGTGGAGACGGATATGATAGGGTCTTTTAAGAGACTCCTGGATGACTACATGGAGCTTAGAAAAATAGAGGGCTATGGGTAAAGCCAAAGTAGTTCTAAGATAGCTTTGTGGGCTGAAGGGCCTGTATTGTGCTGTAGGTTTCTATGTTTCTATAAGGGATTTCAGAGAGCAAGGAAAGCCCATAAAAACCCTTGGCAAGTAGGATTAAAGAGAATCCCAAGGCATTCTACACACAAATCAAGAGCCAGACGATACCTGGGAAATGGGTCGGACCACTAAGGAAAGGAAGATGTGATAGCAGGCAGAGGAATTGTGTAAGGTAAAATACAGTGGTCACTGGGATGTATTGTGTGTCTAGTGGTGTTGCGCAGGAAGCTGGACTGGGATTGTACCTCTGCTGTTTTCATGTATATAAATGACCTGGATGAGTGGGTTAGTAAGTTTGCAGACAATACAAAGATCGGTGGTGTTATGGATAACATAGAAGACTGCCAATGGACATACAGTAGTTTCTGGTTAATTGGGACATATTGGAACCAGTACATTTTGGTTCAACTAACTGGTTTCATGTACACAGTTAAAAAAAGTATAAAAATACAAGCTGAGTTAAATGAAATACAGAACAAATTAGAACTACAATACTAGAAACTATGTATTATAGTTCCTAATAGTTATTGATGGAGGAATTCATCCAGTGTACACTGCCGTGTTCTTTTGATTGTCTGTAAATGAACAAAATCAATGCAGACACCTAGTGCAAATAATGGACTGCCTTCATAAATACTTCGAACAATTGTATCCTCCAAATCTTCATTTTCACTGTGATATTCAAGATGCGCGATGACATCTCAAAACTGTTTGTAGTTCCCAACTTGTTAAAGTAGAGAAATCTTTTCATTTTCACTCCAGGCCATTTTGGGTCCTTCCAAGCCTGATGGCTTGAAACCGCAGTGAGGAAATCAGTACTGAATTGTCTCACTGCTTATTTCTCACCAACTATTAGTAACAAAAATTACTGATTTTTGAACATAAACACATGTAACTGATGTGATTTTAAAACTGTTCACTCTAAACACAAGAGCATGCAACTAACAGTAGTTAGAAATTGTTTAGCAACAGCCTCCTGTCCCAAATAAACAAAGGGAATCCCAGTTATTTTCTTGATTAGTTTTTAATTCTTTAAAAATTGTCCCAAACAAGTATGAGTTGAAGAAATGGCAGATGGAATTTAACATGGCCACACACACAAAATGCTGGTGGAACGCAGCAGGCCAGGCAGCATCTATAGGGAGAAGTGCTGTCGATGTTTCCGACTGAGACCCTTCGTCAGGACTAACTGAAAGGAAAGATAGTAAGAGATTTGAAAGTAGGAGGGGGAGGGAAAAATGTGAAATGATAGAAGACTGGAGGGGGTGGGATGAAGCTAAGAGCTGGAAAGGTGATTGGTAAAAGGGATACAGAGCTAGAGAAGGGAAAGGATCATGGGACGGGAGGCCTAGGGAGAAAGAAAGGGGGAGGGGACCACCAGAAGGAGATGGAGAACAGGCAGAGTGATGGGCAGAGAGAGAAAGAAAAAAAGGGAGGGGAAAAAAAACTAAATATATCAAAGATGGGGTAAGAAGGAGAGGAGGGGCATTAATGGAAGTTAGAGAAGTCAATGTTCATGCCATCAGGTTGGAGGCTACCCAGACGGAATATAAGGTGTTGTTCCTCCAACCTGAGTGTGGCTTCATCTTCATAGTAGGGGAGGCCTCGGATAAACATCTCAGAATGGGAATGGGGCGTGGAATTAAAATGTGTGGCCACTGGGAGATCCTACTTTCTCTGGCGGACAGAGCATAGGTGTTCAGCAAAATAGTCTCCCAGTCTGCGTCAGGTCTCACCAATATATAAAAGGCCTCACCAGGAGCACCGGATGCAATATACCACACCAGCTGACTCACAGGTGAAGTGTCACCTTAGCTGGAAGGTCTGTCTGGGGCCCTGAATGGTGGTGAGGGAGGAAGTGTAAGGGCAGGTGTAGCACTTGTTCCGCTTACAAGGATAAGTGCCAGGAGGGAGATCGGTGGGAAGGGATGGGGGGGGTGAGTGGACAAGGGAGTCGCGTAGGGAGCGATCCCTGCAGAAAGCAGAAAGGGGGGGGGGGGAGGGAAAGATGTGCTTGGTAGTGGGATCCTGTTGGAGGTGGCAGAAGTTATGGAGAATTATACGTTGGACCCGGAGGCTGGTGGGGTGGTAGGTGAGGACAAGGGGAACCCTATCCCGAGTGGGGTGAGGGCAGATGTGCGGGAAATGGGTGAGATGCGTTTGAGAGCCGAGTTGATGGTGGAAGACATCTCCTTCGTCCTGGAATGAAAAGCCTCATCCTGTGAGCAGGTGCAGCCTTGTCCGACCCAGTCTCTTGCAAAAATGCTATCCCCTTCTCACAATTACTCTGTCTCTGCCGCATCTGCTCTCAGGATGAGGCTTTTCATTCTAGGACGAAGGAGATTTCTTCCTTTTTTAAACCAAGGGGCTTCCCTTCTTCCACCATCAACTCTGCTCTCAAACGCATCTCTCCCATTTCCCGCACATCTGCCCTCGCCCCATCTGCCCGCCACCCCACTCGGGATAGGGTCCCCCTTGTCCTCTCTTACCAGCCCACCAGCCTCTGTATCCAACGTATAATTCTCTGTAACTTCCGCCACCTCAAACAGGATCCCACTACCAAGCACATCTTTCCCTCCCCTCCTCTTTCTGCTTTCCGCAGGGATCACTCCCTACATGATTCCCTTGTCCACTCGTCCCCCACATCCCTTCCCACCGATCTCCCTCCTGGCACTTATCCTTGCAAGCGGAACAAGTGCTACACCTGCCCTTACACTTCCTCCCTCACCACCATTCAGGGCCCCAAACAGACCTTTTAGGTGAGGCGACACTTCACCTGTGAGTCAGCTGGTGTAATATACTGCATCCGGTGCTTCTGGTGTGGCCTTTTATACAAACCCCATTTCCAGAAAAGTTGGGATATTTTCAAAATGCAATAAAAACAAAAATCCATATGTTAATTCACGTGAACCTTTATTTAACTGACAAAAGTACAAAGAAAAGATTATCAATAGTTTCACTGACCAACTTAATTGTATTTTATAAATAGACAAAAATTTAGAATTTGATGGCTGCAACACACTCAACAAAAGTTGGGACAGAGTTAAAATAAGATTGAAAAGTGCACAGAATATTTAAGTAACACCGGTTTGGAAGACTCCACATTAAGCAGGCTAATTGGTAGCAGGTGAGGTATCATGACCGGGTATAAAAGTAGCGTCTGTCAAAGGCTCAGACTTTACAAGCAAGGATGGGTCGTGGCTCACCACTTTGTGCCAAAATTCGTGAGAGAATTGTTAGTCAGTTCAAAAGGAACATTACCCAACACAAGATTGCAGAGAATTTAGATCTTTCAACATCTACAGTACATAATATTGTGAAAAGATTCAGAGAATTCAGAGACACCTCAGTGCATAAAGGGCAAGGTCGGAAACCACTGTTGAATGCGCGTGATCTTCGAGCCCTCAGGCGGCACTGCCTAAGAAACCGTCATGCTACTGTGACAATTATAGCCACCTGGGCTCGGGAGTACTTTGGAAAACCATTGTCACTTAACACAGTCCGTCGCTGCATCCAAAAATGCAGCTTGAAACTGTATTACGCAAGGAGGAAGCCATATATCAACTCTATGCAGAAACGCCGGCAAGTTCTCTGGGCCCGAGTTCATCTCAGATGGACCGAAAGACTGTGGAACTGTGTGCTGTGGTCAGATGAGTCCACATTTCAGCTAGTTTTCGCAAAAAACAGGCATCGAGTTCTCCGTGCCAAAGATGAAAATGACCATTCTGATTGTTATCAGCGAAAGGTGAAAAAGCCAGCATCTGTGATGGTATAGGTGCCCATGGCATGAGTGAGTTGCATGTATGTGAAGGTACCATTGACTCTGAGGTGTATATTAGGATTTTAGAGAGACATATGTTGCCATCAAGGCGACGTCTTTTCCTGGGATGTCCATGCATATTTCAGCAGGATAATGCCAGACCACATTCTGCACGGGCTACAACAGTGTGGCTTTGTAGACTCAGAGTGCATGTGCTTGACTGGCCTGCTGCCAGTCCAGATCTATCTCCTATTGAAAATGTATGCACATCATGAAGAGGAGAATCAGACAACGGAGACCATGGACTGTTGAGCAGCTGAAGTCTTATACCAAGCAAGAATGGACAAAATTTCCAATTGCAAATCTACTACAATTAGTATCCTCAGTTGCAAAATGATTAAAAAGTGTTATTAAAAGGAAAGGTGATGTAACACAATGGTAAACATGCCTCTGTCCCAACTTTTGTTGAGTGTGTTGCAGCCATCAAATTCTAAATTTGTGTATATTTACAAAATACAATTAAGTTGGTCAGTAAAACTATAGAAAATCTTTTTTTTGTACTTTTGTCAGTTAAATAAAGGTTCACGTGAAATAACCTATCACAGATTTTTGTCTTAATTGCATTTTGGAAAATATCCCAACTTTTCTGGAAATGGGGTTTGTATATTGGTGAGACCTGACACAGACTGGGAGACCGTTTCGCTGAACACCTATGCTCTGTCCGCCAGAGAAAGCAGTAACTTCCAGTGGCCACACATTTTAATTCCACGTCCCATTCCCATTCTGATATGTCTATCCATGGCCTCCTCTACTGTCAAGATGAAGCCACACTCAGGTTGAAGGAACAACACCTTATATACCGGCTGGGTAGCCTACAACCTGATGGCATGAACATTAACTTCTCTAACTTCCGTTAGTGCCCCTTCTCACCTCATCTCTGATATATTTAGATTTTTTTTGTTTATTTCCCCTCCCTTTTTTTTCTTTCTCTCTCTGCCCATCACTCTGCCTGTTCTCCATCTCCCTCTGGTGCTCCCCTCTCCCTTTCTTTCTCCCTAGGCCTCCCGTCCCATGATCCTTTCCCTTCTACAGCTCTGTATCCTTTTTGCCAAACACCTTTCTGGCTTTCAGCTTCACCCCACCCCCTCCGGTCCTCTCCTATCATTTCACATTTTCCCCTCCCCCTCCTACTTTCAAATCTCTTACTATCTTTCCTTTCAGTTAGTCCTGACGAAGGGTCTCGGCCCGAAACGTCGACAGTGCTTCTCCCTGTAGATGCTGCCTGGCCTGCTGTGTTCCACCAGCATTTTGTGTGTGTTGCTTGAATTTCCAGCATCTGCAGATTTCCTCGTGTTTGCCTTTAATATGGGAAGGGGTGCACTTTGAAAGATTAAATGTAAAGAGACAGTCGATTGTTAATAGCAGAGGAGTCTTGGAAGTCAAAGTCTACAGTTCCCTTAAAGTGGTTACACAGGTTGACCGGTTAGGGTGGAAAATGTGTATAACATGTTTGCCCTTATTCATCAAGGAAACTAATTTCAAGAGTTAGGAAGTAATGTTGCAGCTCAAGTGAGGATTTCTCTGGATGGTTTACTTCCGTTCTAGTCATTCCATTATATGAAGGATATGGAGGCTTTGGTAAGTGTGCAGAAGAGGTTCAACAGGATGTCACCTGGATAACAGGACATGTGCTATTAAGAGAGGTTGGACAAACTTGGTTTGGTTTCTCTGGAACTGCCAAGGCTGAGGGGAGATTTGATAGAGGTTTATAAGAATATGAGGGGCATTGATAGAATAGACAGTTAGCATCTTTTTCCCAGGTTGAAATGTATAATACGAGAAGGTAAGCATTTAGGGTGAGGCAGTAAATTCAAAGGAGATAGGCAGGGCAAGCTATTTTTTTAATACAAGTGGTGGTGTCTGGTCTGTGCTGTCAAGGGTGATCGTGAAAGCAAAGACAATATCGGTTCAAAAGGACCTTAAATAGGCATGTGAGTTATGAGGAAAATAGACATGTATTTAGGCAGAGGAGATTCATTGGACATTTGATTACTAACTTAATCAACACACACAAAATGCTGGAAGAATTTAGCAGGCCAAGCACCATCTATGGAAAACAGTAAACAGTTGATGCATTGGGCTGAGACCCTTCACCAGGTCCTGGCTTGCTGAGTTCCTCCAGCAATTTGTGTGTTGCTTGGATTTCCAGCATCTGCAGCTTTTCTCATGTTTGTACTAATTTAATCAGTTTGGCATAATATTGTCCACTGAAAAGGCTGTTTCTCTGTTGTACTAAGTTCTATGCCTCCGAGTAACTAGAATGAGTAAGTCTTAGGTGTGGGATCCTTCACACCCATGTGACAGGACAGAAGGGTCTTTTGTTCAATCACTCCTCTGACAGTGAGTGCAGTATTGCTCATCTGACTTGCTGTTTCTTCAAGAGGAGCATTTCTTTATGACCTCCATTCTGACAGTGTGGACTTCCTTCTAATAAAGCCTGTTCCAACAATGGAACACTTCATCACCTCTGCCTCGTCGACAAAGTCGTGCTCCATCAGTACTGGTTCCAATGAGCTAATTGTCATATACATCAGGATGCAATGAAATTCCCTGTTAGCATAAACGTCACCGAATCTGCTTCCAACAGTTGAACAGCAGGGCTACCCACTCAATGATGCCCTCTAGGATGCAATGTTCCCCTGTTCTTCTGTACTACTTCTCTAAACAGCGCCGCAATCCCTCAGTATTGCTAATACAGCCCTCCCTACACTGCAGTGCTCTCCAGGTACTGCTCCTCTGATAGCGTGGCTCTCCAATACCCTCCACCGTGCTGCCCCTCTGACAATCCCACAGATTCCTTCTTCTTCAGCCCTTTACCTCTTCAGTCTATCACTCCACAGCTTCTTACATCACCCATCCTCCTACCTTCCTCCTCACCTGGTCTCATTTATCACCTGCTAGCTGGTACTCCTGCTCCCCTTCCCCAATCCTTCACACCTTCTTATTCTGGCTTCTGGCCTCTTCCTTTTCAGTCCTGATGAAATGTTTCAGCCAGAAACTTGTTTATTCCCCTCCATAGATTCTGCCTGACCTACTGAGCTCATCCAACACTTTATTGCTCAGTACTGTCCCTTCCATATTTAATCAAACTCTCCACATAATCCTCTAACATACTCTCTTGGTAATGCTCTCCACTCTCAAATCCAATCAATCTTTTGATGAGAGATTTAATCATGACTCTCATAGTTACATCTCAAAGTGTGGGGGAAACATCCCTTGTGACCCATGGTGAACAGATCTTCCTCGGCCAACACCTATACCTGGGAACCTGCATCTCTATCACAGTTCTTTAGGTGGAAGCCTTCTGTGCTCTTTCTGTACGATAATGTTGTCGAAGACTTTCACTACCCTAAGGTACATATGAATGTCAAGTGAGGAAAGGTGAAGGGAAAGTGCCAGTCCTTTGCTTTTCCCTGAACCCATCACCCCCTTTGCCCACCCTCTCCTGCATGAGGTTCAAGATCACCCATCCATCCTGGTCAATCAAGGGAATGGAAGTGGACAGCTCATATGTGAAACTTCACCAAGGGCTCAGAAACCTCGCCCCCAACTCACTTGGAACACAAAGAGACTGCGAATGCTGGAATCCGTAATGCTAACTATCTACTGGAGGAGCTTCACAGGTAGATCAGCATCTGTAGAAGGAAAGGAATTGGCAATTTTTTGGGATGAAACCCTGCATCAAGACAGATTAGAGAGAGCAGGCGCCTAGTACAAAAAGAGCGGGGAACTCGGAACCCCTGCATCAACACTCCCCCCTCCACTTTACAGTAGTGGCTATCTACCCTCTCCACTCTTAGTCCCAATACAGAGTATCAACACAAAACTTTGACAATTCCTTTCCTCCCAAAAATGCAGTTTAACCCACCAGGTTTCTCCAGCAGAACATTTCTCACTTAGGGACACAATAAAGCAAATTTCTAACCTCCTCTAAACCAATGGGATTCACTCACAATCCGAGGCAAAAAATAGAGACCCAAAAATAAACCAGTAAAGTATCGCAGAATCCCCTGAAACTATCATTGTCAAGAAGGAATATTTTCCCATCAGAATCTCTTAAATACAGGTTTATTTCAGAAATTTGCCCTGTGATTCATTGCCTACATTTACATCGCCCCTCTGATGTAGCAAGTGTATTTCATAGCAGCATTGTCAAATTTCTCAATAAAATAATTAAAAGACTATTCTCCAAACTTCATTTAAACTACAGTCAGATCAAAGAACAAACTCCAGGGCTTAATAAAGGATTTAATTACAGACAATGAATAAAAGACATCAGTCTCACAATCCCTGCTTCCCGTTAGTGAGGTCCACCTCTGCACTTGCTCCTTGCCTGTGTTAGACACATGAATGTCTGCTTTCGTACTCAGATATGTTCACCCGACCCCCAGTTTGTTTCCAGTTCAAACAGCCACCTAGCCCACCCTCAAAGACTGAGCCTTCTCCATTCGAGAGATTCACCCCGCTGTGAGCAATTAAATTCCTCGCCCTCTCATGGTTTCTTTCCCTCCTGAATCTGTGTGCCTCCACCACTACCATTCTATATTCACCACCAAGTACTCACTCTCTCATCTTCCCTGTCCAACTCCCTTAGAGTTGGTTCTCTCAACAAGGTAATAGCAAAGAACATAGAATATTAGAGCACAATACAGGCCCTTCAGCCACCATGTTGTGCCAACCTTTTAACCTACTCTAAGATCAATCTAACCCTTTCCTCTTAATGAGTCCTCAATTTTTTCATCATCCAGGTGCCTATCGAAGTTTCTTAAATATTCCTAATGTATCGGTTTCTACCACCACCCCTGGCAGCACACTCTATGCACCTATCACTTGTTGTGTAAAAAACCCACCTCTGACATCATCCCTATACTTTGCTCCAATCGTCTTAAAATTATTTCCCTCATATTAGCCATTTCTGCCCTGGCAATAAAGACTCTGGCTGTTCACATCAGCCTTGCTTCATCGCATCTTGTGCACCTCTATAAAGTCACCTCTCATCCTCCTCCAGTCCAAAGAGAAAACCCCTAGCTTGCTCAACTTATCCTCGTAATTCATGCCCTCTAATCTAGGTAGCACTCCAATAAACCTCTGCACCCTCTCTTCCATATCCTTCCTATAATGAGGTGACCATAACTGAACACATTACTCCAAGTGTGATCTAATCAGTTATATAGAGCTGCAATATTATCTCATGGCTCTTGAACTCAATTCTCCGATTAATGAACAGCAACACACCATCAGCCCTATCAACTTGCACGGCAACTTTAAGGGCTCTATAGGTGTGAACCCCAATCCCTCTGTTCCTTCACACAGAAGACAATCCCGCTATTAATCCTGCACTCTGTCTTCAAAGTTGACCTGCCAAAGTGAATCACTTCTCATGACAAAACGCTGGTGGAACACAACAGACCAGGCAGCATCTATAGGGAGAAGCAATGTTGACGTTTCAGGCCGAGACCCTTCATCAGGACCCTTCCCCCTATAGATGCTGCCTGGCCTGCTGCATTTCACCAGCATTTTGTGTGTGTTGCTTGAATTTCCAGCTTCTACAGATTTCCTCGTGTTTACTTCACATGATGTTAGTCAGTTGTCAGTCCATGTTCTGGGAATATTCTAGCCGCACATTCTTTATCAATATAGGGGTCGTACTCTAATCTGAACTTCCACTGCCGGAGGCGAAGTGTCTGAGGGAGCGCTGTTTACATGGTCTTGCTGAGTCCAGATAGGCTGCCATATCTCCTGTATTACCACTACTACGACGATTCAGGCCTAATGGGCCGGCGTCAGGCATGATGACAGACTCTCCACTCCTCCCTCTCCCTCATCAGTGCGTTCAGTTCATCTACATTAGCCGCACCACAATCTTCTAGCAGCATGTTGACCATAGTCTTGTGAGGGCGCCCAGGGTTCATCGTCCCATACTTGGGCTCCCATGTGTTGACTAGGCTGGCAGGTAGCTCAGGGTGGGGTAGATAGTGCCCCTCTAGTTGCAGCATTCTCGCCTCAAATTTAGTAGTGAGACAGACAGACAGACAGATATATTTTATTGATCCCGAGGGAAATTGGGTTTCGTTACAGCCGCACCAACCAAGAACAGTGAAGAAATATAGCAACATAAAACCATAAATAATTAAATACTAATAAGTTAATCATGCCCAGTGGAAATAAGTCCAGGACCAGCCTATTGGCTCAGGGAGTCTGACACTCCGAGGGAGGAGTTGTAAAGTTTGATGGCCACAGGCAGGAATGACTTCCTATGACACTCAGTGTTACATCTTAGTGGAATGAGTCTTTGGCTAAATGTACTCCTGTGCCTAAAAAGTACATTATGGAGTGGATGGGAGACATTGTCCAAGATGGCATGCAACTTGGACAGCATCCTCTTTTCAGACACCACCGTCAGAGAGTCCAGTTCCACCCCCACAACATCACTGGCCTTACGAATGAGTTTGTTGATTCTGTTGGTGTCTGCTACCGTCAGCCTGCTGCCCCAGCACACAACAACAAACATAATAGCACTGGCCACCACAAACTCGTAGAACATCCTCAGCATCGTCCGGCAGATGGTAAAGGACCTCAGTCTCCTCAGGAAATAGAGATGGCTCTGACTCTTCTTGTAGACAGCCTCAGTGTTCTTTGACCAGTCCAGTTTATTGTCCATTCGTATCCCCAGGTATTTGTAATCCACCACCATGTCCACACTGACTCCTTGGATGGAAACAGGGGTCACCGGTGCCTTAGCCCTCCTCAGGTCCACCACCAGCTCCTTAGTCTTTTTCACATTAAGCTGCAGATGATTCTGCTCACACCATGTGACAAAGATACCCACCGTAGCCCTGTACTCAGCCTCATCTCCCTTGCTGATGCATCCAACTGTGGCAGAGTCATCAGAAAACTTCTGAAGATGGCAAGACTCTGTTGTAGTTGAAGTCCGAGGTGTACATCGTGAAGAGAAAGGGAGACAGGACAGTCCCCTGTGGAGCCCCAGTGCTGCTGACCACTCTGTCTGGACACACAGTGTTGCAAGCGCATGTACTGTGGTCTGCTAGTCAGGTAATCAATAATCCATGACACCAGGGAAGCATCCCCCTACATCACTGTCAGCTTCTCCCCCAGCAGAGCAGGGTGGATGGTGTTGAACACATCGGTAGGTCGTCATAGAGCTCGACATTCATCATGTGCTGTTGCCAACTCATGTCAAGAGCCATCCAGAGCATTCCTGTATAACAACCATCTAGTGACTTTCACATGGTCTTGGTGAGTCTCCACGTCTCACATCCGTATGTGAGAATGGACTCTATGACAGCTTTGAAGATCCTCTTTTTGAGCCCTCTGGTCAGGTTCAACCTCCAGATTTCCTTCATGTCATTTATAGCCCTCCACGCCAGCGCCTTCCGTATCTTTATGTCCTTCTCTGAACTCATCATTCTTCATCTGAGGTACTTGTAGTCTAAGACTTTCTTAATGGTATCATTCTTTAAGGTCTTCAGAGTACCTTTGTCGCAGTTGAACGCCATGTACTCTGTCTTTTTAGCGTTTAGGTGAAGTCCAACTTTATTGCACTCAATTTCCACTTTTGTCAGTAGCTGCTATGCTTCCTCCATCTGGTCAGAGAGCAGGACTATGTATTCTGCAAAATTGAGATCTGTGAGCGTAACTGGTCTGACCCTTTTGGTTCATCCTGGTTTTATGGTAAAACCAAGCTAGTCATGATCTTTGGTAGCTTGATGTAGAGCATAATCAAGGACGATTATAAAGATGTAGGGTGCCAGAGTGTCTCCTTGCAGCACACCAGCTAGGAGTTCGAACACTGCTGTTTCTCCACCTGGTGATACAACCTTCGCCAAGGTCTCAGTATAGCTGGACTTTATTACTCTCAGTAGATGGTCTGGCACTCCGTAAGCTTTCAGGATTTTACCTCGGTGAATGGAGTCAAAAGCTTTGCCAAAATTGATGAAAAGTGCTATCTCCTGTATTACAGCATCACTGCTCTGAGGATTGTCACCTTGCCGTGGTGGAGAGGCCTGTGAGTTCCTGAGATCCCAAGTACGACGCTTTCTGGAGTCTAGCTATCTGATGCTTAGCTCCTGGCAGGCATATAAGGTCAAGGCAAAGGACAACGAGCTGTCCAACCTAGACCTCAATGGCTGAAATGGCAGAAGATAATGACACATCACAATGTCATTGAAGGCGAAGGAAATCTGCACCAGTCACCTTGCATTCCATGACACTAGACCCTGACATCACTCAAGGACTGTGCAATGCCTGTACATGCATCAGCCTCCCCACCTAACACAAAGACACACACAGGCATTCTCTATTAAGGGAATACACCCCTAAATTATAACTCCTTAGGACAACTTCATACTCGAGTGATCGCACTACCACCACTACATTACAGCCATGATAGCATTGATGGCCCAATGGCCATAGAGTGCCTCGAGGTGTCTGGTGGATATCAGAGATGCAGCAAGACTGAAGAATCTTGCTTTGAACTCTGAGCGAGTTCACTGGTTATTGTCGTGATGCCAGTGGCCTGCGTAATTAGCCAATAATAAAGTGACAGAGTAAAGTTGATGACTCATCGGTGCCAGTTAGAGGATGATAAAGCCCTTTAAAAATGATAATAACCAGCCCTCGCACTTCCACTGAGCAGGCCTTTAATACTGCTTATACTTGGGGCAGGCAACACGCTGTGCCACATAATGTTTTAAGTGCTGGTTCCCTCCGCGAATTGCTGATTAACACCCGCAGTAAGCCCTAATGACCAACAATGGAAATGGAGGTTTAGACAACCAAGCATTGTGTCATGGACAAAATCTCACCCCATCTTCAGAGCCAAAGGATAGCCTGCACCTTAATTTCCAGATGGAGCATAAGACTGAGGGTAAGCCATCAGCTGTCTTAGCAAAGGATTCAGATTCAGATACATTTCGTCTTTTGCGGTAACAACCAACACAAGCTCAGGATGTGCTGAGAGTTACTACATATTCCAGTGCCAACATAGCATGTCCATCATGTTCAGCAGAAAAACACAAGCAAAAACAGGAACACAACAACAGCAAAGTAAGCCCCTTACCTCCCACCCACCCACTCGCACAAACGGAAAGACCTCCAATCCCAGGATAGGCCATCTCCAGGTCTCCAGCAGACGTAGATATCGGGCCTCTGATCTCCCCAGTGGACTCACAGCCACAGGGCTTTGGCCTTCCCCAAGACTCCCAAACTCATCAAATTGGGCATCAGTTATCGATATCAACCCCAGAACCTACTGATGATGGGATGATAAGACCCCAGCTCCAGACATCAAACTCCATGCTTGCTAATCTTGGCCCTCTAGGGTGGTGCTCATTGATCATGAGGGGTCACTAGCTCTCATCCTCACTGTTGCTCATCCACAGCACATGTGACCCAAAATGGAATCAGGGAAATTGCTGGCCTTTGATTACAGAGCAGAGGCTTAGGCTCCAGTGTAATCTCAAACTCATCCTTAGCCATGTCCCTATGCCCAAATCTGACCTATAAAACCTATAAAATATTGAAAGACCGAGATGGAGTGGATGTGGAGAATATGTTTCCAATAATGGTAGAGTCCAGAAGCAGAGGGCACAGCCTTAGAATAGAAGACAGAGATAAGAAGGAATTTCTTTAGCCAGAATCTGAGAAGAGATTGTATGGGGAGAGCACAAAATGGGATTAATGCAGGATGTGTAAATGGGTGCATGACGGTCTTCATGGGCTGAAAGGCCTGCTTCTGGACATTACAGCCCTATGAATCATTGGTTCTACAATACTTTAGGACACTGTAGTTATGAAAAGTGCAGGTTCTTGAACTTTTACAACCAAATAAATATTTCTGAAATGCCCTGTGTGAGAGAAAGGAGACAGCTGCCAAGAGAAACATTGTCCAGATATTTATCACAATGTTAATTGTGGAAAAACTGCAGAGCATAGATTATATGATGCATTTAATTATGGGTGGCTGTTGCGGGCAGCACAATGGGACAGCTAGCAGAGCCACTGCCTCACGGCCCCAGAGACCCAAGTTCGGTGCTGTTGGTGTAGAATTTACACAATTCCTCTAAGATCATGTGGGTTTCCACAGGTTTGATTTCCTCCCTCACCCTAGAGACGTGCAGTTTTGAACACCGCTGTAAATTACTCTAAGATGTAGGTGAGTGGCAGAATCTGAGAAGAGATTGTATGGAGAGAGTACAAAATTGGAATTAATGCAAAATGTGTAAATGAGTGCTTGGTACGGAAACTGCACTGCAGCGGGCAGATGGGCTCTACCACAGCTAGTTAAAGCTACCCAGTGCATCTCCAGCACTAGCCTATCCACCATCAAGGCTGTATGCACAGAGAGTTACTAAAAAAAGGCCAGCAATATCATAAAGGGTCACACTCATCCTGTTCATGGAATAACACACACAAAATCCTGAAAACCTCAGCAGGCCAGGTGGCATCTATGGAAAAGAGTACACAGCCGATGTTTCAGGTTGAGATCCATCCTGAAGAGTCTCTCCCAAAATGTTGACCGTTTATTCTTTTTCATAGATGCTGCATAGCCCACTGAGTTCCTCCAGCATTTTGTGAGCATTGCTTTGATTTCTAACATCTGCAGATTTTCTCATGTTTGCTGCTCATGGAGTGATTGTTCTACTCCCATCAGAGAAGAGGTTATGCAGCTTCGACACCAAAACTACTAGACTCAAAAACAGTTACTTCTAGGTGTATAAACTAATCTCATGTATTTATATTTATTGTGTTATTTTGTTCTTTATGCTCATTGTTCTTTCTCTATGCTGCATCAGATCTGGAGCAATCATTCTCCTTTACCCTTGTGTACTGAAGAATGACAATAAACAATGTCGATGGGCAGCATGGGTTCAGTGGGCTGAAAGGGCCGCTCTGTGCTTTACAACTCGATGAATCATTGGTTTTGCAATACCTTGGGACCCTTGTAGTTATGAAAGGTGTGAGCTCTTGATATTTCTGAAATGTCATCACTGGAGCAGCATCATCATTATCATGTCCATGTCATTTGCCATGGGCGATCATGGTCTTCATGATTATGATTATTTCTGCCAAATTTTTCTACAGAAGTGGTTTGCCATTGCCTTCTTCTGGACAGTGTCTTTGCAAGACAGGTGATTCCAGCCACTTTTAGTACTCTTCAGAGACTGTCTGCCTGGTGTCAGTGGTGTCATAACCAGGACTTGTGATATGCACCTGCTGCTCATACAACCATCCACCCCCTGCCCCCATGGCTTCACGCAACCCTGATCGGGGAGGCTAAGTGGGAGCTACACCTTGCCCAAGAGTGACCTGCAGGCTAGCAGAGGGGAGGAGCATCTCACACATTCTTTGATAGAGAAGTACCTCCATCCTGCCACCCATATGGGGTAGCATAGGAATGGCTAAGTCTCAGCAAGCTCCTGCTGTATGCTTGGGTTCATTGTCTTGCTGGAAAACAAATCTTCTCCCAAGTTGCAGTTCTCTTGCAGACTACATCAGATTTCCCTCCAGCGTTTCCCTGTACTTTGCTGCAATCATTTTACCAACTGCCTTCACAAGTTATCGTGTGAATAGTCAGAGGCTTTTTCCCAGGGTTGAAATGACTAACACGAGAGGGCGCTGATTTAAGGTGCTTGGAAGTAGGTACAAAGGGGATGTCAGGGATAAGTTTTTTTTTTATTACACAGAGAGTGGTAACTGCTGCATGGAATGGGCTGCCAGCAACAGTGGTGGAGGTACTTACAATAGGGTCTTTTAAGAGGCTCCTGGCTACATACATGGAGCTTAGAAAAATAGAGGGCTATGGGTAACCCTAGGTAATTTCTAAAGTAAGTACATGTTCGGCACAACATTGTGGGCCAAAAGGCCTGTATTGTGCTGTAGGTTTTCTCTGTTTCTGTTTCCAGGGGCCACTGCAGTGAAGCACCCCCACAACATGATGTAGCCACCACTATACTTCACGGTAGGGACTGTGCATTTTTGATGATGTACAGTGTTTGGCTTATGCCAAGCATAGTGTTTAGTCTAGTTGCTCAATTTTGGTTTAATCAGACCATAGTTTTCCAGTTGACTTCAGAGTCTCCCACATGTCTTTTGGCAAACTCTAGCCGAGATTTCATGTGAATTATTTTCAACAGTGGCTTTCTCTTTGCCACTTCCCCATAAAGCTGGAACTGGTGAAGCACCTTGGCAACAGATGCATGTGCAGTCTCTCCCATCTCAGCCATTGAAAATTGTAACCCCTCCAGAGTTGTCATAGGTCTCTTGATGGCCTCCCTCACTAATCCTCTTCTTGTATGGTCACTCAGTTTTTGAGGACAGCCTGCACTAGGCAGCTTTATAGCTGTGTCATTTCCTTATGATTGAATTCACTGCACTCCAAAGCACTTGGAAATCTTCTTGTATTCATCTCCTGATCTGTGCTTTTCAATAACCTCTTCAGAGTTCCTTGGAATATTTTTTTGTCTTCATGGTGTTTTCCAGGATATTGACTCACCAGCAATTGGTCCTTCCTGATACAATCGATTGAAGCACCTTGACTGTATATAGTGATCTCCATTTAACTAATAATGTGAGTTCCAAAACCAATTACCTGCACCAGTGATGACTTGGTTCATCGTATGAAAGGGTGTGAATGCTTATGCAATCAATTATTTTGCGTTTTATATTCGTAATTAACTTAGATAACTTTGTAGAGATCTGTCTTCACTTTGACCTGAAAGAGTCTTTTTCTGTTGATCAGTGACAAAAAAAGCCAATGTGATTCAATGTTGTAAAACAATAAAACATGAAAACTTTCAAGAGGGGAGTGAATACTTTTTTATAGGCACTGTAAATGTGCTCAATGGCGGGGAGAGCTTCACCTGTGATGGACTGGATCATATTCTCTATTTTTTGTAGGATTTTTCATTCAATGGCATTTTGTTTCCATAACAGGCAGTGTAGTGTTCTCGCTCGGCGTGTAAGATAACGCTGAACTAAACACCATGGTAAACCGCTGTTAATGAAGACAGGGTCGCAGTAAGATTAACCGTTTACTGTTCACTCTTCCACATTAACGTATGGTGAAAACTGTTGATAAAACAATACAAGATTTGTACAGCATTTGTTTCCTTCTTGATATTACATTTACATCGTAAATACTTGCAAAAGTAAAACTACAACCACTACATTACATTAAAGTGCAGCATACAGTCAGAATCTACCTACACCATTGACTGCTTTAAATACACTTCAACACAAACTATCCGTAACTCTTTAACTAACGAAAACATAAACCTTATCGACCGTCATTACTTTTAACAGGATCGGCGTTAACATTTTAATTCAACATATCAATTATCTCGTGACTTACGGCGTTGCTCTATGTTCCTAGTGCGTAGAAAGACAACTTTTCTTGCGCTGGACTCGCACATGTGTGGCCCCCACCTTCCCATTTCTCCAAACTGGTATTTTCCCACAGGACGCAGCGAAACCGGATGTGACGTCATCGCATGCCGCGATATATCACAGACAACGAATTTACTTTAAACAATCCTAACTTTAACTAAAATGCTAACAAACAAATTACTAAGCGAAAATATTATAAAGTAAATAACTGCCATAAAGGCAACACAGGCAGTGATAAGCTAATCAAACTCACACAAGCTTAGAAGTTTGTCAAAGTTCTAGATGATATGTCTAATCATCACAAAATTCTACCTATCAAGTCACCTCTCATCCTCCGTCACTCCAAGAAGAAAAGGCCAAGTTCACTCAACCTATTCTCATAAGGCATGCGCTCCAATCCAACATCCTTGTAAATCTCCTCTGTACTCTCTCTATAGTATCCACATCCTTCCTGCAGTGAGATGACCAGAACTGAACACAGTACTCTAAGTGGAGCCTAACTAACGTCTTATATAGCTGTAACATTACCTCGTGGCTCTTGAACTCAATCCCATGGTTAATGAAGACCAACACACCATATGCCTTCTTAACAACACTGTCAACCTGCGCAGCAGCTTTGAGTGTCCTATAGACAGTCTCCAAGATCTCATTGATCCTCCACACTGCCAAGAGTCTTACCATTAATATTATATATTGCCTTCAAATTTGACATACCCAAATGAACCACTTCACACTTATCTGGGTTGAACTCCATCTGCCACTTCTCAGCACAGTTCTGCATCCTATCAATGTTGCACTGTAACCTCTGACGACCCTCTAGACTATCCACAACACCCCCAAGTTTTGTGTCATCAGCAAACTTACTAACCCACCCTCTACTTCCTCATCCAAGTCATTTACAAAAATTACAAAGAGGAGGGGTCCCAGAACAGATCTCTGCAGAGTACCACTGGTCATCATCCTCCATGCAGAATACAAATTATCTACAATTACTCTTTGCCTTCTGTGGTCAAGCCTATTCTGGATCCAAAAGGCAAGGTCTCCTTGGATCCCATGCCTCATTACTTTCTGAATGAGCCTTGCATGGGGGACTTTATCAAATGCCTTACTGAAATCCATATACACTACATCCAGGGCTCTACCTTCATCAATGTATTTTGTTACATCTTCAAAGAATTAATCAGGTTCGTAAGACATGACCTGCCCTTGACAAAGCCATGCTGCCTAACCCTAATCAGATTGTATTTCTCCAAATGCTCATAAATCCTGCCTCTCAGGATCTTCTACAACAACTTGCCCACCACTGAAGTAAGACTCACTGGTCTATAATTTTCTGGGTTATCTCTACTCCTTTTCTTGAATAAGGGAACAACATTTGCAACCTTCCAATCCTCTGATACTTCTCCCATCCCTATTAATAATGCAAAGATCATCACCAGAGGCTCAGCAATCTCCTCCCTTGCTTCCTACAGTAGCTACATCGCAAATGGTCCCAAAGACTTATCTAACTTCATACCTTTCAAAAGTTCCAACACATCCTCTTTCAAAACACTCAAGCATTTCAGTCCACTGTAGGTCATCCCCACAATTACCAAGGTCCTTTTCACTGAAGCAAAGTATTCATTAACTACCTCTGCTATCTCCTCCGGCTCCATGCACGTGTTTCCACTTTCACTACTGATTGGTCTTATTCTCACACGGCTCATCCTCTTGCTCTTCACATACTTACAGAATACCTTGGGGTTTTCCTTAATTGTGCTTGCCAAGGCCTTCTCATGGCCCTTTCTAGCTCTCTTAATTTAATTCTTGATCTCTTTCCTGGCACCCTTGTAATTGTCTAGAGCTCTAACTGTATCTACTTTCTTGAACCTTTTGTAAACTTTTCTTCTTAATCAGATTTTCTACATCATTTGTACACCATGGTTCTTTTACCCTACTATCCTTTCCATGTCTCAATGGAACATACCTATGCAGAAAGCATGCAAATGTTCCCTGAACATTTGCTACATTTCTGCAGTGCATTTCCCTGAGAACATCTGCTCCCAATTTATCCTAAGTTCCTGCCTAAAAACACCATATTTCCCCATCCCAATTAAATGTTTTCCCAATTTGTCTGCTCCAATCCCTCGCCAGCACCATTGTAAAGGATCACCATCATTTGTAAAGGAGTTATGATCACCTTCTCAAAAATGCCCTTGTATCAAGTGGTCTGACAACTGACCAGGTTCATTTCTCAATACCAGCCTCTCCTCTAGTTGGCTTATCTACATATTCTGTCAGGAAACCTTCCTGAACTCACCTAACAAACTCCACCCCATCTAAACCCCTTGCTATAAGGATATGCCAGTCAATATTAGGAAAGTTAAAATCACCCATCACAACAACCCTATCATTATTGCACCACTCCAGAGTCTGCCTCCTCATCTGCTCCTTAATGTCTCTGTTACTATTTGGGGGGATCTATAAGCAACACCCAGTAGAGTTATTACCCCCTTCCTGTTTCTGACTTCCACCCACAATGACTCAGTAGACAGTCCCTCCAAGACTTCCTCCTTTTCTGCAGGTGTGATACTATCCATTCCCCCACATCTTTTGCCTCCCTCCCTGTCCTTTTTGAAACATCTAAAGCCCAGCACACTCAGCAGCCATTCCTGCCCCTGAGACACCCAAGTCTCTGTAATGGCCACAATGTCATAGTTCCATTGATCCACACTCTAAGTTCATCTGCTTTGTTTATGATATTCCTTGTATTAAAATAGACACACCTCAACTGAATTGAATCGACTTTATTTCTTACATCCTTCACATACATGAGTAAAAATCTTTACGTTATGTCTCCATCTAAATATGCAATGTGCAATCATAGTAATTTATAATAGAGTCAGTGCAATATAGAGTACACTCAAATCAGTGGGTTCATCAGTCTGATGGCCTGGTGGAAGAAGCTGTCCCAGAGCCTGTTGGTCCTGGCTTTTATGCTGTGGTACTGTTTCCTGGATGGTAGCAGCTGGAACAGTTTGTGGTTGGGGTGACTTGGGAAACTCTTTTTACACACCTGTCCTTATTAAGGTCCTGAATCATGGAAAGTTCACAACAACAGATGCATTGGGGTGTCCACTCTCTGCAAAGTCCTGCGATTAAGGGAGGTACAGTTCCCATACCAGGCAGTGATGCATCCAGTCAGGATGCTCTCAATTTAAAGTTTTTAGGATTTGGGGGCCTATACCAAACTTCCTCAGCTGTCTGAGATGAAAGAGGCACTGTTGTGCCATTTTCACCACACAGATGGTGTGTACAGACCACGTGAGGTCCTCGGTGACATGGATGCTGAGGAACTTAAAGCTGTTTACCCTCTCCACCTCAGATCCATTGATGTCAATAGCGTTTAGCCCGTCTCCATTCCTCCTGTAATCCACAACCAGCTCCTTAGTTTTTGAGACATTGAGTATGCACCATCAACCCCATCCTGTGTCTCCTCACTTCAGTTCCCATCCCTCTGCAAATCTAGTTTTAACCCACCCCAATGGTATTAGCAAACCTTCCTCCCAGACGTTGGTTCTGCTCCAGTTCAGGTGCAACCCCTCCCACTTGTACAGGCCACCCTTTCTCCAGAAAAGGTTCCAATGATCCAAGAGCTTAAAATAAGTGCTATTGGTCTGGCTGCTGCTGTCACACCTTCAGAAGTATCCTGTTGCTGAGGGGAATGGTCACAGGAGGACCCTGCACTGACTTCCTTCTCCCTTTACTTCTCTCGGTGTTCACCTATCTACTCCCTGAATTCTGCACTCCGTGAAACACAGAAAGCAGCAATTCCTCATTTCCCTCCGAAACAGCAGTCTTGTACTTAGGTCCTCAGTATTGTTCTCCAGCAATTGTACATTTGCTAACAAGATGCTGAATAGAGGAACTTTCATTGCTTGGTACTTCAGCCTGGCTTGGAGTCTTACTCTCCTCTCTCTTGGCTATGTTTATGTACCTTCATCCGCTTAAAGATGCCATACCTTCATGCTTGAGAGTTGTCTGCTGAGTCTTTCAGAAGAGTGTGTTCATTAAGACAGTTCAATAGTATATTACTTAAACGGAAATTACAGGTTGTAGATTGCAGTGAATGCAACTCAGAAGAGCTATATTTATATGTTTTATTAACAGCAAATTTATGGACCCCAAGATCCCCATTCCTCCATAGTGCTAAGAATCCTGCCATTAACCCTGTATTCTACCTTCAAATTCAACTTTCCAAAGTGAATCACCATACACTTTGCCAGGTTGAATTCTGTCTGCCACTTCTCAGCCCAGCTCTGCATCCTGTCATTTCCTTTGGTAATGTGAGAGATGATTCTGCAGTTCCCATTTATGCCATCACTTTTCACTTGATACCATACCATTATGCTACTTAATCCCTCCTGCCCTTTTTTTCTGGCCTTGCCTCTTACTCTGCATCTTAAAGCCCATTCTGTTTAGTTCTTTTTAAAACTGAAAAGTTAACTCCATTTCCCTCTGCACAAATGCTGACTAAATTTGCAGAGGGAAGTTTCCACATGAAGGAGAAATCATAACTTGAGACCAGTAGCTCTGATAAATCTGACTGGGAGTTCAGACATATTCTGTTTCCCAGAGGGAAGCCGAACTTACAAAAGTGAAAGACCAAGGTGAACAGTGGTAATGATCAAAGGGGAGCTAGATAGTCAACCGAGGAAGGAACAAACTGAAAATGGACATGGGGGAGAATGGTATGAGGCAGAAATGGAGGGTCAGAGCAGAGGGGTTGAATAATCCACTTCTCTGCTGTTTTACAATGAAATGCTTAAAATTTCTAATAACATCCTTATAGTATCTTGACTGGTTGCATCACAGCCTGGTATGGAAGCACCAATGCCCAGGAGTGGACAAGTCTACAGAAAGTAGTAGATGTGGCTCAGTCCTTCTAGGGCAAAGTCCTTCACACCATTTAGCACATTTACAAGGAACAGCATCACAGGAAAGCAGCATCTGTCAAAGACCTCCACCATCCAGCCCACGATCTCTTTTTGCTACTACCATCAAGAAGGGCCTTAGGTCCCGCACCACAAGGTTCAGGAACAGTTATTATCCTACAAAGAACAATCTCTTGTACCGGTGAGGATAGCTTCACTCACCTCAACACTGAACTAATTCCACAACCTACAAAGTCACTTTCAACTCATGCTTTCCATATTATTTATTATTTGTACAATTTGTCTTCATTTCTACATTTGCTGTTTGTTAGTCTTTGTTTATATATAGCCTTCATAATTTCTAACATATTTATTTTCCTGCAAGAAAATGAATCTCAGGGAAGTATACGGTGACATATACGTATTTGACAATAAATTGATTTTGACTTTGATAATTTCTTTACAAATCTGCTTGAAGAATTGGACAAGTACTCTGGTAAGAGCTCATTGCTGACTTAGTCATATCTCAATACCTGTCCCGTGGAACAGAACACTAGAGATCAATGGTTTAGGCACCACGATCCAGAAACTCCAAACGCACAGATCCACAACACACATTTCCTACCTTAAGGTGCATCTTCTTGGGACAACACTGGGCTGGCTGGCTTTCCAGGGACACTTCATAAGATTGCTGAATATCTGTCAAAAACACCAAAGAGTAAATCATCAAAATACACTCATTGCTGGTTGGACCCAAATTTCAGGCAGGAGAACAACTAGTATAGGTCTATCCTATTGAGACCAGCACAGATAGAACCCACTTTCTCACAGATAGTCATGGTTAATGTGCTCATCTGACACTCTGCCATGAGCCAGTTGCTCCCACCTGTCACAATCCCAACCCCAGGATGATGACAGAGTGATCCTTCCTAGCCTCCTCTGATTGGTGACAGTGGACAGTGACCTCACCCCATACAAGGCATCAGACCACAAGACAGCCCCTCCATTCCAGAGCCAAGTTTTGAGGTAGTGAGAGAGAGAATTCTCTTCTTACCCTGTCATAAGCACCAGTGTCAATATTTACAAAACTTTCCACTGTCTACTTCAGGCAGGCGGGGCTCATCAGCCTTGGATGGCAGCTCACCTAGAAGGAAAACTCTGATTTTAAATCTCTTCCTTATGGCCAGACCCATCCACAGGGAAGGCTTCAAGAGTAAACCCTGAGGAAGAAATCAGGAGCTGGGGTCCCGAAGGCACTTTGATGTTATTTACAACTTCACTCTGACAACTTCTGTGATGACACTGGTGCCAAGATGTATTGGCACTTGCCTTTCCCTTGGACTACATCAGTGACGTGGAGAGTTGGAACCCGCTGCATGGGCAACAGCCGGTTCTTCAAATCTTCCCACCCAGACTTGCACCCTGGAGAGGACACAGTCCACTATAAGTGCAAACCCATAATCATCTGGGATTGATGGCTCACCACTACTCCACTGACTATAAAAGCTCCCAAGTGGTACCAGGGTGAGGCTGCATCCAAGATTGCTTCCTCACCCAAGGTACTCAAAGCAGCCACTGCGAGACAGCAGGCACTAGGAAAATTATCTATGACCCTTCATAATTTTGTACACCTCTATCAGGTCACCCCCCTGTATCTTTTACTCAAGGGAAAACAATCCCATCACAGGATGCTCGTGAAGAGGGGAAGGGGATGGATCAGAACTATTATCACTGACACTCAATGGCCACTTTATTCAGTACTTCCTGTACCTAATAAAGTGGTCACTGTATATGTTTTTGACCATTCTTCTGCTGTAGCCCATCAAGTATATGTTGTGTATTCAGAATGCTCTTCTGCACAGCACTGTTGAAACGCCAGGTTATCTGAGTTACTATCGCTTTTCTAGCAGCTTGAACCATTCTCCTATAACCTCTTCATTAACAAGACTTTTTTGCCCACAGAACTGCCACTTCTTGGATGTTTTACATACCATTTTCTGTAAATTCTCAAGACTGTTGTGTGTCAAAATCCCAGGAGATCTGCAGTTTCTGAGATACTCAAACCACCCCATCTGGCACCAACAATCATTCCACAGTCGTAGTCACTTAGATTACATTTCTTCCCCACTTTGATGTTTGGTCTGAACAACAACTGAACCTCTTGACCACATTTCCATGCTTTTATACAGTGAGTTGCTGATTAGATATTTAGATATTTGAATTAAGAAGTAGATATACAGGTGTAAAAATGGCCAGTGGGTGTATATTGTGAAATTTGTTGCTTTATGGCAGCAGTGCAGGGCAGTACATAACAGAAAATATTATAAGTTACAATAATATATTTAAATAAATAAGCAGTGCAAAAAGGAGTAAAATAGCAACATTGTGTTCATTGTGATGGCAGAGGGGAAGAAGCAAGTTCAAATTTATTGTTATTCACCCGCCATCTATACCACCAAATGAAACAACATTCCTCCAGACCAAGGTGCACAACACATCACATATAACTCACACAAAACACAAAATAATTATTACCACAAATAAATTAACAAACGGTAAAATATATTCCAGGTCATTTAGCATAAAATGCATTTACAACACAAGTCAAGAAGTTAACAGTAGAACACCATTGGTTCTTTATATAGGGTGAGACTTGGGTGATGGCAGCGAGTTCAATAATCCCACAGCCTGGGGGAAGAAGCACTTTCCCATCCTAATAGTCTTACTCCTAATGCTATGGTACCTCTTGCCTGATGGTAGGGGTGTTAAAGAGATTGCAGATCATATGGGTGGGATCTTTGACAATGCTAAGCGACTTGCGGCACAGCGTTCCTGATAAATATCTCAGATGAGTAGAAAAGAGACCACAATGATCCCCTCATTTGTCCTTGCAAAACGAAGGAGCTGGTTGTGGATTACAGGAAAAATGGAGACAGGCATCAATGGACCAGGGGTTGAGGGGGTAAACAGCTTTAAGTTCATCAGCATCCACATCACCTCAAAGGTTGAGGAAGTTTGATATGGGCCCCCAAATTCTAAGAACTTTCTACAGGGGCACAATTGAGAGCATCCTGACTGGCTGCATCACTGCCTGGTATGGGAACTGTACCTCCCTTAATCGCAGGACTCTGAAGAGTGATGCCGACAGCCCAGCGCATCTGTAGATGTGAACTTCCCACTATTTAGGACATTTACAGAGATGGGTACGTAAAAAGGCCTAAAGGATCATTGGGGACCTGAGTCACGCCAACCACAAACTGTTCCAGCTGCTACCATCAGGGAAACAGTACTGCAGCATAAATCCAGGACCAGCAGGCTCTGGGACAGCTTCTTCCACCAGCCCATCAAACTAATTAACTCATGCTGATATGAGTGTATTTCTATATTACATGGACTGTTCTATTTATTATAAATTACTGTGATTGCACATTTAGCTGGAGACATACCGTAAAGATTTTTACTCCTCATGTATGTGAAGGATGTAAGAAATAACATCAATTCAATTCAGTCTTCTGCAGGGACTTGCAGTCAGGTGCCTTGCAATTCCAGTACCAGACAGTGATACAAAAAGTCAGGACACTCTCAATGGTGCTCCTGTAATAATTAGTTGGAATGGGGTGGGGGGGGGGGGAGTTGTTTGGAAGCTTCTCACCTCATTCTCCTCAGGAAGTGGAAGTGGTGCTGTGCTTTGTTGACTAAAGAGGTGGTGTTCATGGGCCAGGTGAGATCATCCACTGTGTGCACTCCTAAAGCAGTTTCTTAACCATTGAGTATTGGGGGTGGTTCAGACTCCTGTACCTCCTCCCTGATTATTATAATGAGAAGAGAGGATGTCTTAGGTGGTGGGTGTCCTCATGAAGGGTACCACCTTCTTGAGGAACTGCCTTTTGAAGATGTCCTTGATGGTGGGGAGGTGGTGGAGCTGCCTCTTTTAAAAAGGGCAGCTACATCACCATTTGCCCCTGAGGTGAAACAGTTGGTATGGAGATTGAAGCATCTTCTTTCAGATGTAGCACTACACCATGCTATAAGTCCAGAAGATGAGGTATGCTGTCCCTGAAAGTAGACAATGAATTCAAAGATCCAAAGTACATTTGTTATCAAAGAATTTTGCTTACAGGCAGTCAGAAAGTAAGAAACCCGAAGAACCCAATTATAAAAAAGACCATAACCACGGAGAAGTGAAAGGGTGAAAAAACATCTATCATGAGAAGAATGGAAGCAAATGGCAGTATTCCAAACCAGACAGGGTCCTTAGATCCGCTCCCTGGAGCAGCCCGAGTTGTAGGCCCAAGCCTCGATCGCAGTTCAACATACTAGCAGGACAAAAGCTCTGCAAAACTCGCACAGCCAACAGCCGTCAGAGAGAGGAATGAACATTGTGAGACAGTAACTGAAATCATCTTGACCCTTGCCTGCAGTCCTGACACTTGGACTTTCCAGTCTATCTAGGCTGGCATTTAAATTGTCCAAGCACTGGGTAGTGCCTTACTCTGGGACCTAGGCCCTGGCACAGCATCACACCCAGCCCCAGCGCAGCCCAAAGTGGTTTTGAACCTCACCAAATCAACTCAGCGCTTGGAACAATCCAACCTCACAACCAAGTTAGGTGGAAGGGTATCAAAACTCTTCTGGAACTGACTCCTCTTGACAGTTCCTCAGTAGAGATCATTAAGAGCACCAAATTTCTTGGTGTTCACCTGGTGGAAGATCTCACCTGGTCCCTCAACACCAGCTCCATAGCAAAGAAAGCCCAGCAGCGTCTCTACTTTCTGCGATTGCTGAGGAAAGTCCATCTCCCACCCCCCATCCTCATCACATTCTACAGGGGTTGTATTGAGAGCATCCTGAGCAGCTGCATCGCTGCCTGGTTCAGGAATTGCACCATCTCAGATCACAAGACCCGGCAGTGGTTAGTGAGGTCAGCTGAGATCATTGGGTCTCTCTTCCCGCCATTACAGACATTTACACCACACGCTGCATCCGCAAAGCAAATAGCATTATGAAGGACCCCACGCACCCCTCATACAAACTCTTCTCCCTTCACTGAAGCATTTGGGCTCTCTCTGAGGTAAACTGTGGGTAACTATCACTGCAAATAATGAAGATGCAAGCGGAGGCAAAGCTGATTCAAAGGGTAAGCCATACTGGTGTTATGCAAAGCCAAAATGCAACATGTTCAAGATGGGGTTGCAGAGTTTGTATCTCAATTTAAGTCAAGTCACTTTTTATCGTCATTTCAACCATAACTGCTGGTACAGTGCACAGTAAAAATGAGACAGTGTTTTTCAGGACCATGAGGCTACATGAAACGATACAAAAACTACACTGAACTACATAAAACAACACACAAAAAAAACTACGCTGGACTACAGACCTACCCAGGACTGCATAAAGTGCACAAAACAGTGCAGGCATTACAATAAATAATAAACGACAATAGGCACAGTGGAGGGCAGTAAGTTGGTGTCAGTCCAGACTCTGGGTATTGAGGAGTTTGATGGCTTGGGGGAAGAGGGGGACAGAGGGGGAGTAATAATAAAGTAAAACATAATAAATAAACAAGTAAATCAATTACATATATTGAATAGATTATTTAAAAATATGCAAAAATAGAAATACTGTATATTAACAAAGTGAGGTAGTGTGCCTTCAGGCTTCTGTATCTCCTACCTGATGGTAACAGTGAGAAAAGGGTATGCCCTGGGTGCTGGAGGTCCTTAATAATGGACGCTGCCTGAGACACTACTCCCTAAAGATGTCCTGGGTACTTTGTAGGCTAGTGCCCAAGATGGAGCTGACTAGATTTACAACCTTCTGCAGCTTCTTTTGGTCCTGTGCCCCACCATACCAGACAGTGATGCAGCCTGTCAGAATGCTCTCCACGGTACAACCAAAGAAGTTTTTGAGTGTATTTGTTGACATGCCAAATCACTTCAAACTCCTAATAAAGTATAAACCGCATTTTTTCCTTCTTTATGACTACATCAATATGTTGGGACCAGGTTAGATTCTCAGAGATCACTCTCTCCACTTCTGATCCCTCCATAAGGATTGGTATGTGTTCCTTCGTCTTACCCCTCCAGAAGTCCACAATCAGCTCTTTCTTCTTATGCTGAGTGCCAGGTTGTTGCTGTGGCACCATTCCACTAGTCTACTGAAAATTACCTAATCCTTTCTAAAGTTCAAGTTATGTTCAGCAGCACTGCCCCAGCCTGGGTGCAGGTTCAGATTAGTAGAGGTGGAAGAAGGAATGTTTTATTTCAAGCTTGATAACAACATTCTAAGTCTTCCTACAGAGTCTGAAAAACTCAACCCCTGCAATGTCATAGACTCTTTCTTCCATCTCTGTGTCTAAATATCAGCCTTATGAAATACATTTTAAGGGGAAGTTCATCTTTAATCTTGAAACCTCTTCTTTCCACCAGAAGTAGATAGGATCCAACCAAACTTTCTGGCCCCAGTGTACACCACAGATTAGAGTCAGGTGTGTTCAATCATCAAACAACCAATCCCTGCTTTACCCAGCTCTGAAAATGCATGAAGGGACAGAGGAGCTTTACTCTCTATTTAACACTTGCCTTGTTGAGACAGCACAAAGGATATGTTACATAAATGAAGGAATGGGACTGAGGGTGTACAGCTGTTGGAATTGCTGACTTTTCCATAGAAGACTGTAATCAAAGACCCTTCCCAGTGCTCTGATTTTATAAGCAGACCTTTGGTATCCTCGGGAGTCAGGGAGGGGAAGGTTGTAAGGAAGTTCAAAGAACTTTTTTGTCTAATATACATATATATCTATCAACCAACAGCTAAAACAAAGATGATCTGATTATAAAGATAACAATTAGTTTTACTTGTCACATGTTCTTTGAAACATACAGTGAAATGTGTCATTTGTGTCAAATTAAATCAGTGAGGACTGTGTTAGTGGCAGCCCACAAGTGTCACCACATTTCCAGTGACACCATACCTTGCCCTCAACTCACCCTATACGTGCTTGAAATGTGTGATGAACACCCGAAAGAAACCCATGTACTCTTGAGGAGAATTTACAAACTCCTTACAAACAGTTGTGTGAATCTACTGGAGGAAGCCAGTGAGTCAAGGAGGATAGGGATCTCAAACATTTTGGGTCAAGACCCTGATCAATTCTAATACAGTGTTTTAATCCAAAACACCATCAATTCCTACCCACTGCAACTCCCCATTCCACTCTCCCCCCCCCCCCACATTACAGATACTGCAGATGCAGATCAAACCACCGATTCCTCCAGCAGATCATCTGCTGATCGTGGTTGCAGCATTTGCAGAATTTGCAGATTCCTGTTATTTTCAAAGTGTCTTCCTTTTTTTAAGGCCATAAGATAGAGGAACAGAAGTAGGCCATTTAGCCCATTGAGTCTGTTCCACCATTCAATCATGGGCTGATCCAATTCTTCTAGTCATCCCCACTGCTCTGCTTTCATCCCTTACTCTTTGATACCCTGGCTAATCAAGAACCTATCTATCTCTGCCTTAAATACACACAGTGACTTGGCCTCCACAGCTGCTCATGGCAACAAATTCCACAGATTTACCACCCTCTGACTAAAGTAACTTCTCCACATCTCTGATCTAAATGGACGTCCTCCAATCCTGAAGTCATGCCTTCTTGTCCTAGAATCCCCTACCATGGGAAATAACTTTGCCATATCTAATCTGTTCAGACCTTTTAATATTCGGAAAATTTCTATGAGATCCCCCCTTCATTCTCCTGAACTCCAGGGAATACAGCCCAAGAGCTGCCAGACGTTCCTCATACGGTAACCCTTTCATTCCTGGAATCATTCTTGTGAATCTTCTCTGAACCCTCTCCAATGTCAAAATATCCTTTCTAAAACAAGGAGCCCAAAACTGCACACAATACTCCAAGTGTGGTCTCACAAATGCCTTATAGAACCTCAACATCACATCCCTGCTCTTATATTCTATACCTCTAGAAATGAATGCCAACATTGCATTTGCCTTCTTCACAACCGACTCAACCTGGACGTTAACCCAAGTCCTTTGCATCTCTGCATTTTGAATTCTCTCCCCATCAAAATAATAGCCTACCCGTTTATTTTTTCCACCAAAGCGCATGACCAGACACTTTCCAATATTGTAATATTTGCCCTTCTTTGCCCAGTCCCCTAAACTATCTAAGTCTCTCTGCAGACTCTGTTTCCGCAACACTACCCGCTCCTCCATCTATCTTTATATCATCAGCAAATTTAGCCACAAATCTATTAATACCATAGTCCAAATCATTGACATACATTGTAAAAAGCAGCGGTCCCAGCACTGACCCCTGTGGAACTCCACTGACAACCGGCAGCCAGCCAGAATAGGATCTCTTTATTTCCACTCTCTGTTTTCTGCCAATGCTCCACTCATCCTGGTAACTTCCCCGTAATTCCATGGGCTCTTATCTTGCTGAGCAGCTTCATGTGCGGCACCTTGTCAAAGGCCTTCTGAAACTCCAAGTACAGCACACCCACTGCATCTCCTTTGTCTACCTGGCTTGGAAATTCCTCAAAGAGTTGTGGTAGGCTTGTCAGGCAGGATTTTCCTTTCAGGAAACATGCTGGCTTTGGCCTGTCTTGTCATGTGCCTCCAGGTACTTCATAATCTCATCCCTAACAATCAATTACAATAACTTCCCAACCACTGAGGTCAGGCTAACAGGTCTATAGTTTCTTTTCTGCTGCCTCTCACCTTTCTTAAATTGCAGAGTAACATTCATCCAGTACAATGCCAGAATCTATCGATTCTTGAAAGAGCATCGTTAATGCCTCCGCAATCTCTCCAGCTACTTCCTTCAGAACCCAAGGGTGTATTTCATCAGGTCCAGGAGATTTATCCACCCTCAGACCATTAAGCTTCCTGAGCACCTTCTCAGTGGTAATTTTCACTGCACCAGCTTCACTTCCCTGACACTTTTGAATGTCCAGGATACTACAGACATCTTCCACTGTAAAGACTGATGCAAATATGCATTCAGTTCCTCTGCCATCTCTGCATCTCTCATTACAATATCTTCAGTATCATTTTGTATTGGTCCTATATCAACCTTCGACTCTTTTACCCTTTTTACCTTGTATACTTAAAAAAAGCTCTTAGTATCTTCTTTGATATTTGTCACCAGCTTTCTCTCATAATTCATCTTTTCCTTCCGAATGACCTTCTTAGTTTCCTTCTGCAAGTTTTTAAGAGCTCCCCAATCCTCTACCTTCCCACTAGCTCTGGCTTCCTTGTATGCCCTCTCTTTTGCTTTTATTTTGAATCTGACTTCACTTGTGTCAGCCTTCTTCCCTTTGAAAATTTCTTCTTATTTGGAATATATATGTCTTGTAGTTCCCTCATTTTTCACAGAAACTCCAACCAGTGCTGTCTTTCCTACAAATGTCCCTTTCTAGTCAACTTCGGCCTGTTCCCCTCTCATGCCAATGTAATTTCCTTTATTCCACTGAAATACCAACACATTGGATTTTATTGTCTCCCTCTACATTATAGCACTGACTACATTTTGAAAAAGTAATTTGGGACATCAAGTTTGGAAATACAAGCTTTTTATCTGTTTAAATGTATTTATTGGGATGCAACTACTTACAGAATGGTTGACAGTGGGTCAAGCCAGACCTGAAACATTAATTGTTTTGCTATCCACTGATGTTGCCTGGCCTGCAGAACATTTCCAGCACTTCATAAACACAAGAGACTCTACAAATACTGGAAATTCAGAGGAACATACACAGAATGCTGAAGGAACTCAGCAGGTCAGGTAGCATCTATAGAAGGGAATAAACAGTCAATTTTTGGGCCAAGACCCTTCATCCAGATTCAACTGTTTCCAAAATTTCCTGTTCTTTGTACTTTTTATTTATTGATTGAGATACGGTATGGAACAGGCCTTTCTGGACCTTTGAGCCACACCACCCAGTAATTCCCCGATTTAACCCTAGCCTAATCACAGGACAGTTTACAATGCCCAATTAACCCACTGGCTGGTACATCTTTGTACTGCAGGAGAAAACAGGAGCACCTACACAGTCATAGGGAGAACGTACAAACTCCTTACCCGGGTCGCTGGTACTGTAAAGCATTGTATTAACCACTACACCATCATGCTACCCCACTCCACATGGAGTGTTAGAACCATAACAAAATAAGATACAGGAGCAGAATTCATCCATTAAGTATATTGCACCTTTTGATCATGGCTGATTATATTTTTCTTCTCAACCCTATTCTCCGGCCTTCTCTCTGTAAACTTTTAATGCCATTACCAATCGAAAAGCTGTTTACACCAGATTTAAACATATTTCAAACATAAAAATAAATTTATTATCAAAATACATATATGTCACCATATACTACCCATCATCAAGGACCTTCACCATCCAGGCCATGCTCTCTTCTCACTATTACCATAAGGCAAGAGGTACAGGAGCCTTAGGTCCCACACCATCAGGATCAAAAAAGTTATTACCCTTCTGTGGTTAAGAAGGCATATGGTGTATTGGCCTTCATCAGTTGTGGAATTTAATTTAGAAGCCGAGAGGTAACGTTGCAGCTATATAGGACCCTGGTTAGACCCCACTTGGAGTACTGTGCTCAGTTCTGGTCACCTCACTACAGGAAGGATGTGGAAACCATAGAAAGGATGCAGAGGAGAATTACAAGGCTGTTGCCTGGATTGGGGAGCATGCCTTATGAAAACAGGTTGCATGAACTCAGCCTTTTCTCCTTGGAGCGACGGAGGATGACAGGTGACCTGATAGAGGTATATAAGATGATGAGAGGCATTGATCGTGTGGATAGTCAGAGGCATTTTCCCAAGGCTGAAATGGCTACCACAAGAGGGCACAGGTTTAAGGTACTGGGGAGTTGGTACAGAGGAGATGTCAGGGGTAAGTTTTTACTCAGAGAGTGGTGAGCGTACGGAATAGGCTGCCGGCAACGGTGGTGGAGGCGGATACAATAGGGTCTTCTAAGAGACTTCTGGATAGGTACATGGAGCTTAGAAAAATAGAGGGCTGTGGGTAAGCCTAGTAATTTCCAAGGTTAGGACATGTTCGGCACAGTTTTGTGGGCCAAAGAGCCTGTATTGTGCTGTAGATTTTCTATGTTTCTAAAAATATCAGTGTGGATAATTTCACTCACCTCAACTCTGAACTGATTCCATAGTATCACTTTCAAGGATTCTCAACACTAAGAATAAATTTTTCTCAGTATTAATTATTTGTTTAATTATTATTATTAGTTTTTTTGTACATGTATATGTACAGATGGTCTTGCACATTCTTTGTTCAACTGTCTTTGTGTGTGGTTTTTCACTGATTTCAATTGTATTTATTTCTTTTACGGCGAATACCTGCAAGAACGTCTTGGCCACCATAGCTGTCTGTGGCAATAAATTCCACAGATTTACCACCCTCTGGCTAATGGAATTCCTCATCTCTAGAGCCTACAGAAGAATACTTTAACCAAATGGGGAAACAGACAGAGAAGTCCTATTAACTAATTTTTCTAAATGTGAGATTATTGATGGTGCTGGAAGATATTCAGTTACAGTATAATCAGCATTGCTTGACACTAAGGAACCCGCAAGCTCTTTAATGCTTCATAAGCTCCTTAGTGACGTCAAACCTGCCCATTTCTTCAATCTAAAGCATGAGATTCTGCAGATGCTGAAAATCCAGAGCAACATAGCAGAATGCTGGAGGAACTCAGCAGGTCAAACAGCGTTTATGGAAGGGAATAAGCAGTCAATGATTTGGGCCAAGACCCTTCATCCAGACTCAATTGTTTCCAACATTTTCTTTTCTTATTTATTTTTTTATTTATACAGCATGGAACAAGCCCTTCCAGCCCTTCGACCCAGCAATTCCCCTATTTAACCCTAGCCAAATCACAGGACAATTAACCTAGCAGCTGGTACGTCTTTGGACTGTGGAAGGAAACCAAAACACCTGGAGAAAACCCACGCAGCCACGGGACGAATGTATAAACTTACAGGCAGCGGAGGGAATTGAACCAACACTGTAAAGCATTCTGTTAACCACTACACTACCGTGCCATTCTTATTTCGTATTTCCAGCATCTACATTTTGTTTCTGATTTTTCAGATAAGAGCATATTTCCAGTAATCAAGTTCACAATATACAGAACAACCCATGCTGTCCCTACCCTAGGAATGTATGGCACAACAAGATGAGAGTGGGGTCCCTTCACGCAGTTCCAATAAACTTGAGGATAAGTTGAACAAGCTGGGGCTGAAGCAAAGGAGGATGAGAGGTGACTTGATAGAGGTGTACAAGATGTTAAGTGGCATAGATCAAATGGACAGCTAGAGACTTTTTCTCTGGGCAGAAACAGCCAATGCCAGTGGAGGGGCATGATTATAAGGCAACTGGAGAAAAGTATAGGGGGGATGTCAGAGGTAGGTTTCTTTACTCAGAGAGCAGTGAGTGTGTGGAATACTCTGCCAACAGGTGGTAGTAGAGACAGATACATTAGGATCATTTAATAAACTCTTAGACAGATACATGGATAATAGAAAAAATAGCTATGTAGGAGGGATGGGTTTGCTTGATCTTAGAGTAGGTTAAAAGGTTGGTGCAACACTGTGGTCCAGTGCTGTACTATGTTGTATCTTCAAACAGAACATTACCCATACCCAGCAGAGCCTGGAAGAGATCACTGCGAAAAATGGTGAGCAGCCTTTCTGTCCTTGTCTTGAAGATATCGTCCTGGGCTGGATCCACGTGTGGCTGGTGTACCTGCATCTCCCGCAGAACTCTGTGAGCATCTAGAGAGCAAAAGCAAAGTAGGTCAGACTGGCATGACAAACAGTCAAATGTTCCCTGATCACATATCATCAACTAACCAGAATACCTCAGGCAAAGGGAACTGCAGGAAGCTTTTAAAAGTTGTTTAATCCTCAGAAGTTAGAGGGCACTCCAACTAAAATAAGTACAAGTTTGTATCCATCGTTCTGCAGGCCTCGTTACCTTGTCTGGAGATTACCATGCTTCAGAATGCTTGCTCTGTTCCACACTCATCCTGTTATCAATCGAGGATTAGAATTAGTTGTCATTAGCTGCAGCCAGTGGTGCATGTGGATGAGCCAAGGTGCCGGCTGGAACCTGCAGTTAAACCAGTTGTAAACATGCAGCTTTCATTTTAACTGCTCCCTCTATCCACTTCTACCCCAATCTGTACATTTCCAGTACAGCACAGCAATTTCTATAGTGGTGCTAAACAACTTCATTCTGTTATTTTAAACCATTAAAATGAAGAGGCTGATTAGTTTTACATGGACTACAGCTCACAGAATGCTTTGTGAAAAAGCTAGCAGCAGAAGTCAGAGTTTTGCATTGGGTACCACTGTGGTTTTCAGTGACTGCCAGACTCAGTCCCCTCAGAGGACAGAAAGAGGAGAGGACTGCATAGTGCATGGCATTTGCAAATTGTACAGAGTGCTGAGAGCTGGAAGTTGGGGCTTGGTGGTACTTTCTCTTCAAGTCACATCACTACCAGTCTGGAGCAGTGGAGAGGTACTGGGGAAAAACCATTTCATCCAGGGGATGTACCACAATACCACTCCGAAAGAGCAGATCAATGGCTCACCTTCCCCTCCCACTGTGCAGATCTACCCCAACACCACTCCACCACATTGTGACACTCCCTCAGTACTGCCCCTCCACAGTGCAACTCGCACTTAGTACTGCCCCACCCACAGTGGGAGCTTTTCTTTACAAAACTATGGAAGTTTATTTATACAGTAAATACACAAGGTGCACACAATCAGAATTTACAAGACAGTGAGTACATTCAGATTAAGATATGATTACTGCTGTCTATAAAACAGTCAATTCCCTGGGGGTAATTCCCTACCGCTCCAGGAGATCCCCCTCTGTATCCATTGTGACCATGTTCTCCCTGTCCAAGGACAGCCTGGCACGAACATTTCCTCGGAAGAGGGGCAGGCAGTCAGCCCGGGCAGAGCCCTCCACGTTCCGCCAACTCGACCCGTGAATGGCCATCTGAGCCGGGCCCAGGAGCAAGCCCACCAGTAGATCCTCCTCGCGACCTACCCCCCCCCCCCCCCCCCGTACTGGGTGCCCGTGTACGAGGAGCGCAGGGCTGAAGTGATCCAGAACCTGAGCAGCATCCCCTTCAGACACTCAGACTGGGACTGCAACCTCTCACCCTCCATACAAGCGAGATACACTGACTCCCCCCCACCCCTCCGGCCACAGAATGGACAGGGGATGGGGGGGGGGCAGTGAACCTGTTGCACGGTACAGCCCAACGCGACCTTCCACCACAGGTCCCCAATGTACAGGGGAAGGAGCCCTGCACAAACAAATTTCCACTGGGACCTCCTCTCCTGCCAGGTGGAATACAGACCGGCAAGTTGAGTTCACACAGCAGAAGAAGCCAAAGAAGTTAAAGGTGTACAAGAGCAGCTCGTACAAGAAATGCTTTGGAGTGTCATGGATGGGCACAGCGGGCACCCCTGCAGGATGTCTCACATCACGTGGGACCTTCTCATCCGGAGGCCTGGGTCCGATAAGCATTTCCGGTGGTAGTGCAGCCGGAGCCCCTCCATTTCCCCGAGACCCCCCAACACCCACTGTATTAGGATCACACTGTTGCCTCCAGTGCAGGAGCACCGAGACTAGACTCCACACCCTCAACAGAACTCGGCAGAAGTGAAGCAGTTCCCTCAAAGGGGCGTGGCTGATGCTGTCTGCTGGAAGCCGCCTGTCATCCTGCAGGCAGTGTCTCCACTGGAGAAAGTACATCGCCACCTCATGCCATCTTGGAGGGTGGTCGCTATACAGGAATCTCTGCAGGGTCCTGAGACGCAGAGCTGCCAACAGGGTACGCACACACAGTGACCAACCGCCGTCCGCGATCGGAAGACTCAAGACTGCAGCAGAGACCCACTGCATTCTATTGCCCCGGAAGAAGTCTACCTGTCTCTTCTGGATCCTGGAGACTGGGTGGGACTAAAGTAATCAGCCAGTACCATATCATCGAGGCGATCAGCTGCTCTATAACCATCACCATTCTGCTGTATGAAATTGCACAAAGGAGGCCTGACCAGCGTCCCAGCCAGGCAGAGATCTTTGTCTTCAAATCCTGCCAGTTCGCCGGCCAGGTCTCCTCTGTTGAGTTTGAGGTAGATCCCCAAGTAGATGTGTGGTGCTCTACACACAGGGTCTCAACCCCTCCACTGACCCACCAGGAGCCCACACACTTTTCCCAACTGAACCTTGCAGAGGATATGGCTGAGAAGATATGCTGGCAGTTTCACATCCTCTACAAGTCATCAGGGTTGGCGAACATGAGGAGGATGTCATCGGATCAAGTTGAAAGGACGACCTCCATGTCTGGTTTGCGTTGAAGCAGACCCATTAACCTCTGTTGTGATGGAAAATAACTGGTTCTTTGAGTCTAAACAGTACAGGCCTGGACACACACAGTTTTAATAATAAGGAATTTATTTACAAGGGGAAGTCAGGTCAACACAAGCAACTACAATATACAAAAAGTGGTGTGGGGACAGGGTACAGTTACACATACAAAGAACAAGGGAAAAGCACTACAACAGCTATCCCCCTTGACCTTGGATAGCTGCGGCTCCCTTAACAGGACAAACGATAGACCTTCCCAAACATAAATCAATACACTTACCTTCAATGAGGTGGTCTGTAAGAGAGGGAGCCAGGCCCATGTCTCACCAATAATTTAGGTGTGCATTAATTAGTTGGGAGGGACCAAATGTTGATTGGCATGTGGTTTGTCCGACCAGCCAGATGGCAGTGCGTCTGTCACGTGGCCGGTATCTCTGGATACAACCTCTCACAGAGAAGGCGCATACATGGAGTACAACTGCTCCAACATGGGACACCCCTGATACAACCCCTCCAAAGCACAAGGGCAGTTGAGGACTCAACAGGAATGAAAGGGTTATCGTATGATGAACATCTGGCAAGAATGAAAGGTTTACCATATGAGGAATGTCAGGCAGCTCCTGGGCTGTGTTCCCTGGAGTTCAGGAGAATGAGGGGGGATCTCATAGAAACATTCCAAACGTTAAAAGGCCTGAACAGATTAGATATGGCAAATTCCGTGGTAGGGGATTCTAGGACAAGAGGGAACGACTTCAGGATTGAAAGACGTCCTTTTAGAACTGAGATGTGGAGAAATTTCTTTAGTCAGAGGGCAGCAAATCTATGGAATTTGTTTCCAGAAGTGGCTGTGGAAGCCAAGTCATTGACTGTATTTAAGGCAGAGATAGATAGGTTCTAGATGAGCCAGGGCATCAAAGGGTATGGAGTGAAAGCAGGGGAGTGGGGATGACTGGAAGAATTGAATCAGCCCATGATTGAATGGCGGAGCAGACTCAATGGGCCAAATGGCCTACCTCTGCTTCTATATCTTATGATCTTATTAACCTTCATGAAGTACTCCACAGCAGTGTACAACATTTGAATGCAGGCTACAAAATGTGGCCCGAGCCCAAACACTTGGAGAAGCCCAAGAAGTTGTTTGTGGTCCACCCTGTCAAACGCTTTCTCTTGGTCAAGGGAGAGAAAGATGACTGACAGACCAGCCTCATGGCACAGGTAGATCAGATTCTGGACGAGATGGATCTTGTCCTGGATGGACTACTCTGGGACTATGTAGGATTGGTCAGGGGGGACCACTTCAGCCAGATGATGGGACATTGCCCGGGCAAAGATTTTAACCTCCACACTGAAGAGAGATACTGAGAGCCAATTCCTCAGGCAACAGAGATCCCCTTTCTTTGGCAGGAGGGTTACAACTGCTCTGCACTGTGAGGCATCTTACCAGTTGCCAGGCTTTCCCCCAATACCCTTGCATAATGAACCCCTAGAATATCCCTGAAGGCCTAGAAATGTTGAACAGTCGACCCATCTCGTCCCAGGGTCTTGTCTCTTTGCCGCTGGTTGGAGGTTCTGGTCAGCCCCTCCAAAGTTACTGGGGCATCTAGCCACTCTGCATCCACAAGGCTAACACTGGCAAGTTCTCCCACAGAGCCCTGTGTGCATCTGCACTGCATGGGTCAGGTGAGAATAGAGTCTCAAAGCAGGAATGGACTTCCACAACAATTCTTGCAGGATCCATGACAGAGGGGCTATCCTCTGCCAACAGCTCCACAAGTCTGCCTCCCTTCATAGAAGGGTGAGGCATGTGGACCCACGACCTCATGTAAGCACCTTGTGATCTCTCAAGCTGCAGATGCCTCAGCACCTCCTTCACTGGCACTCATTCCAAAGTGGAATTCACCTCCCAGGACATCGCACTCGATATAATCTATGGACTCCCAACAACGCAGACACCTCTCGGAAAGGGCAAGACCGCATCGGGCCATGCTCTGGGGTGAATACTTTTACAAAATGCATCAGCAAACCATCCTGGCGCATGGCGTAGTGAAGCCGGGAGCCTGGCTTGAGTTCCTGAACCTGCAATATCTCAGGCTAGAAGTAAAGGGGTCAACAAAATGGCCACCCACCGGAAGTGGACCCCCTTGCCATTCCAGCAGCAAGGTGGATTCACCTTCTGGAGATGCTGTGATTTCCTCCACCGCATATCTCCTGTCCTGGAAGCCAGAGAGGTGATGGAATCTGCGGAGAGCACCCCACCACCATTGATGTTAAGGGTTGCAACATTTAATTTTGTTATGCATCTTATTGAGACCCCTCACCAGAGGTCCAGGAAGAAGGAGCAGAGCTCTCCTTCGACCCCATTCATCTTCTCCAAAGACTCCAGGCGACTCTTAAACTGGTGCCTTTCTCTGCAGATCACCGTCCCCCTTCCCCTTCTTTTGAAGGATAGTGCAGATAGACTGAACAACCCTTACAGACCCGCCCATCGATCAGTGGCCAACTGGGCCTTGAAATTTCCTCCAGTAGTTCTTTATGAACCGTAGGATCTCCTCCACAGGGACAGGTTGTCACTCAGTGTTGCAGTCGAGGAAGTCTACCATCTTGATTTCAATAGAGTCCTCCTCTTCCCCCTCACTGCATCCCACACGCTTGTCATCCTCCGAGCAATCATCATCTACACCCGACGTGACCATGGCGCTAACAAGAGATCCCCCCTCTCCCCCACCAGCACAACCCCAGCCCCAGTTACAGAGGGAGGCCTTCCACCTCTGAGTTCAGAATCCTCTTACAGCCAGGATGCGAGCCTGCTGGGCCATATCCTCCTCCTCACCCTTGTCACCCTCCCCAGAATCAGCACCAGGGAAGTCCCCTCCTTCCTCACCTTCTCTCTGATTAGTTGAGTGTGATGGCAATACAGGGTTGCCCTCGTGGACTAGAGGCTCCTCACCAGGGCACAGCCTAGATTGAGGCAACAATCTGGAAAACCAATCCCTCTGGAGACCAGTACACACAGGCAACCCCTGTTCTATGGGCTTTGCCCCTCCCCAGAGAACACATGCTCTGAGTACGCAGTCTCAACTAAAGGCAAGTCTGCCTTCCCACACTGCTAGTCTCCAGCCCATTTCCCAGGAGCCATGGGACCCCAACTTCTCCAGGAGCCAAGGGACCTTCCGGGCTCAGTTCAACAGCAACCACCTGCTCCTTCTCTGAGGGAGAAGCCTTCAGATGCTCTTTCTTCTTTTTCGCCTTCCTGCCTGCCACCTGAAGCCATCCTCACCGTCACTCGCCTCGTGTCCAACCACAACTTCCACAGTCGGTGGCACAGTGGGGGTGACAGGATGAGGGACAGCTGGAGGGAGGGTCAGCGTGTGCCTAAACAGTATGGCACCTCAGGCCACCTGTACCCTATAGGATGGTAATAAAAATGTACCTGAAGTGGTCCCTTGGCATCCCCACCCCATCCAGCTATACAAGGCAACGGCACTGAAATGAGAAATGCCTCTGGAATGGAGTCAGCGACCCTCAGCTCATCTATGACCTGAAATGATGGAGGCAGCGTAGAGATCAGGAACAATGAGAGGGGGAGGATTTACCCCCGGTAAAGGCTGTGAGAGCAGAGTTTGTCCTCTCAGAGCTGGAGGATAGCCCTGAACCCTATTGGGGTTATTTTTGATCCCACCTCACCTAGGGAGCACAGGTAGGGGAAGGCCATGTCAGGGAAATGGGGATGGGTGTCGAGGGTATTACCATCTGCATGGAGGCAACGCTGGATCCACCTGCATAAAAACGCTCCCCACCCTGACTCAGGGCCAAAAGTAAACCCCTCGCCAACTTCAAATAGAAAATCATCTTCACATCCCAAACCACTGATGCAACAATGCCCTCACGACCTCCAACAGTCTCTCCTGTGGCTTTTATTGTGGTATTCCTACCAACTGAAGTAGGCCTTCTTTAAAGTTAGTAATTTGAACACGCAGTCTTCTTTGTGAGCTGTAACTCCCAACCCCGCAGTCGCCGCATTTGACTTCGGCACGGACATCTTGGAACTGCAACCTTCCACGATGCATTTTGAATTCAAAAGTTCAGCACCACCGCTGGGATGCTACACAGTCTACACCCAGCAGAATGCCAGCAAAGTCGAAAAGAAAGAGTTTAGAGACGAGACAGAATAGAGGGGTAAAAAGGAGTGGATAAACAGGGAAGTCCATGCGATGCTGAAAACCTCAGCACCGTCGTACAGAGGCAGTCTGCTGTTCACTTGGCTGCTCCAAAGTCAATTTCTCTTCACTCAGTCGCCTTGGGCTAGGCTATCCAAGCAGAAGGGCTTTCCAACTGTTACAAATGGAATAAATCTGTCACCACCCCCAGCAGCTAGATTTGAAATTCTGGCAATCTGCTAGCCACACCCACTGCTCAACACCCAGAGACGTGAACTGAAAAACTTCACTGAACAAAATCCTTCTAGGAAACAGTTTCAGTCCACTACCAAGATAATACTCCACACTCCAAAGTCTTCTGGCTTTTCCAAAACCGTTCTTCAGTGATTTTACAACAAATTGTCAACTTTAGGAGAGAGAGCTCTGACAGTGTGACCCTCCCTCAGTTCCGCCCCTCCCACAGTGCCACCCCTCCTGTGGTGTCCTTGGGCACTGTTTGGGTTCAGGATCTCTGAATCTCTGGTTGCAACCCCTTGTTGTGAGAGGTGTGAATGTGACCCAGGTAGATACACCATTACTCAAACCAAAATCCTTGGAGTAAATGCGAGTAGATATAACCTGTAATATTTAATGGTAAAGTGTATTTGGACAAAGCAGATGACCCACCTGTTACTGTTCTGCCCTCAGACAATCTCACTATCCCAACAGAGTCACACAGTAGGGAAGCAGGCCCGTGGCCCATCGAATGCATGCTGACCATTTACACTGATCCAATACTAATCCCATTTTATTTTTCCATCAGTTCCATCCAACCCTCCCCTCAGATTCTCCCGCACATTTGGGGACATTTTACTCCAATAATTACCTGAATTTTCTTTGGCCCCTTCTACCTGACTCTCACATCATCTCACCAACTCCCCCCCCCCCACCTTAACATAATCTGCCCCACCCTCTCACATACATTTGCTCCCCTCAGGCTATCAATACCTACCTATACCTTCAGGCCCACCCTCTCACATTTATCACTGTCCCCTCATGCCCTCTGAAGCCCCTCAGCCTGCTCCCTCCCCCCACAACCACTGATGATCATCTGCCTGCTCCCTTCCTTCCTCACATCCATATCCATCTCTTTCTCTCGTGCCTTTCCGCCCAACTCAGCCTACAGATGAACGATAGATCTAACGAAGGGTCTCGACCCGAAACGTCAGCTTTACTTCTTCCTATAGATGCTGCCTGGCCTGCTGCGTTTCACGAGCAGGTTCTGTCAGAGTAGAACTACATCCCCCAGCATGCCACGCGAGCACGCATGCGGTTCACCGCGGGAAGCAGTGACGTCACGCCGTACCGAAGTTTTCGGCCGGCTGTTGCAGGATGTGGAGTCTGAGGGTGACAGTGCGGTGGGCACCGACGGCGTCGAGGGTCTTGTGCGCACGGTATGAGCGGCTCCGCCGCCCAGGGAAAAGAGTGGCGAGGTGGCCGTGTCCGGGAGTTTGAATTTGGGGCCCTCGGGGTTTGGGAATATGCCCGTGGGAAAGGATCGATGCCTTGGGGGGCGTCGTCTTCAGAGACATGGGATACGTGTGTGGTTGGTGACCAGGTGGGAATAGGGAAGATTGGGTTGGTTGAGGGGTGTGAAAGGGCCACTAAACGCTCACTCAGCGAATAAGGGACGATGATATTTGCAGCATCTGGAAGGGTGGGCGTTTGTCACGTTGTGCATACCCACTCCCACTTTCCCTCTCTGTGTGTGCAAGGATGTTAGGAGATGAGCGCCTCCCATGTTAACGTTTTGAGGATCAGTTATACAGCACTGCTGCAATAGAGTAGATTTAGTGAGGAGTCTTATATGGTGCGGGAGTCTAAGACCAGATGACATGGCCTCAGAACAGGAGGAGGTCCATTTAGAACAGAGATTAGGAGGAATTCCTTTAACCAGAGAGTGGTGAATCTTTGGAATTTGTTACCACAGACAGCTGTGGAGACAGAGTCATTGAGATATTTAAGGCAGTAGTTGATAGATTCTTGATTAGTCAGGGCATGAAGGGATACGGGGAGAAGGCAGGAAAATGGGGCTGAGAGGGAAATAGATCAGCCATGATGAAATGGCAGAGCAGACTTGATGGGCCAAATGGCCTAATTCTGCTCCTATATCTTGTGGCTGTTATTGTCAATCAACCATGCCCGTGTTTACAGATAAATGAAACAAAGTTCCTTTGGGGCCAAAGTGCGAAACACAGCACACACTGCACATATAATCACAAAATAATACCAGCACAAATCCCGGAGTGGCATGGCCTGATGATTGACAGGTTTACTTAAAGTGCAGAATGCATGTTTATGTAAAACACTGTAAGGTTACTGGAACTATTTTAATAGAACAAGCAGTTCTAAAATATGTCAAATTGCAGCAAAAGATTGAGAGCTGGGGTGGGCATTCTCTGCCCTTGAGTATGGTTTGAATCCTCTGCCTACATATAGACCCGACTTCACAGTTGATTGCAAACTGTGTCAAGTTATAGAGAAGACCTTTTGTTGAAAGTGTAAACGTGCATCCTTCACTCAAGCATAAATTCTTTGCTTTTTGTTCGCGAATCAGAAACGCATTTTGCCTCGGGTTTAATATATTGATACACAGAATCTGAGACAAGTGTATATCCACCAGCACTGTAGCCCAGTCTTCCGTAGTGAGAGCCTTGTATCCATCAGTATCGTACCCTTGGATTATCTGGTGATACATCCAAGCTGACCAACATTGTGACTGTGCTAGACTTGTGCCTGTCTGGTGTTCACAAGAATGATCCCAGGAAAGAAACAGTTAACATTTGATGGCTCTGGGCCTGTACACACTGGAGTTTAGAAGAATGAGGGAGGGTTTCATTGAAACCTACTGAATATTGAAAGCAAGAAAACTGCAGATGCTGGAAATCTGAGCAACACACAGAAAATCCTGGAGGAGCTCAGCAGGCCAGGCAGCATCTCTGGAAAAGAATACAGTAGATGTTTTTCCATAGGTGTTTCGGACTGAAACATTGACTGCACTCTTTTCCATAGATGCTGCCTGGCCTTAGCGTTTTGTGTGAATGTCAAAAAGGTCTAGGGTGAACACGGAGAGAGCTCAGCTTCAAAATAGGACATCTCTTTAGAACAGAGATGAGGAATTTCGTTTGCCATAGGGTGGTGCCACAGACAGGTGTGGAGGCCTAGTCTTTAAGTATGTATAAAGTGGAGATTGTTACATTCTTAATAAGTAAGGGTATCAAGAATTACATGGAGAAGGCAGGAGAATGGGGTTGAGAGAGATAATGAAATGGCAGAGCAGATTCAATGGGCCATATGGCCTAATTATATCCTATATTTTATGTTCTTGACAGACAGACCTGTTACCAGCATTACTGTACCTTGTTGTTATATTGTGATATTGTGCCCACCAAAACTGTTATTAAACAGTGACTCACTACTCCTGCCAGCACTGTGCCCAAGAGTTAGGTTGTGTAATAGATACCTTCAATAAATCCGTGAATGAGTCCAGCAGTCATTTTGTGGGTTAGTACACAGCATGGAATGTGATTAGGCTTTGAGCAGTCTAATCAAAGGTTACAGGGAGAAAGTAGGAGAATGGGGTTGACGGATAATAAATCAGCCATGATGGAATAGCAAAACAGATTTGATGGGCCGAGAGACCTAATTCTCCTATATCTTATGGATATTTCTGGAAAATTAATGAAATTTATCAGCCATTTTCATAACACACTCTTGCCAGTCTGTGTGTGTAAATGTGGTCTTGGTGATTGCTGGCATAGTCCCAAGTTTGAGTGTGAGTCTAAATGCAGGTGACTTGCACGGTGAGTGACAGTCTTCTCATTGAAGATTGGAACAGATTTTGCCAGACTGTAGGGGGAGGAGTTGACATTTGTTCAGTATTAACTGGAGAGCTTGTTCAAAGAGCTGACACAAGCTTGATGGGGAGATTGGCTTCCATTTATCTTGAGTCATCCATTGATCAGGTGTGACTACATGACCTTTGTTCTTGTAAACTCTAGTTGGAACTTTCGAAAAATGATTCAACTTTCTAACGTGTAGTAGTTCAATTCTTCTGAAGTCTAACACAGATTGAAATTGTTTTAATCATCATTTCTGGGCTGTATTGTCCAGTGTCATTATTGGAATGATGGCTCATGAAATAGAAAAATGGAAAATAATAGAACCGCTGTGTCTTATGAGAACAGGTTGAGTATCCTAGGGCTTTTCTCTCAGGAGCGAAGGAGGATGAGAAGTAACTCAATCGAGGTATACAAGATAAGAGACATAAATCATGTGGATATATGAGACTTTTGACATGTTTGGAGGAAAGTATAGGGAAGATGGCAGAGGTAGGTTTTTTGCACAGAGAATGTGCTGCCGGGGCAGTGGTAGAGGCAAATACATTAGGCTTATTTAAGAGACTCTTAGCTGGCCACATGGATGAAATAAAAATGAGGACGATTTAGGAGGGAAGGGCTAGGTTGATTTAGAGTAGGTTAATATGGTGCCACAACTTGACGTCTGAAAGATCTGTACTGTGCTGTAATGTTCTATGTTCACAAGGTTAAAGTCTTGTCTCTTCCCACAGATCCTGTCCGACTTGCTGAGTGTGTCCAGCATTTTATTTCAGTTTCTTAGCGTCAGTAGTTTGTTGTTTTTGTACCTTCATTCTATCCAAGGTCAAGGTCAGGTGCCCTCTGAAGATATCAGTAACAATACCTGTCATCCCCTGATTTTCTCCCCCACAGGACAGTTGATGGCCATCACAACTGGAATGGGTAGATCCTTGGTTACTGAACAAACCAGGCATGTGGGGATCAGCAAAGGAGATGGCAATGACCATGACAAGACTGGGCAGTGATCGTGTTGAAAGGCCGAGGAGGTTGCAGCACCCAATTCTTTTCTCTGTTATTATGTCCTTGGGGAGACCAATCAGCCCTCTGGAAAATAGTGTATACTGTATATACCTTTCATTTAAAACTTCAGAGCTGTGTTCTGTGTATTAAGCTCTCTGCTTGTGTGTACTTTAGGAGTAATTTATACCTGTTCCCTGTCTCAGGACACTCTCTCCAACAATAATGGCACTTGTGACCCTCAGCAACTTCTGGCTGGTTGCTAATGAAACAAGGAAAGCAACTAAGTACATTGTTAGCCGCACATTTTCTGGCAAATGATCATTACATGTGATGGTCTGTAGCTTCGCTTTGGACTCGGAGATAATTTGATGTGGCAAGACTGAGGCTGCGGACGCTGAGAGTGTGAAAGGTGGGGCCCAGGCCCCAGTGTATGGTGATGTTTGGATGGAGATTTACAGGTGAAGTCTGGAGTTTCCAAATGGCAGAACCTGTTGTTCAGATGGAGATTTGAGCGCTGGGCCAGATTGAAAAGGTCAGGGTGTCAATGCCCGAGGTGAGGTATGGGCCGGTACAGATCACTGCAACATGGCGTTTACTTGGCTCTGTCCTGAATTATAGGACTTTCTTGTGGACTTAAGTTCAGAAACACTATTTGCTTGCGGTTACTGTTTGCTTGATTTTTGTTCATTGCACATTGGGTATTCAACTGTCTTTTTTTATGGGTTATTTTATTTAATTTATGGTTTTTTTAATGGGCGTGATATGGTTTTTATTCTCTGCACATTGAGTGTTAGACAGTTTTTTAAAATATATGTTTGGGTTCTTTGGTTGCCTGTTAGACAAATCTTAAGGTTGTATAATGTATACATACTTTGATAATAAATGAACTTTGAACGCTGTGCGTAGGTCTGTGTATGTAGGTAGGTGGGTGGAAGAAATGGGTTTTATTGTGTTTGATTGATTGTGTTGTGTGTTCTGCTGAAGATGGTCGTTATGTTGGCACTGGAATGTGTGGTGACTCTTGTGGACTGCCCCCAGCCCATCCCTAGGTCCTGTTGGTTGTAAACAAAAGCGACTATTTCAATTTGTTTCGATTACACAAAGTAAATGAATCTGAACTATGATCTCAAACTTGAAAACTCAGACTGACCAACCTTAACTGCTATTTGACGGGGAATACAGGAGGAACTCAACAGTAAGACAGCATCTATTGAGGGAAATATACAGTCAGTATTTTGATTCTGGGGAGGGGAAAAGTTTCAGATACCCTGCAACTCTTTGTTGTCTTGTATTCTTTCTATTTATTTAGAGGGTAACACAGTAGTGTAGCAATTACTGTAACAATTTACAGTGCCTGCAATCAGGGATCAGTTTCTGCTGCTGTCTGTAAAAAGTTTGTATGTTCTCCCTGTGACCGCGCAGGTTTCCTCCTGGTTCTCCAGTTTCCTTCCACATTCCAGAGACACACAATTAGGGTTAATGAGTTATAGGCACCTTATGTTGGTGCTGGAAGCATAACGGCACTTGTGGGCTGACTCCAGCACATCTTTGGACTGTGGTCATGGACACACAAGTTTCTATGTTTCAAAGTATATATGACAAATAAATCTAATCTAATCCAGCCCAACGAGCCATGCTGCTCATTTACACCCATATGACCAATTAACCTACCAACCTGTACAAACGTGGGAGGAAGCCAGAGCACCTCGAGGAAACCCACACAGTAACAGAGAGAATGTACAGACAGCATCAGGAATTGATCCCAGGTGGCTGGTGCTGTAACAGTATTATGCTAATCATTATGGTCATTATGGTGTCATGCTGCCCCTTATACTTACAGGGAATATATATATATATATATATATATACACACACACAAAGTTTGCACAATCCGTACTGATAATTTAACCTCCTTATCTCTTTTGTCATTCTGCTATATCTCCACTGACGCAGATCCCTACTCCCTGCAGTGCTGAACCCTGATCTGATGCATTTCTTCAGATGTCTGACCAAGGCATGAGACACCTGGAGCATCTCTCCTTCTCCTTTGTATTCCAGCTTCCTGGAGAGAAAGACCAGTGTTCAATTATTCTTTGTAATTACTTTCTAAGAGGAGATTATACTTGACTGTGATGCTTAATAAAGTGAAGCTGCTAATTACAGTGGGTGGGAGGGGCTGAAACAGTGCCCAGCTTTTATAATACAACTATTTCTTTAACTTCTGAGAAGGTCAAGTGGCCCATTGTTTAATGAGAATGCAGCTGATGGTGACCTAACCTCTTATTAACTTTCTTAGTTCTAAATAAGTTATTAATGCAAATTATAATATTAACAATAGACTTGGTTTTGAGGGAGAGTGAAGGAATGCGACTGATGGGAAAGCTCTTGAGAACCAGAATAGACTTGATGGATTGAATGGCTGCCTCCTGAGTTGTAAGGAAGTATAAGAACATAAGATATAGGAGCAGAATTAGGCAACTTGGCCCATCAAGTCTACTCTGCATTTCATCATGGCAGATCCATTTCCTTCTCAGCCCTATTCTCCTGCCTTTTCCCCGTATTCCTTCATGCCCTGACCAATCAAGAATCTGTCAACCTCTGCCTTGAGTATACTCAACTACTTGGCCTCCTTAGCCACTTGAGGCAACGAATTCCACCGATTCAACACTCTGGCTAAAGAAATTCCTCCTTATCTCCGTTCTCAGTGGACCTACTTTTGGTTTGAGGCTGTGTCCTCTGGCCTTAGACTCCCCAAACATAGGAAACATCTTCTCCATGTTCACTCTATCGAGGTCTTTCAGCATTCAATAGATTTAATTGAAATCATGGCCTTCCATTTTTCTGAATTCCGGTGGGTATGGGTTCAGCAAACAAACACGCCTTATACGTTAATCCTTGCATTTCTGGAATCATTCTCAGGAACCCCCTCTGAACCCTCTTCAGTGTCAGTACATCAGGTCAACCGCACGCCAAGGCATGTCGGGTTGTCTGCGTGCTGAAGTGTGTCAGATTGACCGGACACTCTCTGTACACTGTCCTTGCCTGGACATTACCTTAACCCATGTTTTGTTATAACTTCCACAAGAGAAGAAGTTAGATTGAATGATTACACTTTTTTCTTAGGGTGCATCATAGAGCAGAGAGTGAGAGGATTTGGGAACATCCATGGATCTCCAGACTGTGCATTGTTGATCATTCTCCCTGTGTCTCTTGCAGTCTGTGGTACCCTCCATCCTGTTGTCCTTTGGTCAGTAATGGTCGTCTCTTTGCCTCGCAGGCCACCCAGGTAAGTGAGTATGTGTCGTTATTGTGAGGAGATCCTCTCCTTTAGAACAAGATTTAGGCAGCACCACAGCTTAGTCAGCTGAGATCTGTACAGAAAAGAAAATGTCTTTTCCTGCTGAAATTTTCAAATACAAACAATATGAGAGTTAAGAGTAGGGTCAGATTTCTTAGCCCCATGAGCCTCTCCTTCATTTTATATGTTGATGATGGGTCTGGTAATAACCTTGGTTCCGCATTCCTGTTGTTAGAGATTAATGCTTTGCAAGGCAAAGTTTCTTTGGAAGTTAAGAATGAGGCATAAAACTTATTGCTTATAGCCTTTTTATTCAGTGTTGCAAGAACAAAGAATGATCAAAGAAAGAGCTGAGAGAACACAAAGTTGAAGCAATAAAACAGCTGTGGTTGTCTTGTGCGTAGATGAGAGATAAACAAAATCCCAATGATAACAATTAACCTATAAAATATTCAAGTGGCGTTACACTTGCTACGGAAATCTAAGAAGCTTCTAGAAAAATACAGAAACAACTGTATCCTATTACGTGTATATACTGTAGTTGATTATATAAAAATCCAAACAAGCATAAGAATATTAAACTAAGGAAAATACAAGATAAGTAATCCTATACTCCAACCCAACACTGCCTACTCAAGAACACTGCACTAAGATGGTCCTGGTGAACCATGGTGATGTGTTGTGGGCAGTTTACAAAACTTCTAAATATACATCTTAACTACTCTCACTGCAATCTGCAGCATGTAACTTCCCTTTAACCAACATAATTTTGAACTGACGTAACGAACTTGTGACTTCATGATCTTCTGAAGGACTCGCTGGACTTAACTCTCAAGCATGCAGGTATAGCGGACTTTAAGCGGACCAAGATACATCACCATGGCTGGAAGAAAGGGGAAACTCCAAGCCAGACTGAAATGCCGAGGAGTGGAACTCCCACTACCTAGCATCTTGTGTACAAATGTACAGTTGCTGGAGAGCAAGAATAAGGACCTACCAGCAAGATTGCTGCATTCTCCATTTCATGGAGACTACTCTTTCTGGACACGCTAAATGTGTTGATAAGGCCAGAGGGCTTCTCAGTACACTAGACTGCTAATTCGTGGAAGGCAAAAGGTAGGCACCACAAAGATAAACCCTTTGTGGTGCTCTGATGGAGCAGTCTTGTCTAGTTCCCCAACCTGGAACATCTAATGACTAAGTGCTAACTGTTTGACTTACCAGGAGAGTTCTCTTCCATGATCCTAACCACAGTTTGCATACCACCTGAAGCCGACATTAAGCAGGTATTCGATGTATTGAGTGCTGTCATCAAGCAAGAAACAGCCTATCCTAATGCCTTTCAAATCATTGTTGGGGCTTCAATCTGGCTTGTTTGAAGAAATCTCTGCTCAATTATCATCAATATTATCACCTGCAGCACCAGGGGTCCCAGTTCACTCGACTACTGCAATTTAAAATGCCTCCTGTTCCATAACCAGACTGCATTTCAGAAAATCTGATCACTTGGGTATCCTCCTACCTACATATTGGTGGAGGCTAAAGAGTAAGGCTCCAGAGATAAAGACAACAAAGAGCTGAAAAGTTGTTACAGGTTTGCTGTAAGTTAGCCCATGTTCAAAGACTCATCAGAGGATTTGAACAAATGCAATATGGGTTGTTACTGACTTTATTAAAACAGTCAGATAAGTATGACCCCACAAAATCATTCAAAGTCATGCCCAATCAGAAGCCCTGGATGAACCATGAAATCTACAGTCTGCTGCGGGCCAGATTAGTGGCATTCAGGTTTGGCGACCAAGAGATCCAAGTACGATCTCTGGAAAGCCATTTCACGTGTGAAGTGGCAATTGCGAACAAATTGTAGGATTCTCAACAAACTGAGGCAGGGCTTGTATGCTATTTCTTTTTATAAGTGAAACCAAGCTGCATAGGTAGCAACAAGGCTTTGTTCCCAGATGAGCTCAATAACTTCTATGCTTGCTTTGACCATTAAAACAAGGAGAAACATTCACTAACTCCCACAGCACCTGATGACGCTGTGACCTCAAGCTTTGTGGCTTGTATGAGAGCATCTTTTAGGAGGGTGAACTTATGGAAAGACCTGTGCTGGTCAACTAACTGGAATGTTCATCAATATCTTTAACCTCTCACACCTGTTTTAAGCAGGATTCAATTTTACTGCTGCCTAAGAAGAACATAGTAATCTGCCTCTGACTATCATCCAGTAGCACTTAAATCAACTGTGACGAAGTGCTTTAAGAGGCTGATGATGAAATACATTGAACCCTGCCTGAGAAGTGACTTGGATCTAGTCCAGTTCACCTACTGTCACAACAGGTTTATAACAGTTGCCATTTCATTGACTCTTCACTCAAATGTGGAACATCTCTACTGCAAAGATGCATACATCAGGATGCTCTTCACTGACTACAGGTTGGCATTCAATAGTAATGTCCCTTAATGAATAAGCTTAAAGACCTTGGCGTCAATACCTCCTTGTGCAACTGAATCCTCGATTTCCTCATTTGCAGACCCCAGTCAGTTTGGATTGTCAACAACATCTCCTTCACAACTTCTGTCAGCACAGATACTCCACAAGGCTATGTGCTTTGCTCCCTGCTCTCCTCACTTTTCACTTATAACTGTGTGGCTAAGCACAGCTCCGATGCCATATTTAAGTTTGCTGATAAAACTACTGTCATTGGACAAATCAGTATATAGGAGGGAGATCACACTGATCTGGCTGAGTGGGGCCACAATGATGACCTCTCACTCAATGTCAGCAAGACCAAGGAGCTAATTATTGATTCAGGAGGAGGAGTCCTCTTCTTATTTATTATCAAAGCATGTATCCATATACAACTGTGAAATTTATCTTTTCCAGATAGCCACGAAACAAAGAACATGAAAGTTGTTCTGAAAGTAACAATAAACCTGCCACCACACACTCGCATACACAAAAACACACGTGTGCGCGCACACACACACACACACACACACACACACACACACACACACACACACACTCACTCTAATGGCATCCTGATCATAAAACCCTCCCCCTGCACAAAACATTGACCCTCCCCCCACAACAAAACTAACAGACCATCAATTCCCAAGCACCCTCCCCTTGCACAACAAAACAGAAAAAGAATTGGTGATTTAAAAAAAACACTGAATATAAAGCTGTAAGTCTGAAAAGGTCCACAGTCCATCTTCCTTGTTAGGGGATCAGAGGTGGAGAAGGTCAGCAACTTTAGATTCCTCAGTGTTATCATGTCCTGACTCTAGCACTTAGGTGCCATTTTAAAGAAGGCACTACAGCCTCTCTACTTCCTTAGAAGTTTTCAAAAATTCATCATGACATCTAAAACTGACAAACCATGTGTGGTGGAGAGTTTATTGACTGGTTGCATCACAACCTGTTATAGAAACACCAATGCCCTTGAATAGAAATTCTTAAAAAGTAATGGATACAGGCCAGTACATCACGGGTAAAACCCTCCCCATCACTGAGCATATCTATATGGAAAGTTGGTGCAGGAAATCAGCATCCATCATCAGGGACACCCACCATCCAGCCCATGCTCTCTTCCTGGTACCACCATCTGGAGAAGGTACAGGAGCCACAGAACCCACACCACCAGGTTCAGGAACAGTTATTACCCCTTAACCATCAGGCACTTGAACCCGAGGGGAGATAACCTCACTCAACTTCACTCACCCCAAAGCTGAACTGTTCCCACAACCTACTAACTCACTTTTAAGGACTCTTCATCTCAAGTTCTTGATATTTATTGCTCATTTATTTTCATTTTATTTATTTTTTTTTCGTTTTGTATTTGCAGTTTGTTGTCTCTTGCACATTGGATATGGGCTTTCATTTTTTGATTTCCTTGTGTTTCTTGTATGTATTATGAACGTCTGCAAGAAAATGAATCTCAGGGTTGCATGAGGTGACAAATATGTACTTTGATAATAAATTCACTTTGAACTTTGTATCAGTCTAACTTTCCTACAATTTATTTATATCCCACTTCTACAATCCTTTGAGTTTCAAAGATTCAACCCTTTGAGAGGAAAATTTTCACTTCACCTTTGAATTAAATCGGTGAATCAGTATCTTAAAAACAGTGACCATAGTTCTAGATTCTCTGAGAAGGGGAAACATACTCTCTACACCCAACCTGTTGAGACTCTCAGGGTCTTATTTTTTTCTGACACCAGTGGATGGAAGCCTAGCTGTCCAGCCTTTCCTCAAAAGAACAACCCACCCATTCCAGGTATCAGTCTAATAAACTCTCTCTGAACTGCTGCCAGTGCACTAACATCTTGCCAACAAGAGAAAGGTTCTTTCACTGTTGGCCAACCAACATTTTATACATGATACCTGCTTATATCATGGCCCCACAATAACATGAAGAAAAACAAGTAGGACCAGGCCATTCAATGATCTCTTTCTTCTGTTTCTATGGCACCTACTCAATAGCTGTGAAATGTCCCAAAGCACTGTTACCTGTGGGTGAAGGACTGTGTTTGCGTAGAGGTGGGAGGGAGGAATGGGTCTTGCTTTCCTGCTGCTGTTTATTTGCTTGCTGTGTTCTGTGTTGTTCTGCTGAGTATTGTGGGCATGCTATGATGTGTGGCAACATTTGTGGGCTGTCACTAGCATATCCTTGAATGTGTGGGTTGTTAATGCAAATGATGCACTTCACAAAGGCAAGTGATTCTGCAGTTGCTGGAAATCTTGATCAACACACACAAGATGGTGCAGGTCAGGTAGCATCTATGGAGAGGTTTAAACTGTCAGTGTTTCAGGCTGAAACAAAGATAAGTAATTCTGAATCATGGGAAGTATAACACTGGGACATGTTATTGGGGAGATGATCTAATGCCTGGTCAAAGAGAATCTGAGGTTTAGGGAGGCAATCCTGAACTTGGGATTCAACTGATAGCACAACTAGCGGTAGTGAATTGTTAGAGAGTAGTTCGGTTTACGATGGTGCCGCTGAAGCACAGCGATGACTTATTGGCAGCAAAAATAACTTAACTAGTTTATTACTCACACTTTTTCTGGACAATGATCTTTGCAATCAGTAGCCTGTAACTTCCCTTTTGGAGTGGCACTTTTGAAGTGCATGTATGGCTTGACATTTTGACAGTGTGGACTGAATTCTCAAAGCTCCAAGACAGTTATAGCATGACATTTACGCGCTGAATCGAGACGGTAGGCCCCAGACCCAAGCGCAGGGAATGAGCCAATGTTTGGGTGCTGCAGTAGACTTGAAGGCAATTCAAAGTGGCAGAACTGAGGCGAGGCAGAGTTAAGGTGGTGAGGCCTGGGCCCAAGTGTGAAGCAGAAGCCAAGGTTTGATCAATTTAAATACTGGGCCAAATTGAAAAGGTCAGTTTTGGACTGAATCGAAACAGCAGGCCCTGGGCTCGAGAGCATATTGAAGCGGCAGGGAGCAACCCACTGTTTTGCTGACTTAAGCATCGGGCCAGATTGAAAAGGTCAGGGTGTCGTGTCTATAGTCAAGGGATGGGCTGGTGTTCAGATTGCTTCTCTGTGAGGTTTGCTTGACTCTGCGCTGAACTGAAGCTGTGGCCTGCAATTAATGGGCTCCTGGATCGATTGTAATTGGCATTGTTGATTTGGACTCACTTTCCTGAACTTCAGTTCTGAATTTTATTTGCATAATTTTTTGTTTGTACAATTTGCTTTCTGTACATTGGGTGTTTGACTGTCTTTCTTTAATGGGCTCTATCGGGATTCCTTGTTTTACAGCTGCCTATAAGGAGACCGATCTCAATGTAATATATAGTGTACATATTTGATATTAAATGTACTTTGAACTTTGGTCTGGTTGCCAGAGCTGGAGGAACACAGGTGTCGGGGAGCTGTACTACTGGGTGGGTTACGAAATAGGGAAGTGGTCAAAAATGAAAGGAAGAGTGGAGAGGCTCAGAAGTGTTAAAGCAACAGGCAGGATCAAAGGTCTGGATGCATCAACAGAGATCGGTGAGGTGATAAGTTGAAGAAGAACAGGGGATGGTGGAGGGAACATGGAGAGGGACAGCCAGAGGAGGGAGGGAAAGCAAGCTGGAGGAGGATGCAGACGGCGGGAGGAGAGAAAGCTGGAGGTGGGTGCAGAGGAAGGGAGGGAAAGCAAGCTGGAGGAGGATGCAGACGGCGGGAGGGAGAGAAAGCTGGAGGTGGGTGCAGAGGAAGGGAGGGAGAGAAAGCTGGAGGTGGGTGCAGAGGAAGGGAGGGAGAGAAAGTTGGAGGTGGGTGCAGAGGAAGGGAGGGAGGAAGAGCATTCAGAGGGAGAAAGCAGAGGGTTTGAAGAGAGGGAGGGAGGGCTAGAGGAGCGAGGAGGAGGGTGTAAATAAAGGGAGGACTGGAGGAGGAAGATGATGTGTAGATAATAAGCAAGGGCAATTCTGTAGATGCTGGAAATCCAAGCAGCACACAAAATGCTGAAGGAACTTGGCACACCAAGCAGGATCTATGGAAATGAATAAACAGTCGATATTTCAGGGTGATTCCTGGTGAAGGGTCTCAGCCTGAAACATTGTCTGTTTATTCATTTCTGTAGATGCTGCCTGACCTATTGAGTTCCTCCAGCATTTTATGTGTGTTGCTTTAGATAATAAGCAGGTTATTTTTGCTCCAGGGATTGCTAATTGAATACAAGGTACTTCAGGAGGTGCTTGTAGATAGAAGGTTGACTTCAGCTTCATGCTCACTTGCTGTAACCAAAAGATTCTGTGTGAGTGTGGGTTACAGTGGGGTTGTCAGTCAGCTTGTACTAGTGCCTCTGCTTTGTTGTAGTTGGTGATTGTGTAAGTTTTTGGGCGAGAGGTCACAGCCTGCCAGAGCTGCATTTAGCACTGAATCATGGTGCTAGAATGTAGGGCAGAGGTTACAGCAGCTGTACCTTGAACAAGGGAGGATTGTGGACAGGGTGGTGATTGGGGAGAGTGCTGCAAGAAAAACAAAGAAGATAGGAAAGAGATGGGGTGAATGGAAAGAGGGGAGGGGGAAATGAAGAATGGAGAGGGGGAAGAGTGAGGAAAAGAGGTGGGGTGGAGGGGAGGAAGTATAATTATAAGGTGATTGCAGGAAAGTATGGGGGATGTTAGAGGTTTTTTTTTTACAGAGTGATGGGTGCATGGAATGTCCTGCCAAGGGTGGTGGCAGATGCAGGTACATAGGCACTTAAGAGATTCTTAAAACAGGCACATGGATGAAGGGAAACTAGAGGGCTATGTGGGAAGGAAGGGTTAGATTGATCTCGGAGTAGGTTTCAAAGGCTAGCAGAATTTTATGAGCTGAAGGTCTGTACCGTGTTATGTTCTATCAGATGTGATCACAGTGCAGATGTGGCAGCAATTCAATGCATGAAAGCATGCAGACATACTCAAGAAGTTGAGTTGTTTTTCTGAGTAAACATCAGAATGGGGAGGAAATGTAACCTAAGTGACCTTGATCATGGAATGATTATTGGTGTCAGACGGCGTGGTTTGAATACCTCAGAAACTGCTGATCTTGTAGGATTTTCACACACAACAGTCTCAAGGGTTTCACAGAAAATGGTGCAAAAAGCAAAAAAAAATCCAGTAACCTGCAGTTCTATGGGCAAAAACACCTTTTTAAAGAAAGAGGTCATAGGAAATTGGCCAGACTCTTTCAAGCTGACAGAAAGATGACTAACTCAGGTAATTACATGTTACAACAGTGGTGTGCATAAAAGCATTTCTAAACAGATGACATATTAAACCATGAATTGGATGGGCTGCAGCAGAGGAAGACCGACAGAAGTATACTCAATGGCCTCTGTATTGGGTACCTCCTGTCCTGGCAATTCTGGACAGTGTTTCTCAACCTCTGCATGCCACCTAGGCTGAACAGTGGAGTACCTCTAGAAATAGACTAAGAGCGCTATATGAGGTCATTCTTACCCTTGGCCATTAGACTCTATAAATGAGTCGACTTATAGCTAGAGTCCTGTTAGACTGTTTGAGGCACCTTTTTTTTTATTCTTTCTCTTAATATTTGTACATTTGTATATTTGCACTTGTAATGTTATTGCGACACTGTACTTTTCTTTGTGATCAATAAAATATCTACCTACCTATATTGGGATGTGGTAAGAAACGGGAGCACCTGGAAGAAATCTCCACGGTCATAGGGAGAAACTGCAAATCGTTACAGACCCAGGTCACAGGCACTGTAATCAAAGTTCAAATTAAGTTTATTATCAAAATGCGTATAGGTCAGCATATATAACCCCGAGATTCATTTTCTTGCAAGCATGCACAGTATATCCAAGAAACATAGTAGAATCACCGGACAGGACAGACAATCAACAAATGTGTAAAAGATAAGAAATTGTGCAAATACAGAGGTAAAAAAAATTGTAAGCAATAAATAGAGAACTTGAGATGACGAGGGAGAGAAGCCAGAGAGTGGTAATAAGAAGATGGATGACTGGAGGCCTGTGAGGAGTGGAGTGCCGCAAAGATCAGTGCTGGGTCCTTTGTTGTTTGTCATCTATATTAACGATCTGGATGATAATGTGGTTAACTGGATTAGCAAATTTGCGGATCACACCAATATTGGGGGTGTAGCAGACACAGACAAAAGTATCATAGCTTGCAGCTGGATAAATGGGCTGAAAAATGACAGATGGAATTTAATGGAGGCAAGTGCGAGGTGTTGCACATCGATAGGACCAACTGAGTAGCTCTTAGACATTGAGGAGAGCAAAGGGATCTGGGAATATACAAATGTTTGTAGATCCATTCATTCATTCTAAATGGTATCACTGTGGATAGGGTAGTACAGAAAGCTTTTGGCACATTGGCCTTCATAAATCAAAGTATTGAGTACAGGAGATGGGACATTATGTCGCAGTTGTATAAAGATATTGGTGAGGCCTAGTGTAGAGTATTGAATGTAGTTTTAGTTACCTACCTATAGGTAAGATGTAAATAAGGTTGAAAGAGAACAGAAAACATTTACAAGAGTGTCACCGGGTCTGGATGACCTGAGTTATAGGGACAGATTGAAAGATAGTGTGGAGATTTGATAATTACAAAATTATGAGGGGTATACATAGGGTAAATGCAAGCAGGCTTTTTCCACTGAGGTTGGATGGGACCACAACTGGAGGTCATGGGTTAAGGGTGAAAGGTGGAAAGTTTAAGGGGAATATGAGTGAAAACCTCTTCGCTCAGAGGATCATGAGTGTGGAATGAGTGCCAGCGCAAGTGGTGCGTGCGAGCTCGATTTCAACGTGAATAAGAAATTTGGATAGATATATGGATGATAGAGGTATTGAGGGCTATAGTCCAGTTGCAGGTTAATGGAAGTAGACAGTATAATGGTTTGTCACATCCTAGATGTATCATGAGGCACCCACTCTCTCCATTTCCCCCCCTCTCCCAAACCCCCGGTCACCTGCTTCACCGTGTTTCACTTTTTGTTTTTACTTCAGGCTGTCCTGGAGAAATCAGCCACTGCTTCTACAGCAACCACTTCTACGATGGACAGGAGGATGGTAGCCATGGTGTGTCAGCTGGTGAAACAGCCAGATGAAACTCTGTAATTAAATAGGGTGGTAAAGGTTAGACAAAGATCAGCTTTATTTCTCACACATACTGTACATCGAAATGTACAGTGAAATGCATTGTTTGTGTCAATGACCAACACAGTCTTAGGATTTGCTGAGGGCATCTTGCAAGTGACAGTGTGCTTCCAATGCTAACATAGCATGTCCATAAATGTCTTTGGAATATGGGAGGGAATTGGAGCACCCAAAGGAAACCCGCGTAGTTATAGGGTGAATGCATAAACTCCAGATTGCATAGGGAATTGAACCCGATGGGTATTTAACTGCCATGCTGCTCCCAGTGGTAGACTGGGTCTACTGCGGGAAAGGTGCCTGTGTTCTGTGCTGAGGGCTCCTCCTCTGTGCACGTGTTCTAGTCCACAGGCATTGGCTGTAACTGCCCATTGTTGCCTGAGACAGCCACGGCTTAACTGTGTCAGAGAGTCAGAAAAAGAGACACACACTTCAAGGAAGCAGGCCTTTTGACACACTACCCACACCAACATCAACTTCACTAATCCCTTTTTTTAATCTCCCCATCTTCCCAACAACCCCACTTCCACAGCCTCAGCCCTCATGTTCATTGGAGTAATTTACTGACACCAATTAATGTACCAACCCTTTTCTAACTTTATAACACTAAAAAGTGTCATTTGACCTATTGGATCTGTATTTGGACAGTACAATCCAATCCCGTAAACCTCCCCCCCCCACCCCACTGAATTGCACAGCGCAGTTATACTGCGGCAAGCACAACTGCTTTGCAGCATCAGCAATCACCAATTGGGGTTCAATTCCTGCTGCTGTCTGAAAGGAATTGGTAGTCTTCCCACTAACTGTAGGTTTCCTCCAGCTGCTCCAGTTTCCTCCCATATTCCCAAGAAACATAGGTTAGGGTTAGTGAGTTGTAGACATGATATGCTGGCACCGGAAATGTGGCGGCACTTGTTGCTGCCCCCAGCACATCTTTGATTTAATGCAAATGATACATTTTACTATGTTTTGACGCACGTGTGTTAAATAACTCCAATCATTATCTTTAAATTTCCCTGTCTACCTGCCATTTCTTTTAACACACCTGTCTACTTCCCTCTGTAGGTTAAAGGCCGTCAACAGATAGTGAAATGTGAATCAAAATACTCTGTGTGGTCTTGAACGAGCTGTCGAAGAGAGAGTGCATTAAATTGCAGTACTGTCACAGGGAGAGTGAGGGGAGCCCTGCACAGTCAGTGAAGTGGTGCTGAGGTGACGGGGGTATGGGGGTATAGTAGACCAGAGAGCATTTGCTGCACTGTGGAAAGGGTGGTGTCAAGAGAAATCCATATTTAGAACATAGAACAATGGACACTACAGTACAGGCCCTTTGGCCCACATCGTGTCCCAACCTTTTAACCAAGATCAGTCTAAACTTTCCCTCTCTCGTAGCTCTTCATTTTTTTAATCATTCATGTGCCTGTCTCTTAAATGTCCCCAGTGTACGAGTCTCTACCACCACCACTGATAGGGAGTTCAATGCACTCACCATTCTGTGTAAAAAAAAAATGTACTTCTGACAATCCCCTCCATTCTTTTTGCCAATCCCCTTGGGAATATTTCATGGGAAGTCTCTGGCTTCTACTCTATTTTATGCCTCATTTCAACTTGTATATCGCTGTCTGTATCTGTGTGTGTGTGGAGTTGTCCTCAGTAAAACATCATTCACTAAAAAAGTAGATTATCTGTCCATAATCATCAAGCTGTTTGTGGGATCTTTCTGTGATTGGGCGCCACCACATTGTTATCTGCATCATTCCAACCAACACTGCAAACGAGGACTTTATGAGTTGTGAAGTGCCGAGGAGTTGGTACTAAAGGCAGCGCAGAAATGGAAGCCTCTGTTTCTCTCCAACTTTCAGTGGCCATTTTTGTAAGACATAGGAGTGCAATGCAGCAATTTGGCCCATTGTGTCTGTTTCACCATTCATTCATGGCTTATGCTGCAAAGTACTTATTGAGCAGCTGATACTCCTTACAGTGGACCATTCTCCCTATACACGTCATCGTGACTCTGACCCAGAGTCTGTCTGCTCAGCCAACGGGCCTGAAGGTTTGCTATGCATGTATGGAACCAGAAGATATAGCTGGAGTTAGGGGAGTGGTGGGGAACAAGCCCTGCCAAGGCAGGGGGGTATTGGTGAGATGATACAGAAAAATTCCTGGAATGACTCTGGGGATGAGGGATTGCAGATACAAGTTTAGACTGGTGCTACACCCAGTCTAACCATATATAGCTGGGATGGCATGGCAATGCAGTGGCTAGTGCAACACTTTACAGTGCTGGCTGTGAGATTTACGTTTGTTTCGTACCTCTGTCTGTAATGAATTGGTGCATTCATGTAGGAATCCTATAGGTGCTTTGTTTTCTTCACACATTCCAAAAATGGACAGGTTAGGGTTAATAAGTTGTGGGCACGCTATGTTGGCACCAAAAGCATGATAACACTTGCGAGCTGCCCCCAGCACATCCCAAGACTGTGTTGGTCTTTCATGTAATTGAAGCATTTCACTGTATGTTTTGAATGTACATGTGACAATTTAAAGCTAATCTTTTCTATATGTGTTGAGAGATCGGGGTGGTGTGATAGTAATATGTTTTTTTTCCCTTCACAGGAATCCAAGTCATTCGCTGTGAACATGTTCCGAGGTTTGATCCAAACGGAGCAAGTTTTCCCCTTCCCCTCAGGTATTCGTACATTTTCTTTTGACTGCAGGTGTTGCCTGCACTTCTAGGATCTGTTTGTAACCAAAAGATGTGAGCAAAAATCATCTGCTGGTCACTGATCTATGAACATCCTCCATTTCCACCAGAGAATGTCAATCAAACATAAAACTCTACAACACGGTACAGGCCCTTTGGCCGACAATGTTGTGCCGACTCTAAGATCAATCTAATCCTTTCCTCCTACGCTACCCCCCAAATCTCTGTCGTCCATGTATCTAAGAGTTTCTTAAGTGTCCTTAATGTATCTATTTCTACCACCACCCTTGGTGGGGGGTTTCATGCATGCACCACTCTCTGTGTTTATTAAAAAAACACTGCTTCTGATATCCCTCCTATACTGTCCCTCGTATAAACCATCTCCACCCTGGGGGAAAAATGTCTCTGGCCATCTACATGATCTGTGCCTCTTATTGTGTACGCATCTATCAAGACACCTCTCATCCTCCTTCATTCCAGAGAGAGAAGGCCTGGTACGCTCAATCTTTCCTCATAGGGTATGCTCTGATCCAGGTAGCATCCTGGTAAATCTCTGCACCCTCTAAAGTCTCCACATCCTTCCAATAATGAGACAACCAGAACTGAGCACAATACTCCAAGTGTGGTCTAACCTGGGCTTCGTAGAGCTGCAGCATTACCTCATGGCTCTTGAATTCAGTCTCTTGATTACTTAAGGCCAGCACACCATGCACCTTCCTAACCACCCAAGTGACGAATGCAGAAACTTTGTGGGATCTATGGACATGGACCCCAAGGTACATTGTCAACAGCTCCCTGAACACCTGGAGCCAGATTGCTTTAGGGAGTTTCCCACAAGATGGGACTTTCTCAGATTAAGAACGTCAGGATGTTGCAGAGTGCTGTAGGTCATGATCATAAGACAAAGGAGCAGAAGTCAGCCATTCGGCCCATCGAGTCTGCTCCACCATTTCATCATGAGCTGATCTAACTCCCCTTTAGTCCCATTCCCCCACCTTCTCACCATAACTTTTGATGCCCTGACTACTCAGATACTTATCAATCTCTGCCTTAAATACACCCAATGACTTGGCCTCCACTGCTGCCCATGGCAACAAATTCCACAGATTCACCACCCTCTGGCTAAAAAATGTTTTCGCATCTTGGGCGCCCTGCAGTCCTCAAGTCATGTCCCCCACCATGGGAAACAACTTTGCCACATCCACTCTGTCCATGCCTTTCAACATTCAAAATGTTTCTATGAGGTCCCCCCTCATTCTTCTAAACTCCAAGGAGTACAGTCCAAGAGCAGTCAAACGTTCCTCATATGTTAACCCTCTCATTCCCGGAATCATTCTAGCGAATCTTCTCTGAACCCTCTCCAATGACAGCACATCCTTTCTTAGATAAGGAGCCCAAAACTGCACACAGTGTTCCAAGTGAGGTCTTACCAGTGCCTTATAGAGTCTCAACATCACATTCCTGCTCCTATACTCTATTCTTCTAGAAATGAATGCCAACATTGCATTCGCCGCCTTCACCACCGACTCAACCTGGAGGTTAACCTTAAGGGTATCCTGCACAAGGACTCCCAAGTCCCGTTGCGTCTCAGAACTTTGAATTCTCTTCCCATTTAAACAACAGTCTGCCCATTTATTTCTTATACCAAAGTGCATGACCGTACACTTTCCGACATTGTAATTCTTTTGCCACTTCTTTGCCCATTCCCCCAATCTATCCAAGTCTCTCTGACACTCTCTGTTTCCTCAGCACTACCGGCCCCTCCACCTATCTTTGTATCATCGCAAATTAGCCATAAAGCCATCTATTTGATAATCCAAATCATTGATATACAATGTAAAAAGAAGCGGCCCCAACACAGACCCCTGTGGAACACCACTGGTAACCGGCAGCCAACAAGAATAGGATCCCTTTATTTCCACTCTCTGTTTCCTGCCAATCAACCAACGCTCTACCCACGTATGTAACTTTCCCATAATTCGATGGGCTCTTAACTTGCTTAGCAGCCTCATGTGCGGCACCTTGTCAAAGGCCTTCTGAAAATCCAAATACACAACATCCACTGCATCTCCCTTGTCTAGCCTACCTGTAATTTCCTCAAAATATTGCACTAGGTTTGTCAGGCAGGATTTTCCTTTAAGGAAACCATGCTGAGTTCTGCCTATCTTGTCATATGCCTCCAGGTACTCCGTAACCTCATCCTTGACAATCGACTCCAACAACTTCCCAACCACTGACATCAAGCTAACAGGTCTATAATTTCCATTTTGCTTCTTTGCCCCCTTCTTAAGTAGCAGAGTGACATTTGCAATCTTCCAGTCCTCCGGAACCAAGCCAGAATCTATCGACTTTTGAAAGATCATTGCTAATGCCTCCGCAATCTCCACTGCTACTTCCTTCAGAACACAAGGGTGCATTCCATCTGGTCCAGGAGATTTATCTATCTTTAGACTATTCAGCTTCCTGAGTACTTCCTTTGTCGTAATTGTGACTGCGCATATTTCTCTTCCATGACACCTTAAATGTTCGGTATACTGCTGATGTCTTCCTCAGTGAAGACTAATGCAAAATACTCATTCAGTATATCATGGTAATGGCAAAGAGTGAGAATGGGAAGAGGTTCAGGAAAGGATTGTTATTATAGAGGTAGTAGAACAAAGTAATAAGTCGTCAGTTTTGGAGGTTCATGACCAGTGATGTTCCACAGGGATTGGTACTGGGATGTCTATTATTTCTGATAAACAGTACATTAAAATGACTTAGTCAAATATGTAGGGTAACCAGCAGCCTTCATACCCTAGTAAATGTACAGATGACACAATAATTTTTGGAGCGGTGGACAGTGAAGAAGGTCATCAGTTATCATTTCTGATGATAACAGCTTTATGCAATTCTTTGAGAACTGCACAAAGAAATATGTACAGGAGAGTTTTTCAAGTGGAAATCCACTGCACTGGGGCAGTTCCACTCTCTCAACGTCAGTGGTTTGGATCCAGTGGTATGAACTGGGTCTTCCATGATTGCAAATGATGACTTCTTCTGTGCTTTGTCATGCCCTTTTCTCTCCATGAAGCATTGCAGAACTGCCTTCCTGGCCTTTGGATCTCATCACCCAGGTGGCTGTAACTGACTCCGTAAGCTCAGACAGGCATGTCCGTGTCTCACTGGGGCATGAGGCCTGCTGGCTACCCTCATCTGGTTTAGGCTACCTGTCAAAGCTGTGTACCAGAATATGGCTGCTGTCACATGCAAACCTCCACCTGGAGCCAGAGTGGGAACTGAGAGTCTAATGGGGACCATAGGTTAGTGGGTTGCCCCAGAATAGACAGGGTAAGCCCCCTCAGGTACTATTCCTCCCTGAACATCCCATACATGCCAGTTGGAGGTACAACAATACAGTAAAATAGTAACAGTTTCAAGATCGGCAACCTGTAGTGTTCCATAGGGATTGGTGCTGGTCCTCTGTTATTGATGATATACACTCAGAGGCCACTTTACTAGGTACACCTGTACACCTGCTCGTTAATACAAATATCTAATCAGCCAATTATGAAGCAGCAACTCACCGCATAAAAGCATACAGACATGTCTAGAAGTTCAGTTGTTGTTTGGACCAAACATCAGAATTGGGAATACATGATATAAGTGACTTTGACCGTGGAATGATTGTTGGTGTCATACGGAGTGGTTTGAGTATCTCAGAAACTGCTGATCTCCTGGGATTTTTACACACAACAAACTCTAGAGTTTGCAGAGAACGGCATGAAAAAAACAACAAAAAAAATCCAGTGAGTGGCAGTTCTGTGAGGGAAAATGAGAGAGGTCAGATGAGAATAGCCAGACTGGTTCAAGCTGCTAGGAAGGCAGCAGTAACTCAAGTAACCACACATTACAACAGCAATGTGCAGAAGAGCATCTCTGAATGTACAACATAATCGAACCTTGAAGTGGATGAGCTACAGCAGTAGATGATCATACCAGCTTCCACTGCTGTACCTGATAAAGTGGCCATAGATTTGGTTGGTCAGTAAATTTGCAGACAACACAATAATTGACAGAGAGGCAGACAATGAAGATGGTCATCAGGGGATTGCGGGGAAATGTTAAATGGAGTCTAATCTGGGTAAGTGTGGAGTGTTGTACTCTTAAGAGATCAAATGTATGGGGAAAATACATAGTTATTGACAGGACTCTGAGCAACAAGGTGACAATGAAAGTGGCAGTGGGAATAGATAAGAGTGATAAAGCTGTGTGGTATGCACAAAATATAAGAATCAGAAAATCATGTTGCAGCTGTATGTAATGCCCTGGTAAAAGTTTTACTGCTAATGCTCATGTAGCAACTGTGTGTTCTGCTGGGAGTGTTTAGGTTACTGTTAAAAATAAGGGATGCGTAGGAATTGTTGTGTCATCCGATTGGTATGGTGGAATTAAGAGAAGGTTGTAGAGAATGTTGAGGGAGAAGTTTTGTGACGGATACTGAGGTGGGTCAAGGTCTTTTTTTTCTGGCAGGAGATGGAGAGAAGAAGCTTGAGAGAACTGGCTGTAGGATTTGATCCATGGGAGTGTGTGATCCTTTTGGAAGATTTGAGCTCCCCCAACCTGAACACATTTGTCTGCTTTAATTATGATGGGCTCTTTAGCTTTTTTTATTTAATAACTGTTTGGTTACGTTAACATTCATAAATGTACTTTCTTTATAACTGTATGCATTGTGCAGACTGTTATTCTTTGTTGATTGACAATTGCATAGAGGCTGAATTTACACAGTATTCACGTGGATCGGAGTTTGGGTGGGTGAGATATCCCAAACTCCCAGGTTTGGTGGGACCCAAGTCATTTCTACACCACTGAGTTCTGCGGCTGTTAGCGAGGGTCTAACGAGCTGATCTCTGGAGACGCCTATATAACCATATAACAATTACAGCATGGAAACAGGCCATCTTGGCCCTTCTAGTCCATGCCGAACACTTACTCTCACTTAATCCCACTGACCCGCACTCAGCCCATAACCCTCCATTCCTTTCCTGTCCACATACCTATCCAATTTTGCTTTAAATGACAATACCGAACCTGCCTCTACCACGTCTACTGGAAGCTCATTCCACACAGCTACCACTCTGAGTAAAGAAATCCCCCTCATGTTACCCTTAAACTTTTGCCCTCTAAGTCTCAACTCATGTTCTTGTTTGAATCTCCCCTACTCTCAATGGAAAAAGCCTATCCACATCAACTCTGTCTATCCCCCTCATAATTTTAAATACCTCTATCAAGTCCCCCCTCAACCTTCTACGCTCAGCCTAGTAAAAAAGGGTTTTGTTGTGGGGGTTCGTCTGGGATTGAATTCGTTGAATACTTGCTCTGAGAATTGATTAAGTGGTTTTGTATTAAGCCTGTGGTATTGTCTGGGAAAGTGATTGAGATGCACGGTTACGGACACCATAGGGATTAGGTGTTGGTGCAAGTCAAAGAGATTCCTGTAATGAATCCTTGTCTTCTGAGCAGTGTGGATATCTACAGCACTAATGAATTGTTGATTAAGGTTTTAAGTACCATTAAAGTACCGGAAAGTTACGATCATGGAATGGCAGTTTGATCAAATGGCAGGGAAAGATGTCGTTTTAGTTCAGACTAGCAATGACATGACAGGAGTGGATCTGCCTGGTACCATTAGGGTCCTGGGAGAGGTAGGACTGTGAACCATCCATACTCTCAGAGAAGAGGGGAGTATAGGTGAGGGTGCTGAATTGGAAACCAATTTTCCTGTAGCTGAGGTCGGAGACTTTAAAGACAAGTTGTTCTTGTTTCTGCGGAGTGAGGGAAAGGAGTGGTCTGATGTAAAAGGTCTAATGTGTCCTCTAGTGAGGGATGAAAATTCTGAGTTGGTATCAGCAGTTATGTTCTTGGTGGATAAATAGCAAAGTGCACCGCTGGGGAGTTAAAGATATTGTAGACTGGGAATGTTCTCGGGAGTGAAGTCCACCACCGGGTAGGAGGAGGAATATGAGACTTGGGCAGAGTAGACATTACAGCTGCTGGATTAGTGCTCTGATAATGTGAAAAGACATCAACTGGTGGAGAGTCTAAAAGGTCTGGTTACTGAAGTGGAGAGGTCCTTGAAGGCAGAGAACCAGTTTGAAACAGGAGTGACAGGGTTTGGGGTGGCTATACCAGCAAAAGAAATTGGAATCAGCAGAGGAACATCTAATAAGTTAGGGGTGTATACAGTGGAGATGTTGGCAGTGTTGGTTGCGTTGCGATAGATGGAGAAAGCTAGACAAGTCAAGGTGTTGATATACTCAGATTCATCCTCAGTTCTAGCAAGTTTAAGGTCTTTTCACTCAAACAGTCAGCAAGATGTATTTTATGAAGTCCTTCAGTCAGTCACAAGAGTTACAAATCAGAGAGGTCAGGTAAAATTTCTATGGGTTCCAGCTCATGTAGGGGTGTAAGGGAATGAGAGGATGGATGAGTTGGCAAAGAGGGCAATAAAGAAAGAAAATATAGAAATGCACATTAGTATCAGTTGTTACGTATCCTGTAATGGGTTAAGAAGAATCAGCAGATATGGACACACCTGGAGTCTGTGTCTTCCATTATAAACTCTATTTCATTAGTAACTATGTGAATAAAGTAATATAAAATGAGATAAAGTAAACAGGTTAGCAGAGTATATGCATATATATAGGTGAGTAAATAAGTTTCCCAAGCTTCCCCAGCTCAGGTGATTAGGTGATACAGTCTTACGGTGGTATGGTTCAGTTCTGTTTCAGGTTTGAGTAGAGTTGGAGTTTTGGTTTATCTTCCAATGCTGATGCCGATCCTCCACGTCATCCTCCTGTTCCCGAAGCTTATTTAAAAGTCACCAACTTGTGACCACAGAAAAGGGGATGCCATCTTCTGTGGTGGAGTTATCAACCCCAGACCAGGGTTAAACACACCGATAGCATTCCACTGGTCACCCCTTTGTCCACAATGTGAGCAAAAACCCCACCCTTGTCGTGGGCACACAAAGCCCACCAGTGTCCTCCTTGCCTTTGGAGTCGTGTATCTCCTGTGTGTCTCTGGTGTGTGTCTGATTAAAAAGTCAACTAACCTTGCGTATATCTCCAAGTGCAGAACACTAGCTGTCCATCATATAGCTCCGCCTTTCAGTTTCCAAGGCAACTCAGACTTTCTGTCTTGTCCTGCTGCTGAATTAGTACACAAGCTGTTCGCTCCCTCTCTCTCTCTCTCTCGTTTAAAGGAACAGTTCATTTTAGAATAATCCTTCGGATCTCGTCACACAATAAGGCAGAGACTGAGTGTGTAATCTGGGGAAAAAAATTATCCAAATGTGGCAAGCAAGTTGGGACAGAAGGGGGAAAGGGAGGCATTTATACCAAATACAAAAGAGTGTTACAGCTACTAGGGTAGGCAGTGGATACAGAAGAGAGGAAACTGTGTGGACTACGTTGAGTCTGGGGCACTGTGCACTAAACAAAACATTGACAATGATAGGGAAACACCAGACAGGATTGTGTGAGGAAGGTCAGGAAGAGGAGTCAGTAGAACATGTAATTTTGAGTTGCAGGATGTATGGGATACAGAGAGAGATGATGAGAATTAATCTAAGAGTATTGGGGGTGCAGGAATTCATATTAAAAGGGTTATTGGGCATGGGTGAGAGGACACAGGTCAGGGTACTTTTAGCTTTCTTAAGGGATACAGGGGTTTTTTATAGGATATGATAGATAAGCAGGTATAAGGTAAATAGGAAAACCAAAGAAGGAAGGATAAAGTGCAGATTAGAATATATGTGTGTGTGTGTGTGTGTGTGTGTGTGTGAAAATGGGTGAAGGGATTTAGAATGTAATGCTATCGTCTGATCCACACTCCGGAGCAGAAGGTGGTGGTAATGTGCCATTAAACTGAGTGCCAACCGCTGTAAAACAAGAAGAACCAGTTTGCTACTTCCGCAGGCTATATGCAGGCATTAGAAAGTGTTTTTGGCATGACGGGAAGCCCAGTGGAGTTTATGATGGGGTTTAGGAGCATGTTCCAGGAGAAAGGGGAGAAACTTTCTGCCTACATTCTTCAACTAGAGAGACAGCTGCTCTTTGCAGCATAAAGGAGCCATTCTACTGGCTGATGTGAATCATTTAAGGATGGACCAAGTAGTGATGGGCGCACAGTCCATGATGTGATTGCTTTAAGCCTCTGAATGTCTGGTAAGTCACATCTTCCTCCCTCGTTTGTTGATCTGATCAGAGAAGCAAGAGAGGAGGAAAATACGATGGAGGAGCCAGAGGCCTCCGTCAGCAGGGCACTTTCCTCGGTAGTGACCCCTGATGTCCCACAGGTGGGGGTTTTACAGGATTTCGTGAAAGAATTAAGAGCTGGGGTTTCTCAGTTGATATCAACTGGTGCTGCCAGCAAGGATAAAAACTCCGTTAGGGAGCTGGACCGACGAATGGGAAATCCTAAGCAGTGGGCCGCTATTGAACAGGGTCCCTTGAGAAAGGAAGCAACCAGTATTGTCTGTTACAACTGTGGTGAGGATGGACATTTTAAGCAGGAGTGTGAGGAATGGAAAAACTTTCGGAAAGTGAACCAACTGTTACTTAAACAGGGGAAGTCAGGAAATCTCAGGGAGACCCAATGAGAGAACAGCCTGGTGTCTCGGAGGAACATATTCCCATGAATGTATCAAGGAAAACACTGAAGTGCAAAACACTATTCCTGAAGGCTTAACAGGGCCAAGCTCCAGGGTATTTATGCTAGAGTCATATATAACATGGGCTCTCAGGTTACTCTGCTGTTCGGATCATTCTATAACCAGCATTTGACACACTTACCATTGATGCTTCTCAGTGCCCTAGAGCTCTGGTATTGATGACTACCCGTATAAAGTTAGTTTACTTGTCGTTGAAGCTGGAGTTTTCAGAGGCAGATGTGGGAGTAGCTGAAGCCCTTGATACTTTAGTTTTGATCTGTCCAGACCCAATCAAGAAAGGTAAAGCTTCAATTCTTGTGGGAACAAATACTCCTGTTGTGAGGAGGCTAGTGGGAGCCTGCAAATAGAAAATTGGAGTGAACTTTCTGAAAGCCTTGTCCATTCACTAGATGTTCAGAGCTGTTTTTATTCTAGAAGACCACTAAGAGGAGTCATACTTACTTGCTGGAGTACTCATAAGGCTCAAACTGCATCGGTTGTATAGGTAAACAGGATGACATTGTTTGTCAGGAGCACCTCTGAGAGGGAGGTCACCCTTAGGCGGGAAATGCCAATGGCGTATCCTTTTCCGATGGGTGCCTGGAACAGGCTGCCAAGGGGCGTGGTGGAGGCTGATATGATAGAGATGTTTATGAGGTGGTTGAATAGGGACATGAGCATGCAGGAAAGATTTGTTTACATTGGCATTATGTTGAGGGCAGAAGGGCCTGTTCTCTGTTCTATAAGTTTCCTATTGGCTGGAATCCTGTCAAATTCAAGGTAAATTCTGCAGCATCTAATGTCAATATCACAAACACTTAACAACATTTCAGTGCCAGCTCTCTCTGATACTGGTCTTGATATTGAGAAGTGTGGCGGCCCGCACACGCGGGACTCGAACTGCCATCGGGAGCTGCGGGCAGACATTCCGGGGTCAGTCTGACATCACGTCACAGGCAGGTCACGGACCAATGGGAGGGGAGATTTAAGCACGCAATTTTGAATCAGTAAAGGCATTCTGAGTTCAGCTCTCTCTGCCTCCGTGTGTTTCTTTAGTAGCGTGTTGCACGTGACTACATTGGTGACCCTGACGTTCAGACGGCATCTGGAGCCGGTGACTCAGCGATCAGCCATGAGTTCGAGCAACTCGCACAACGCGGTCTCTCCGAAGATCCGGACTTTCTGGGCCACTCAGCCCCACGCTTGGTTCAAGCAGGCTGAGGCCCAGTTCAATATTAGAGACATTACAGCCGATGCTACACGGTACTACTACTTGGTCAGCACGCTCGACCAGGAGACAGCAGGTCGGATCATCGAGTTCCTACGCCACCCACCAACAGAGGACAGGAACACTACTGTACACTAATGCACTACTGATCCATACCTTCGGACTCTCCCGCCGCGAACGGACAGTGCAGCTCCTACACATGGACTGCCTGGGCGACCGCACGCCATCTGAGCTCATGAATGATATGCTGGTGGTCATGGACAGCCATTAGCCGTGCCTTTTATTTGAACAGTTGTTCCTCGAGCAAATTCCAGAGGACATTCGCCTCCTCCTCACGAGTGAGGATTTCAGCGACCCGTGCAGGGTCACAGCTAAAGCAGACATCCTTTGGCAGAGCAAGCAATGTGGAGCAGCTTCCATTGGCCTAGCCACAATTGCGCGCCCCAAAGCCTAGGCCCTGCAACCGAAGCCATCGAGACCCATGGGGGGAAAAGACTAAAGTTCAGTACAATGGTGTTTCTATCACCAAAGATGGGGCTCAGGCTGCCGTCCACCATGTGCTTCTCCGGGAAACACTGGGGCCAGCCATCACTAATGGCTACGACGGTTGGCCACCGAGACAGCCTCCTGGACCTCTGGGACCAACACTCCGGGCGACGCTTCCTGGTAGACACCGGGGCCAAAGTCAGCGTACTCCCCCCCTCGAACATGGACACTCGTAACGTGGTCCCAGGACCCGAACTCATCGCTGCAAATGGCACCAGTATTTGGACGTACAGCCCGCGAAATATCTCACTGCATTTCGGGTCCAGCTGCTTCACTTGGACTTTCATGTTGGCAGCGGTGTCACAGCCCCTACCAGGGGCAGATTTACTACGAGCCAACTGCCTCCTGGTTGACCTAAAAGGCTGGCGTTTAGTCCATGCCGAGAAAGTTCCAGACTTTCTAACTCGGAGAAGCCAAGCTACCGGCCCTCCACCTGGATTCTGTCACCCTCTCGGGTAAGGAATTCGCCAGGGTGTTGGCGGAATTCCCCTCCATAGTCACCCCACAGTTCTCAATGACCGACCCCAAGCACAGCGTGCAGCACCACATCCCCACGCAAGGACCGTCACTGTACGCCCGAGCTCACAGGCTCCCACCCGACAAGCTCCACCTCGCCAAGGAGGAGTTCTGTAAGATGGAAGAGTGGGAATCGTACGCTGCTCAGACAGCCCGTGGACATCCCCGCTGCACATGGTGCCCAAGTCCGCAGGAGGATGGAGGCCCTGCGGAGACTACAGAATGCTCAACAACGCCACAACCACCGACAGATACCCGGTACCCCACATCAAAGACTTCACGGTGAACCTGCATGGAGCGACCATATTCTCGAAAATCGACCTGGTCAGGGAATACAGTCAGATCCCAGTGCACCCCGACGACGTGCCCAAGACAGCTCTCATCACCCCATTCGGCTTGTTCGAATTCCTGAGGATGCCTTTCGGTCTCAAGAATGCAGCCCGAACTTTCCAAAGGTTCATGGACTCGGTGGGACCCAGCCTGGATTTTGTTTTCATTTACTTGGACGATATCCTGGTGGCCAAGAGCACGTGGCACGTTTGTGCCAGCTCTGCCAATGCCTGAGCGACCACGGACTGGCAGTCAGTCCAGCGAAGTGCCAGTTCGGGCTGACGGAGATCGACTTCTTGGGCCACAGAGTCAACCGACATGGCGCAGTTCCCCTACCGGACAAGGTCCAGGCCATCCGCCAGTTCCCCAAGCCCAGCACGGTCAAGGGCCTGCAGGAGTTTGTAGGGATGGTCAACTTTTATCATTGGTTCGTGCTGGCAGCGGCACGCATCATGAGACCCTCATTCAGCCTGATGGCCGGTAATGCCAAAGAAGTGGCATGGGACGTGGAGTCCATGGAGGCGTTCGAGCAGACCAAGGAGGCGCTGGCAACGCCGGCTCTCCTAGTGCACCTGAGAGTAGATGTACCCACAGCACTCACAGACAATGCTTCCGACACGGCAAAGAAGACCATGGTAGACAGGTTCACCATTTGGCCGGAAGCCGTACCACTCACAGTTATGTCCACTGAGTCCTGCATCAGGACGCTCATTGCAAACTGGATCACTAGGTTGGGCCTCCCGACCGATATCACCTCCGACAGAGGGGCGCGGTTCACATCTGGTTTGTGGACAGCACTGGCGCAGCTCCTGGGCACTCAGCTGTATCACACCACAACGTACCGTCCCCAGTCCAACGGTTTGGTAGAGCGATTCCACTGGCATCTCGTCAGCCCTGATGGCGCGCCTCGGGGGCCCCAACTGGACAGATGAGCTTCCCTGGGTCCTACTGGGCATCTGCACTGCCCCCATGGAGGACCTGGGTGCCTCCTCGGTGGAATTGGTCTACAGCACCCCCTTGACAGTCCCAGGCGAGTTCATACCAGAGGTCCGAGGTTCAGAAGAAACTCCAGCAGTGGTGCTAACGAGGCTGCGGGACAAGGTAGGCATCCTGGCACCGGTCCCAACCTCCAGGTATGGTCTCACGCTATCCTTCACCCCAAAGACCTCTGAGACTGTGAGTATGTTTTTATTCACAAGGGCATGCACAGGTCACCTCTATGGCGGCCATACGAGGGACCCTTCAGGGTGATCTGGCACAATGTGTGTCGTGGAGGTGGGTGGCCGGCAAGAGACTTTTACAGTGGACCACCTCAAACCGACGCACTTGGACATTGAGCAACCAGTGAGGGTGCCCACACCGCGCTGGTGAGGCCGGCCACACAGACTGGGGGCTCCACTCCCCCGATAGGCGTTTCTGGGGGTGGCGTGGCGTGGCGGCCCGCACACGCGAGACTCGAACCACCATCGGGAGCCACGGGCAGACACCTGCTCAGGGCGCACCTTCCGGGGACAGTCTGACGTCACGCCGCCCCACGGGTCACAGGGGCCCATGGAAGGGGAGATTTAAGCGCACGATTTTGAATCAGTAAAGGCATTCTCAGTTCAGCTGTCTCTGCCTCCGTGTGTTTCTCTGGTAACGCATTGCACATGACTACAGAAGCATGTTTTCATGACCAAGTATGTACTTAGGGTCTTCTGAATAGAAGTGGAACAGTCATTGGCATGCCATTGTGACAACTATCCTGGACATGTGTTGCAGCGAATGCAAATAGAGTGTGCTGGATTGCAGTCAGTTCTAGGTACCAAGAGGAGCTGGTGACACAGGAAAGGTAGAGGGAGGGGTGGGAGCGAGAGGTAGAGAGAAGAAGGAACAGAAGAGAAGAGATAGAGGAGAAAGAGATGCAGACAGTGCGGGGGAGAGGAGAGAGATAGAGGAAGGGGGAGAGGGAGTGAGTGAGAGAGAAGGAAAAAGGAGGTAGAGAGGGAGAGAACAAAAATATCGAGTTCTAAGCAAAGAGTTTTCTAATATTTGCCCTTCAATGTGTGTTTGTCCAGTTCTCAGTGATGAACAGGCTCAGTTTCTCCAAGAACTGACGGGGCCAGTAAGCAAGTTTTTTGAGGTATGTTACTTAATCTCACCATTTCTTTCATCCCTTTCACTTCCTCCCTGCTCCTCCCATTAGCTTTCTATTCTCAGGGGAATTTGTTGGAACATGCTGTCCCTCTGCTAATCAGAATAGTTCAGAAAGTGTTCTTAGACCCCTCCTCCTTGATGGTGGCAATGAGAAGGTGGCATGTTCCAGATGGTGAGGGTCCTTCATGATCTTCACAATCTTTTGAAGATGTCCTCGACAGTAGGGAGCCTAACATCCACAGTGGAGCTGGCAGAGTCTGCAACCCAGTGCAGCTTTTTCCAATCACGTCCAATGTATCATCGGTAAATTAATGATTCCTTTGGTCCCTCCATTCATCTCATTAAATTGTAAAAAGTTTATATACCTTTCATTTTTCTTACCAGACAGAAAAAAATCATTTATATCTCCATTCTGGTTCCTGTTAGTCAGCAACCTCTATCCAGGCCAGTGTGTTGCCCCCTCCCCCATCAGATTGTTTTCTGTAATAATTTTTGCTGTAACGTCTGTTGAATGCCTCCCAGAGATCTTGGTACACCCACCACTTTCCCATTATTTACAGCTTGTGTTGCTTTCCCATAGGACTCTAAAGCCAGTCAAGCATGACTTCCCTTTCACAGAACCAAGTTGGCATTGCCAGATGTGAAATAATAACATTGAAAAAGCACAAGCTTTTAACACACAAGCGATTCTACAGGTACTGGAGATCTCAAGCTACACACACACCCCACCTCTCTCTCTTCCCCCCCCCCCCCCCCCCACCACCAGAGGAACTCAGCACATCAGACAGCATGTATGGAATTCCTCAAAATTTGTGTGTGTGGTGTTCTAGATTTAGGTAGGTGGCCAGATCCATACATATTCTTAATCCCTAATCATTTCTCTGACACCTACACCCCTCCCCATCTCTGTGAGCCCCTTGGTCCTACACCCCTCCCTGTCTCTGTCAATCCCTATGGCCCTTTCACCCCTCCCCATCTCTGTAGCCCCCCCCACCTCCCTGTCATCCTTCATCATCTCTGTAACCCCCTCTAGTCCAGCATCCTCCCCTAATCCCCTTGATTTGTGTAACCCACCACGTTGAGAAGTTGGAGGAAAGCCGTTAAGGGGACGGCAGATGATGTGTGCAGCTGAGTGCTCTGATGGGTCTTCATCTCCTCCTTCTGCAGGAGGTCAACAACCCAGCAGCTAATGACTCCCTGGAGATGGTGGAGGACAGTACGATGCAAGGCCTGAAGGAGATGGGGGCTTTCGGTCTCCAGGTGCCCTCTGAGCTCGGGGGACTCGGACTTACCAACACACAGGTAAAACATGTTGCCTGCCGGCACTTCTGGAATTACCTCACTATCCCATGTCTAAACTCCTGCCTACTTTGACCTATGCTGCTATGTGAGAATGTATGAAATGAGCAGGAGTGGGCACCCAGCTCTGCAGTCACTGATCTGACTCAGACAGTTTTCATTCCTCTAAAGGTGAAAGACTCTCAATCTCAATCCTGAATGAAGATTAGCTTTATTTGTCACATGAACATCAGAATGTACTTTGAAATGTGTCATTTGTGTCAACAAGCAACACGGTCTAGGGATGTGCTGGGGGCAAATGTTGCCATAATTCTGGAGCCAGCATATCACACCCACACCTCACTAACCCTAACCCATGTGTATTAGAATGTGAGAGGAAACCCACATAGTTGTGGAGAAAACTCCTTACAGACAGCAACATAAATTGAACCCTGGTCACTGATGCTGTAAAACATCACGCTAAATGTTATACAATCGTGCTGCGCTTGATCAAGATCCTACTGGTAAAAGCAAAGCAGGGTGGCACAGGAGCAAGGAAGTTGAAAAAGGATTTACCGATAGGGAGATTAAAAGGTGAATGGCACTTTGAGTCACTGCATCCGTGATAGGCTGAATGGCCATACATTGTTACAGTCAGGTTATATGCATTTACCCAAGAAAGGACACAGAGGCACAAGAAATTGCACGTGCTGGAATCTACAGCAAAATGCAAACTACAGGAAGAACTCAGCAGATCAGGCAGCATCTGTGTAGGAAAATGGACAGCCGATGTAGGTCCTCAACATAAAATGTTGACAATCTACTTCCCTCCCCAAGTTTGGGCTGGCTCCCTAAGATATGAAAATGTTTCTCATAGAGTGAGTGCAGGAAAGATTAACCATTTGTATCAAGAGAGATTGGTGAATACAGGCTTTGTCAATCCAGAGTTCAGCAGAAGAACAGGAGACTTAAGACCATAAGACATAGGTGCAGAAATAAGGCATTCAGCTCATCAAGTCTGCTCCACTATTCCATCATGGCCAAGTTATTATCCCTTTCAACCCCATTCTCTTGCCTTCTCTCTGTAACTTTTACTCTTGCCGTTCAAGAACCTATCAACCTCCACTTTAAATGTCTCCTTATTCTGGCTTCTGCCCCCTTCCTTTCCAGTCCTAATGAAAGGTTTCAGCCCAAAACATTGACTGTGTATTCCCCTCCGTAGATGCTGCCTGACTTGTTGAGTTCCTCCAGCATTTTGTGTGTGTGTGTCACTCAGGATTTCCAGCATCTCACATGTTTATCTCAATCCCAGGATACTTGATCCTCCACAACGGAGAGCCCCTGGAGCAAACCCACTAACTGTAATTATGGACACAATAGGCCTGAGGGAGGAGAGCAGGAATATGGCATTGATCAACCTTGCTTCTGTGGAATAAGAGAACAGGATGGAAGAACTGAGTGGCCTCTGCTGTCCTCTTACTTGATGTTGCCTAATGATGGGACTCATTGGGTTTTCCAGGTCACTCCCACAATCAGCTATGGTGGCCAAGGTCGGGCAGAGCCCAGATAGGGTTGTAGGTTGCAGAGAGAGCTAGGGGTAAAGTCTTCCTGCACCTCATCACTAACGTTGTTATATTACAGTATGCTCGGCTGGTTGAGATTGTTGGCATGCATGACCTGGGTGTGGGTATCACTCTGGGTGCTCACCAATCCATCGGCTTCAAGGGAATCCTCTTGTTTGGAAACAATGCCCAGAAGAAGAAATACCTTCCAAAGCTGGCTACAGGTATGTGTTATTGAGCAGTGGAACAGGGCAGGAATGAGCAGAGGGTCAGGGTGGAGTGACTGTGCAGTGGTGGAGTGACTGTGCAGTGGTGGGTGGGCACAGGAATGAACTGAGTTTCTTTCAAAGAGTTTCACATCCACTGTGTGCACAGTCAGCTGGGTATTGAAAATGATCCCTACTTAGGTGGTATGATAGTTCCCCAAACACTCACTCCCTTTCTATCAAATATTTACCTATCGCCTCTTTAAATACACTGCAACTCCCATGAGCAGTCGGGACAGAGAATTTCATCCACCCTCTGCAAGTCGGAATCCCTACACACTTCAGTTTTAAAGTACTTTCTCCTTACCTTGTCATTATGTCCTGTTGTTTGGAGACCCTCTCTCCAATGAAAACATCCCAACATCTACCCCTTGGGATCTCATATGTTTGCATGGCCATTCTTCATCCTTCTGAACACCATAGAAGAGAGGCCCAAATTATTTAGTCTGTCTTGGTAGAACAGCCCCCTCATCCCAGGAACTACCCAGTTGAATCTCCCTTGGACTCCCTCCAGTGTTGGTCTTTTTTACGTACAGGGACCAAAACTAGTACTGCACGTGTAGTGTCACCAACACACTGTACAACTGGAATAAAACCCCCTATTTCCAAACTCCAATCTCTTTATAACAAAAGTACCAAAATGCCCTTTGTTTTAACTGTTCGTTGGACCTGCCTGTTAGGTTTTATGATTCACATACCCTTGAACTTCACTCGCGTTCAGTCATTCTCCACTTTGACAATAATCTACTTCTTATTTCTCATATCAAAGTACGTGACCTGCCAGTTGCCCACGTTACACGATGAGGCCACACTCAGATTGGAGGAGTGCTCATATTCCATCTGGGTAGCCTCCAGTCTGATGGCACAAATACAGATTTCTCAGTCTTCCGGTAATTGTTCCTCACCTTCACCATTCTCCATTCCCATTTAGAACCATAGAATCACAAAACATTACAGCACAGAAACAGGCCTTTTGGCCCTTCTTCGCTGTGCTGAACCATTTTTCTGCTTAGTCCCACTGACCTGCACCTGGGCCATATCCCTCCAAACCCTTCTCATCCATATATCTGTCCAAGTTTTTCTTAAATGTCAAAAGTGAGCCTGCATTCACCACTTCATCTGGCAACTCATTCCACATTCCCACCACCCTCTGCGTGAAGAAGTGCCCCCCCCCACCCCCAATGTTCCCTTTAAACTTAATCCTCTGGCACCTGACCCATGGATATCGACATTTTAAATATTTCTGCCAGGGCCCCTGCAATTTCAACACTAGTCTCCTTCAAGGTCCAATGGAATACCCGGTCAGGTCCTGGGGATTTATCTACTCTGATTTGCCTCAAGACAGCAAGCACCTCCTCCTCTTCAATCTGTATAAGTTCCATACTTGTTTGCCTGGTTTCCATAGACTCCATTCCAGTTTCTTTAGGAAATACAGATGCAAAAAACCCATTTAATATCTCTCCCATTTCTTTTGGTTTCATACATAGCCGACCACTGTGATCCTCAAGAGGACCAATTTTATCCCTTACTATCCTTTTGCTGTTAACATACTGTAGAAGCTCTTTGGATTATCCTTCACCCTGACTGCCAAAGCAACCTCATGTCTTCTTTTAGCCCTCCTGATTTCTTTCTTAAGTATTTTTTTTTACTCTTTTTATACTCCTCAAGTGTCTTATTTCCTCCCTGTTCCCTATATATGTTATGGAGTTATGGAGCAATACAGCATAGAAACAGGCTATTTGGCCCAACTCATTGATGCTGACCAACATGCCCATACAAGTAAATCCCCTATACATCTCTCTTTTCTTCTTTATCAGAGTTCCAATATCCCTCGAGAACCAAGGTTCCTTATTCTTATTCATTTTGCCTTTAACCTGGACAGGAACATACAAACTCTGCAGTCTCAAAAATTTCTCCTTTGAAGGCCTCCCACTTACCAATCACATCCTTGCCAGAGAACAACCTGTCCCAATCTACACTTTTTAGAACCTTTCTCATTTCTTCAAATTTGGTCTTTTTCCACTTTAGAACATTCTCTCTTATCTACTTACCCGACCATCATCTCCCTCTGGTGCTCCTTCTCCTTCCCTTTTTTTTCCATGGTTTTCTGTCCTCTCCTGCCAGATTTCCCCCTTCTTCAGCCCTTAAACTCTTTCACCAATCAACTTCCCAGATCTTTACTTCACCCCTCCCCTTCTCCCAGTTTCTTCTATTGCCTGCCATCTTGTACTTCTTCCTCCCCTCCCCCACCTTCTTACTCTGACTTCTCTTCCTTTCCAGTTCTGATGAGGGGTCTTGGCCTGAAACTCTTCCTGGCCCACTGAGTTCCTCCAGCAGTTTCTGTGTGTTCCCCTCTATCAAACCTCCCTGTTACATCCTCAAAGAATTTGAGCAAGTTTGTGAAAGGTGATTCCATAAAACTATGTTGACTGGGTTTAATTATGTTCACCTGTCTTAAATAATCAGCTATTTCCTCTTTAATTACTAACATGGGGATCTTGCCAAGAATAGCCATTAAACTACGTGACCTGTTGTTCCCTGCCTTTCTCCTTTATGAACAGAGGAGTTACATTGGCTGTTGTCAATCCATGCCTTCCTGGCATTTTGCAGATTATGAAAAAATTAAAACAATGGTCTATTGTCCCTGCAACAACTTTCTTTAAAATCCTAATATGCAGCTCATTAGCTCTTGATGACTTGTCCACCTTTATGCATTACCTATTAATCCTTGTATATTTCTTATTGTATCTTTTAGTAATTTTTAATGTATTGCACTGTACTGCTGTTGCAGAACAACGTATTTCATGTCCGTAATAATAAATCTGATTCTGAACCCCCTAAGTTTCTCTAATACCTTATCCCTCCTAATTGAAGTTTTTGTGTGCTCCCAAAGGATCATTTGTTATCTAAGTATGTATGCCATGTACAACTCTGAGATTTGTCTTCTCCAGATAGCCACTAAACAAAGAAAACCATGTAAGTCTGTACGAAGAGAAACAGCAAATCCGCCCCTACACCAAAAAAGAACACAAGGTTATCAACCCCATAATCCCTCCCCCGCAAAAAATATAACTAACAGATTGACCCCAAACCCTACATTAAAAAAAGAAAGAATGGGAAAAAACATAGAATATAAAAACTATAAGACTGAAAAAAGTCTGTAGTCCAAATCCTTAAACATAGATGTAGCGATAGAACACAGGCTACTACTCTAGCAGATCAAAAGGCAGTTGGTGTTGAGCCCATGTTCTACCATGTTGCTTGAAATTAGCCTGTCTGATATTGTAGAGATTTTAATAAGCAATACATTCTGCTGTTGCAAAATATTTATTCAACATATTTCCTGTTATTAATTCACCAGCCTCATTCACAGGAGGTCCTATTTGCCTTTGCTGCCCTGTTGCTATTTGTGTATATAGTCTGTTCATTTTTGTACTACATGCTAGTTATCTCTCAAAATTTATCTTCTCACTTATTTCCAATTTAACATTATCCTTGACCTCTTCTGTTAACCATTGATTGCGACTCTTTCTCATGAAATCTCTCCTTCTGACAGGGATAAACTCCTGCTGAGCGTTGTAGACTAACTGCGGTGTAAACATTTGCCACTATGCCTCTACTGACCTGACCCTTAGTTTGTTTACGCAGCCCACCTTGGACAACTCCTCTCTCAATCCATTAAATTTTGTCCCCTTTTAAACTGAAACCATTGGTTATGGATGTATGTTGTTCACTCTCAAAATCCACTTGGAATTCTATCATAAATGGGTTACTAGCCCCTTAAACCTCAGGATTCCTCATTAATACTTCTTATTTACACAAGACCAAATCTGAAAAGCCCACGCCTATGTAAGCTAGGCAATGAACTGCCCTAAAAAGAGATTCCTGATGCATTCCTTAAATTCTTCTATGATAACCTTGCTAAGAAATTAAAATTCATTGTGATAGTTGTAGCATGCCCTTGCTATTTCCCCACTGACACTCTGACCTACTGATGAGCTACATAGCCCTATCCCACACTTGCTTTCCTTTCCCTGATATTCATGACATTAATCCAACAGTCAAAAGAGGATATGCTTGTGTTCATCCAAAAACATCAAGGGTGGGATGTGAATCAGTGTCCAGGTGTAAGGAATTTTACTAAATCCAACCCATACTGTCCTGACCTGGAATGTATGATGCAACAGTGTAGAGAGGGCTTCACTCTGTGTCTGACCCTGGGTTTGTGTGATGTCCCTGCCTTGGGAATGTTCGCTCTCTACAGGATTGTACTTGGGGAATGCTGCATGGTTGGATGTGCTGTCTTTTGAGTGCACTGTTAAACCAAGGCCCTTTCTGTCTAATGGGATGGTGTTATAAAAATTCCAAGATTATTTTTTTCAAGAGTAACAAGATTATGTTTTTTCTGCTATGTCAGAGTCAGCATTTAGCACTGAGCCAGTGTCACCAACATTGTCATGATATTAATTCTGGGACCTGACTCTGCACAGATTGCCTGTATGTTGCTCCAAACATACGTTGCTCCAAAGAGTGTTTTGTCAGCAGTGAAATATTTTGGGACATCATGCTGTAATGCAAGGTGTTATATAAATGCAAGTAATTTGTGTCCAGGTGAAACTATTGCTGCCTTCTGTCTTACGGAACCAGCGAGTGGTTCAGACGCAGCGTCTATCAAGACCACCGCTATCAAAAGTGATTGTGGAAAGTACTACACCCTGAATGGGGGCAAAATCTGGATCAGGTACTGGGGTCTGGTTGGTGGTGGGTGTGGCACTCTCTATGCATGGCTGGGTGTATGGGGTTGAGTAGGATTCAGGATCAATCATGATGAAATGGTGGACCAGACACATTGGGCTCAGAGGCCTAATTCTGCTCCTGTGTCTTATGGGTGGAAGAGGCAGGCTCTGCCTCACAAACAGTTCATTTCATGTCTGGATTCACTGCTCAGGCTTTCCAGTGTCTTAAAAGATATGATAGGAAGTGCAACACACAAAAAATTCTGGAGGAACTCAGCAGGCCAGGCAGCATCTGTGGAAAAAAAAGTACAGTTGACATTTCAGGCTGCTGAAGGGTGTTGCTCAGATTTCCAGGATTTTCTCTTGTTTGCAATGGGAAGTGCAAATGAGATTAAGGTACATGTTTCCAGTGCAATGTTATAAGGGGTGTTGATTATCTGTCATTTCCCACGATGATATATGACTGTGCGGCTCATCATTTGTGCATTGTGGGGTGGCTCTGCGGTCAGATTCTGTAAAGGCATGAATGTTGACAGTAAGGACAGGTAAACTATCCAGCCATTGTTGGAGCTACTGATGTGGCCATTTTTCTCCTCTTTCGAGCAGTGACCAGATCTGAACGGCGACTTTTCTTGAAGTTGTCGGAGGATATTATTACCAGGACACGCCGTCCATTCCTGAGCACTCCACTCAAGCTGCTTAGGTGCAATGTCAGCATGTGCAAGGCTGGCTTTCACTTAGTCCTGTAACCTCTTACGAGGTCACACCCCTCCCCCCCCCCCCCCCCCCCCGTCTTTTCTTCCTTGTGACAACTCTCCATATAGCAATTGTTTAAGTATTCTGAAATCGTCCATGCATCTAAGGTGTCCTGTCCAGCATAGCTGGGCTTGTAGAATCATTGCTTCTATGCTTGTGCTCTCTGCTCTTTCAAGGACTTCCAGGTTGGTGACACAGTCCTGCCAATGGATTCTCAGGATTGATCACAGGCTATGTGTATGGAAGGGTTCCAGCATTTTAAGGTTCCTTTTGTATAAGGTCCAGGTTTTACAGCCAAATAATGGACTGCCAAGGATGACTGTACACCTTGAGTTCCGTGGCTTTTTGGATGTTACGTTGGTTCATCACACATGAACACAAGCACCTGAGGGCTTGACTGGCCTCACAAATCCTAGCACTGATTTCTTATTCTAAGGAGCCATCACTTTTGAAGTATTTGAATTCCTCCACTGTTTTCAGTACCTTCAATACATATGGATGGAGCAGAGACAGTAGGCATTGGACTGGGTTGGAACAGGACCTGTGCTAATGGTGAGGCTGAACAGATGAGTGGCTTCTGCAAACCTATTGATAAGCAGCTAAAGATTGGCTTCTGTGTAGGCCATAAGGGTACAATCAACAGCGTATAGGGCTTCTCTAATGAGATTACTGATTGTTTTTGTATGGGCCCTTCAAGCGACCCAAGTCAAAAAGTGATCAGTCCATCCCATACTTTATTTATGTCCCACGTTGTACAGTGCTGAATGTGTGTTATAGTATGTACATGAGGAACAGAGTAAACAGTACTGGTGCCAGTACATATTCTTGCTTCATACCATTTGAAATACTGAATGACATCGAAGTCTCCCCATTTGACAGAGCAAGTCCACTCATTTCACTGTGGAAGAAGTGGGTGAGATTGACGAAACTGCATGGGCATCCAAATTTTGACAGCAGTCACCACAGGAACTCCCTGTTGACCATATCAAAGACTTTGGTTAGATCCACAAAGACAGCAAGTAGTTGCAAATTCTGTTCAGTGCACTTTTCTTGAATCTGACGAATGTTGAAAACTAGTAGTACTACAATAGTGCTACGGCCTGGTCGAAAGCCACACTGTGCCTCAGGGAGGTTCGCCTCTGATATGTTGGCAATCAAGCAGTTGAGGATAATGCAAGTTGAGATTCTCCCCCTGCCAGACAAGAGTGAGCCCATCTACCTGTGCCCTTGAACTGTGGAACAATTACGGCATCCCTAAATTTCTCAGGCATGTCTTGAGGAGTATAGGTGGGGTAAACATTTAATTTACTTTAATTTCATTTACTCAGTTTCACACTCTCACCCTCTGAGTGAAGAAGTTCACTCACAGGTTCCCCTTAAAAGTTTCGCTTTTCACCCTTAACCCATGACGCTTCTTGTCAGTGGAAGAAGAAGCCTACTTAGATTTACTCTGTATACCCCATACCTCTATCAAATCTCTCCTCATTCTCCTACCCTCCAGGGAATAAAGTCCTAAACTATTCAAACTTTCCCAATAGCTTGGGTCCTCAAGAATCAGCGACATCCTTGTAAATTTTCTCTACTCTTTCAATCTCATTGATATCTTTCCTGCAGGTGGATGACCAGATGTGCACAATATATTCCAAATTTAACCTCGCCAAAGTTTATACAACTTCAACATAACATCTCAACATCTAAACACAAGAGATTCAACAGACACAGGTAGATAAGAACAATGCACAAAAAATGCTGGAGGAACTCAGCAGGTCAGGCAACATCCATGAAGGGAAGTAAACAGTCAACATTTCATCCAAACCCTTCATCAAGACTGGACTCAATACTCTGATTTGTGAAGGCGAATGTGCCAAAAGTTACCTGTCTATCTGTGATGCCACTTTCGAGGAATTATGGATCTGTATTCCCAGAAGCCGGTCTACCACCATACTCCTCAGTGTCCTACTGTTCACTTGTGTCAGTGCCTCCACAGTTCAGTCCATTGACCACTGTGGAATGAGCTCCAGAGGACAACACATAACAATGACTGTACTGCACATTTGCGGGGATCAAGGAAGGAGAGGCCTTCAAAGTTCAAAGTAAATTTATTGTCAAAGTATGTCTATATGACCTTGAGATTCATTTTCTTGCAGATGTTCACAGTAGAACAAAGAAATGCAATAGAGTCAATGAAAAGCTACTAGCAAATAACCAATATGCAAAAAATGACTAACTCTGGAAAACAGATAGATAAATACCTGCATACATAAATACTACTTCTGAGATCATTGGTTATAGAATTCATTAAAGTGGAATAGGTTGTGGAATCTGTTCTGAATTGAGGTGAGTGAAGTTATCCACACTGGTTCAGGAGCCTGATGGTTGAAGGGCTCAACCACTGCATGATGAGGAAGGGAATTTGGTGGATTACAGTCAAGTGGGAGAGAAGGAGAAATGAGAAACCTGGATTGAAGGAGGAAAAAGAAAATGTATGAAAATAATGGTATTTGTATTTAAATTCTGTGAAGAAATTTCTCAGCAGAATGTAGAGCCTGTAGGCACGCAGTTGAACAGTTTGTTTTGTTCCTGTTGCAGGCTGGCTGGCGTTAATTTAATTACTGCATTGTCACTTGGCAACGTTCAGCCTTCTGGTGGTGAATTTAATTGGTAGTTAGTGCACGATATGAGTACCATTCATGGAGCTAACAGAGGGTGTGTGTGGTGTACTGCAGTTGGACCTGCACCTTCTGTCTCTGTGTAATTCATAGCCAATCTCTTACTTTCTACTTGCTGAGAGATATCTCTGTTAAATTAGAATGTGTGTAGTGACCTATTGACACTGCATTAGCAGGGAGGCATTGGCACTTTAATCTCTCCCAACCTGTTCTCTCGAGAGTGCTGTCAGTAGATAAGGCACCTTATCCCTGAGTCTGTCGCTATTAAGGAACATTGGCTTAGCTCTGATCTGTGAGAGTGAGCAACATACTGTAACCAGGTCTGTCTATTCTGGCAGTAATGGTGGGCTGGCCGATATCTTCACCGTCTTCGCAAAGGTGCCCATGCAAGATGAGAGGAGCGGCGAAGTGAAGGACAGAATCACGACGTTTATCGTGGAGCGGGGTTTTGGCGGCGTGACCAGGTGGGTACATGTTCATGATCATTGTGGAGAGGGGTTTTGGCGGCGTGACCAGGTGGGTACACGTTCATGATCATTGTGGAGAGGGGTTTTGGCGGCGTGACCAGGTGGGTACATGTTCACAATCATTGTGGAGAGGGGTTTCAATAGTGTGACCAGGTGGGTACACGTTCACAATCATTGTGGAGAGGGGTATCAGCAGTGTGACCAGGTGGGTACACGTTCATGATCATTGTGGAGAGGGGTATCAGTAGTGTGACCAGGTGGGTACACGTTCATGATCATTGTGGAGAGGGGTTTCAGTAGTGTGACCAGGTGGGTACACGTTCATGATCATTGTGGAGAGGGGTTTCAGTAGTGTGACCAGGTGGGTACACGTTCATGATCATTGTGGAGAGGGGTTTCAGCAATGTGACCAGGTGGGTTCACGTTCATGATCATTGTGGAGAGGGGTTTTAGCAACGTGACCAGGTGGGTACACGTTAACAATCATTGTGGAGAGGGGTTTCAGTAGTGTGACCAGGTGGGTACACGTTCATGATCATTGTGGAGAGGGGTATCAGTAGTGTGACCAGGTGGGTATATGTTCAAGATCATTGTGGAGAGGGGTATCAGCTGTGTGACCAGGTGGGTACACGTTCACGATCATTGTGGAGAGGGGTATCAGCTGTGTGACCAGGTGGGTACACGTTCACAATCATTGTGGAGAGGGGTATCAGCAGTGTGACCAGGTGGGTACACGTTCATGATCATTGTGGAGAGGGGTTTTGGCGGCGTGACCAGGTGGGTACACGTTCATGATCATTGTGGAGAGGGGTTTCGGCAGTGTGACCAGGTGGGTACACGTTCATGATCATTGTGGAGAGGGGTTTCAGTAGTGTGATCAGGTGGGTATATGTTCATGATCATTGTGGAGAGGGGTTTCAGCAGTGTGACCAGGTGGGTACACGTTCATGATCATTGTGGAGAGGGGTTTCAGTAGTGTGACCAGGTGGGTACACGTTCATGATCATTGTGGAGAGGGGTTTCAGCAATGTGACCAGGTGGGTTCACGTTCATGATCATTGTGGAGAGGGGTTTTAGCAACGTGACCAGGTGGGTACACGTTAACAATCATTGTGGAGAGGGGTTTCAGTAGTGTGACCAGGTGGGTACACGTTCATGATCATTGTGGAGAGGGGTATCAGTAGTGTGACCAGGTGGGTATATGTTCAAGATCATTGTGGAGAGGGGTATCAGCTGTGTGACCAGGTGGGTACACGTTCACGATCATTGTGGAGAGGGATTTCGGCAATGTGACCAGGTGGGTACACGTTCACGATCATTGTGGAGAGGGGTTTCAGCTGTGTGACCAGGTGGGTACACGTTCACGATCATTGTGGAGAGGGGTTTCGGCTGTGTGACCAGGTGGGTTCACGTTCATGATCATTGTGGAGAGGGGTATCAGCTGTGTGACCAGGTGGGTACACGTTCATGATCATTGTGGAGAGGGGTTTCGGCAATGTGACCAGGTGGGTTCACGTTCATGATCATTGTGGAGAGGGGAATCAGCAGTGTGACCAAGTGGGTACACGTTCATGATCATTGTGGAGAGGGGAATCAGCAGTGTGACCAGGTGGGTACACGTTCATGATCATTGTGGAGAGGGGTTTCAGTAGTGTGATCAGGTGCATTCATTACGAAGATAGATTTTGATGTAATACCATGTGTTCCTCTGGTCTTGGAACTCCCCTCTGAAGTTCTAGTTCCAGAGTACTGCAGCACAGTAACAGCCCTTTTGACCCATTTAGTCTGTGCTGAACATTATTCTGCATCATCCAATTAACCATAAACCCTCCAGGCCCCTCCCATCCATGTATCTGTCCAGACCTCTTTCAAATGTATCTCTGGCAGCTTGATTCACACTCGCATTGCCCTCTGAGTGGAGAAGTTTCCCCTTGCGTTCCCTTTAATTATTTGACCTTTCAACCTTAATCTATGACCTCTAGTTCTAATCTGACCCAGCCTCAGTGGAAAAGGTCTGCTTCCAGTTACCTATCTAATTCCCTCCTAATTTTGTTTCAGTGCTTCCATCAAATCTTCCTTGGTTCTCCTGCGCTCCTAACCTATTAAACCTGTCCTTGTAACTCAGGTCCTCAAGTCCAGCAACATCCTCGTAAATCATGTAGATTCCCTTTGTAAACTCTGTCAAGTGTGAATCCTGACCCAGTCAACCCAGTGTCCTCTTCTGCTGTACAGCAGGGCTAGAATTAGCTCTCTTGGTCCCCAGGTTACATTCTCAGAACACAGAATATATCATGAATACAGCATCTTCTGACCCTGAAGTCTTCTAATTAGGGTGGGTGGGTGGGTGTGTGTGTGTGTGTGTTTGTGTGTGTGTGTGTGTGTGTGAAAGGGAAAGGAATGGGACATGGCTTGATTTGTTGCTTGGTATATTCTATTTCGTTATGTTTTGTATTGTTCTGCTGAATTTTGACACCAGAATGTGTGGCGACACTTGTGGGCTACCCCCAGAGCATCCTTGGGTGTGTTTGTTGTTAACACAAATGACACATTTCACTGCCTGTTTCCATGTACATGTAATAACGAAATTAATCTGTACAGTAGCAGCCACCTCTCAATGTAACTGCAAAAAAGCGATATATATCAGTGTGCCAGCAGATGGCGATTTCCCCTTGCACTCAAAGACCAAAAATGGTTGTCATTGCGAGTAGCTAAAACTCATTAATAAACCGATCATTAATCAACTCTTCTAAGTGAAGCAGAATGCTGCGGGAAAGTTGTGCTTTTTATTTACTTCTGAGTGTAACAAATGCCAACTGAATACAGTGATCTATATTTTAAGTTTCTGCACATTTATGTTACATTTTGAGAGGTTCACTTAACCTTTTTAATACCAGACCATCAGTGATAAATTCTGCTTCTATGCCCCAAATTTTGTTTAATCACAAAAATTCAAATCAATGGGAAAAATACATGCTGAGAGTTCATTTCATCTCAAAGTTCAAAGTAAATTTTATTCTCAGAATACGTGGATGTCACCGCATACAACCCTGAGATTAAATTTCTTGCGGGCATACTCAGCAGACTTATAGAATAGTAACTGTAAACAGGATTAATAGGACTAAGAGCGTAGACGGCAAATTGTGCAAATACAAATATAAATAAATAGCAATAAAAACGAGAGCATGAAATAACAAGATAAAGAGTCGTTAAAGTGAGATCATTTCTTGTGGGGAATATCTCAATAGATAAGCGTAGTTATCCTTTTTAGTTCCAGAGCTTGATGGCTGAGGGGTAATAACTGTTCTTGAAGCTGGTGGTGCAAGTCCTGAGGCTGTCATAGCAGAGAATGTATCCAATATTCAAACTGAAATTCTTGTTCTTTGCAGACATCCATTAACACAGAAGAGTTTCCCCCAAAAAATAAGTGACAGTAAAAAAAAAGAACTCCAGAGCCCCCCCACTCACTCCCTCCCACACACAAGCAATGGCGAAGCATCCAACCCCCCCCCCACTTACTTAAGCAAAAAAATCCTTCCACCGACCAAGCAATAGGCGAGCCAACAAGAGAAATGATGATCTGCGTTACAACAAAAACTAAATATTTACCTAACAATTCAACATGCCATAGGTGTGCACCTCCTCCCTCCACGCTACTCGCTCCTCCCTCCTCCTCCCCCACCCCTTTTCTCTTTCTCCCTCTCTCACATGCAAACACACACGCCACTTAACAACGGGAGATATAAACATATCATTGTTAAAATCTGCCACATCGTTTTTTTTCTGAGTTCTGGGACTCAAGAATTGGCAACAAGCTCTCCCTCCGCCAGCGAGATAGTGAGAGTGCAATTTGCTGAGCACAGGGCCTCTGACAGTTAATTTGCAGTTCCTGATGTTCCATTTTCTCCTGCGATGCTTTGTTTAATGGTGCCAGCTTTGAATCGGCTCATCCCCAAGGCTGCAAGGTCTCAGAACCCTGAAGGCACTCTTGTCTTCTTGGCTGTGTCCTTAGGATGACAAGAAGTGGTCAGTCAGTGAGCCACATGAGCGGGTCCCATTGCCGTAAAGAAGTAAAGTTTAAATGTGGCTCTAGATCAGATCTATGACAGAACCCTATCCACCTAGAAAAGAAATAAGAGACATTAAGCGAGACAATGAGTGAATCTGAGGTTTTTATGACAGTTCATTTAAGCATGACAATATAGTGGTTAGCATTATGCTTTGCAGTGCCAACTGTTAAGATTGAGGTTTGATTTCCACCGCTGTTTGTAAGGAGTTTGTACGTTCTTTCCTGCGACCATGTGAGTTTCCTCTGGCTCCTGTGGTTTCCTCCTATGTTCCAAAGGTGTACAGTTTGGGGTTAGTGAGTTGTGAGTGCCAGAAGCCTGGTGACCCCAGGGCTGCCACCAGCACATCCTTTATGCAAATGATGCATTTCATTGTATGTCCTGATGTAGTGCGCTGTATAAAGCAGATCTTTATCTTTTAACCTTTAGAAAATAGAGCAGTATCACAATGGTGTGCCGAACTAATCAAACTAGCCTAAATAATCAATTCTGTCTGCGCATCGCCCATATCCTTCCATTTATGTTGCTCTAACCCAGGCAACTCATTCCAGGTACCTACCACTCTGTGAAACCAACAGCTTGCCCACACATCTCCTCTGAGCTTGCCCTCTCTCACCCTCACAGTGATCTTCACAGATGTGAACTTCTTATTCTAGAATGCAGGCTCCTGTGCTGGAAACATCCTTCACAGACACTATCCAAAATGCTGTAGGGGTATGGGTGAAATATTGTCTCCTACCCCCCCCCCCAAACTGGTTGGGGGAAAACCCAGGCCCTCAAGGACCAGCTGTGGTTTAATATGGAACTACTTGAAATTTGATATCTTATTCCCAAAGATCAGAGTGAGGATAATATTCTTGGTTCATGGTTCATGGCCTGGAGGTATAATCAGGTATTCTATCCCCATCACAGCTTGTCTACAGTTCATTGCACAGGATGTATTTCCATCTCCCCGTGGGATTCTCAGATAAAAGTTCATGCACTTCCCCCTCCCTGCGTTACACATTGTTAATCAGTTTATTGAAAATTACAGTTTCAAGTCTCTTTCCTCCACTGATCTTCAACTTGATTAATACGAGAAAATCTGCAGATGCTGAAAAATGCAAGCAACACACACAATCCATCAGTTGGCCGGGCAGCATCTATGGAAAAAAGTACACAGTCGACGTCGCGAGTCGAGTTTCTTCATCAGGACCAGTAATTTGTGTGTGTTGCTTCAACCAGATTATTTTACTTCACTTACAGAGTGACTATCCCTGGTAAAGCCAGCACTTACCACCCTTAAGAATGTAGTGTTATGTATTCCTCTTATTCTCAGCTGTACGTCACCATACCAGCCTGTGATCCAGAGTCTGTGCTCTGGGTTTCAGCAGCATCCTGACCAAGTCTGACACTCGAGGCCATCCCAACTCTGGTACATTTCTTTGTCTCTTTACATGAGAATGATATCCAGAAATAGGAACCCTTCAAGCTTGTACCAGTACTGTGAGTATGCTCCCCAACAAACTCCCACAACCCAGCACATTTCCTCTTTCAGTTATGTCCACAAACTCCTGTTCAATCTGCTCCCACTCAGCTCGCACATTTCTGATCACAACCAGTCACTGCAGAACAGTGGTATGGCAGCATAGCAACTCGTGTAACGCTTTATATTGCCAGCGATCAGCACGCAGGGAAGGATGATGACACGTGAACCAGGGGATTCAGGTCTTTGAGTCTTAAAAGTTGGTTGTCCTGCTGAGTGAACACACACGCACAGGTGAACCAGGGGATTCAGGTCTTTGAGTCTTAAAAGTTGGTTGAGCTGCTGAGTGAACATGCACGCCATGCTTGTTCTCATGTCGGTGAGGAGTTAGGGGCAGCACAACAGCCAAGTGGTTAGCATAACATTTTACAACACCAGCATCCCGGGTTCAAGTCCCACCGCTGTCTGTAAGTAGTATTACATTCTTTTTGTGACCATGTGGGTTTCCTCTGGGTGCTCTGATTTCCTCCCTCATTCCAAAGACGTATTGGTTAGTAAATTGTGAGGCACTGGAATGATGGTACCAATTGCAGGCTGCCCTAGCACATCCTTGGACTGATTGTTGTTGATGCAAGCAACACTTTTCACTGTTTTGATATGTATGTAATAGATAGAGTTAATCTTTAATATCCTTACCAGCCTTTCCTGATTCCCAGTGCCTCCATGAAACCTCCCCTGAACCTACTGTGAGTGGAAAGCCCCAGATCCCCAATCTGTCCATAGAACTGAAGCTACTCCTCCCTGGCATAGTTAAAGTTGATGACCACCCTTGATAAAGTATAGTAGTTGAGCCTGCACACGGTTCCCCAGGTGGCAGTAGAGAATGGAGGAGGATTTAAGCCACTGCCTATGTGCATCACCAGTCTCTTACTGAGAGATGCACACAAAATTGTGGAGGAATTCAGCAGGCCAGGTTGATCTATCGAAAAGAGTAAACAGTTGATGTTTTGGGTCGAGAAAAAAAAGATGAGGTTAGAACAAGAAGGTGGGGGGAAGAGGAGGGATAATTAGTACAGTGTGATAGGTGAAACGGGGAGAGGGGAAGTAAACAGCTGGGAAGTTGGTGAAAGAGATAAAGGGCTGTAGAAGGAGGAATCTGATAGAGGGTAGAAGACCATAGAAGAAAGGAAAGTGGGGGAGGAGTACCAGAGGGAGGTTATGGGCAGGTAAGGAGAAGGTGAGAGAGGGAAATGGGAATGGGGAATGGTGAAGGAAACTGCGGAGGGGTGGGGGGCAATTAGCAGAAGTTTAAGAAATCAATGTTCATGCCATCAGGTTGGAGGATACCCAGATGGAATACAAATTGTTGTTCCTCAAACCTGAGTGTGGCCTCATCAGGGTAGTGGAGGAGGCCATGGACTTAGAGATTGTCTTTTTGCATCTGTCTTTCAGTGGCCCTCCAGAGAAGAAGATGGGGATTAAAGCTTCAAACACGGCAGAGGTCCACTTTGACAATGTGAAGGTGCCCGTTGAGAATGTCCTGGGTGAGGTTGGTGGTGGGTTCAAGGTGGCCATGAACATCTTGAACAATGGGCGATTTGGCATGGCAGCTGCCCTCTCTGGAACGATGAAAGGAGTCATTAGCCAGGCTGTAAGTATTCTCTTTTTTTTTTAACTTTTTTTATTGCATTTTTAAATGATTACAAAGTATGAAAAAAACAATGTATATAACCCATACCCCCTCCCCTTAACCCCTCCCCCCTAACTGCCCTATAAAAAAAAGAAAGAAAGAAAGAAAGAAAGAATGCCTGGTGGTTGGAAGATCTCCACATGCTCCATGGAATTCGTAATAATTTTAATATGTATATTTATTTCTTTCCCCTAATAACCAATTGTTTCATCTTCAAAGCATCTATATATTTAATCCTGTCTTTTGTAAATAAGGGCTCCAAATTTTCAAAAATGTTTCATATTTATCTCTTAAATTATAAGTAATTTTTTCTAATGGAATACAACCATAGATTTCTTTCTTCCAAGAATCTATACTTAAATGTGTATCCGATTTCCAAGTAACTGCAATAGCTTTTTTGGCTACTGCCAGTGCAATTTTTATAAATTCTTTCTGATACTTATTTAGTTTGAGTTTCGGTTTTATCCCTTCAATATCACCTAGTAAAAATAATATTGGATTATGAGGAAATTGTGTTCCTGTAATTTGTTCCAGTAAAAGTCTTAAATTTGTCCAAAAAGGTTGAATTTTAGAGCAAGACCATGTCGAATGTAAAAAAGTACCAGTTTCCTGGTTACATCGGAAACACTGATCCGATAAATTTGGATTAAATTTTTTTATTTTTTGTGGTGTAATATATAATTGATGTAGAAAATTATACTGCACTAATCTTAACCGAACATTTATTGTATTTGTCATACTGTCAAGACATAGTCTTGACCAATTTGTTTCTTCAATTTTAATATTCAAATCACTTTCCCATTTTTGTCTTGACTTATGGACTCCTTGCTTAATTACCTGTCTTTGAATCAAATTATACATGCAAGATATAAATTTTTTGATATTTCCTTTTTGAATTAAAATTTCTATTTCATTAGATTTCGGCAATAACATTGTTTGACCTAATTTTTCTCTTAAATAAGCCCTTAATTGAAAGTAACAAAATAAAGTGTTGTTTGATATTTTATATTTATTCTTTAATTGTTCAAATGACATTAATATACCTCCTTCAAAACAATTCCCTATATATCTAATCCCATTTTGAATCCAATTATATAAAAGTTGATTGTCCATTGTGAAAGGAATAAGTCTATTTTGAATTAAAGATCTCTTTGCTAATAAAGATTTTTTTATCTCATCATCAACATTTATCTTATTCCATAAATCAATCAAATGTTTTAATATAGGAGATTCTTTCTTTTCCCGTATCCATTTAGATTCCCATTTGTATATAAAATCTTCTGGTACATTTTCTCCTATTTTATCTAATTCTATTCTAATCCATGCCGGTTTATCTTTCTCGAAAAAAGATGCAATAAATCTAAGTTGATTTGCTTTATAATAATTCTTAAAATTTGGAAGTTGTAATCCTCCTAGATCAAATTTCCATGTCAATTTTTCCAACGATATTCTGGACATCTTACCTTTCCAGAGGAATTTCCTCAGATATTTGTTTAACTCTTGAAAAAACTTCTGGGGTAATTGTATTGGTAATGATTGAAATAAATATTGTAATCTAGGGAATATATTCATTTTTATAGTATTTACTCTACCTACTAATGTTATTGGTAATACCATCCATTTTTCAAGATCTTCCTGAATTTTTTTCAAAAGTGGTAAGTAATTTAATTTGTATAAGTTTTTTATATCATTATCAACTCTTATACCTAAATATTTTATACCATTTGCTGGCCATCTAAATTGAGTTATTAATCGACATTGATTATAATCTCCTTTAGTAAGAGGTAAAATTTCACTTTTATCCCAATTTATTTTATAACCCGATATTTTCCCATATTCTTCTAGTCTATAAGATAATTTGCGTAGTGAATGTAATGGATCTGTTAAATAAATTAGAACATCATCAGCAAATAAGTTAATCTTGTATTCTTCCTGATTAACTCTGAAACCCTTAATATCTGGGTCCATTCTGATTAATTCAGCTAGTGGTTCTATTGCCAACACAAACAAAGCAGGTGATAGTGGGCAACCTTGCCGAGTTGATCTTGTTAACTGAAATGATGTTGAAATTTGACCATTTGTCACTACTTTAGCTTTGGGATTAGTATTTAAGGTTTTAATCCATTTTATAAATGATGTTCCTAATCCATATTTTTCCAATACCTTAAATAAAAAATCCCATTCCAATCTATCAAATGCTTTCTCTGCATCTAAAGCAACCGCCACACTCATTTCCTCCCTCTTTTGTGCTAAATGGATTATACTAAATAACCGAGTTACATTATCTGCCGATTGTCTATTTTTGATAAATCCTGTTTGATCCATATGCACTAATTTTGGTAAGCATTTAGATAATCTATTAGATAAGATTTTTGCTATTATTTTATAATCAGTGTTTAATAAAGAAATAGGTCTATATGATGCTGGTTTTAAAAGGTCTCTGTCTTTTTTTGGCAATACTATTAAAATAGCTGTTGAAAAAGATTCTGGAAGTTTATGCGTTCTTTCCGCCTGATATATTAACTCCATAAAAGGAGGAATTAATAAATCTTTAAACTTTTTATAAAATTCAGGTGGAAAACCATCTTCTCCTGGAGATTTATTACTTTGAAGTGATCCCAAAGCTTCTTCAACTTCTTTCAATGTAAAAGACATACCTAATCCCTTCTGTTCTTCTGTATTTAATTTTGGAAGAGTTATTTGTGATAAAAATTCTTCTATCTTAACATCATCATTCTTTGATTCTGATTTATACAACTCAGAATAAAAATTCTTAAAAGCCTCATTAATTTCTAGAGGTTTATAAGTAATTTCATTCACTTTTGTTCGAATTGCATTTATTGTTTTAGAAATCTGATCTGTTTTTAACTGCCATGCAAGAACTTTATGTGATCTTTCACCTAATTCATAATATCTCTGTTTAGTTCTCATAATTGCTTTTTCTGTTCGATATGTCTGGAGTGTATTATATTTTAACTTCTTATTAATAAGTTGTCTTCGTTTTTCTTCTGTCATATTTCTTTGAGATTCTTTTTCTAATTTTATAATCTCTTTTTCCAATTGATCTATTTCTATCATATATTCCTTCTTAATTTTAGAAGTATAACTTATTATCTGACCTCTCAAATATGCTTTCATTGCTTCCCACAATATAAATTTATCATCAACTGAACGTAAATTTGTATCTAAAAAGAACTGAATCTGCTTTTTCATAAAATCACAAAAATCTTGACGTTTTAGTAAAATTGAATTAAATCTCCATCTATAAATTGATTCCTCTTTATCTATCATTATCATTGTCATTATTAAAGGAGAGTGATCAGACAATATTCTTGCTTTATATTCCATGTTTTTCACTCTATCTTGAATATTTGTTGATAACAGGAAAAAATCTATCCTTGAATATGTTTTATGTCTATTTGAATAAAATGAATAATCCCTTTCTTTTGGATTGATTCTTCTCCATATATCAATCAAATTTAGATCTTTCATCAATGATAGAGTTAATTTTGCTACTTTTGATTTTGTAATAGCCTTTGTTGATCTATCTAAAACTGGATCTAAACAAAAATTAAAATCTCCACCTATTAATATTTTATCATGTGCATTAGCCAAATTCAAAAAGACCTCCTGTATAAATTTTACATCATTTTCATTTGGTGCATAAATATTCATAAGAGTCCATAGTTCTGAAAAAATTTGACAATGTATAATTAAATATCTTCCTGCCGAATCAATTAATACATTTTGTATTTTAATTGGTAAATTTTTATTAACCAAAATTGCAACTCCTCTTGCCTTTGAGTTAAATGAAGCTGCAATAACATTTCCAACCCAGTCTCTTTTTAATTTCTGATGTTCTACATCCGTTAAATGAGTTTCTTGTAAGAAAGCTATATCTATTTTCATTTTTTTAATATATGTTAAAATTCTTTTTCTTTTTATTGGTCCATTAAGCCCATTAACATTAAAACTTAAAAAATTCAATAAATTAGTCATTATTTTTATTTATGTTACTCCAATCTATAATAATACCTAATCTTTCAACTTTCATTATGTCCTGGGAAATCTTTTTAGAAGTCTCCATGTTGCTATGTGTGTCCCCACCAATCATCCAGGCAAAAGAATAGAAGAAAAATAGAAAATAAAGAAAAAAACAAAATACCCCCCTACTAATGTTGTGAAAGAAAAGAAACACAACATTACCCCCCTCTATTGTACGGGTCATGGCAATCGCCATGATTACACACGTGAATCCCGTAGCAACCGATTCAAAGCTCCCCAGCCCCCCCGCAACATGAAAAATATATATATAAAAAAAAACATACTATTCTCAATTAATATTTCTAAAATATTACTTTTCTCCCTTATATCGTCCTTAAATGTCCATCAGTTCCATTTACTTTCTCTGTCTTCGTCTTTAACCATTACATTTAGAAATCTCTGCTTTTATTCAACGAAGAGATGGAAG